>NC_053154.1:108561881-108877597 GCF_016835505.1 Polypterus senegalus
CTGGAAGTACACCAAACAGCTGTTAATGGATTAGGAGTGACTGACACCAAGGCTGTCTGATAGACATTTAAAGGTTTTGGTCCAGAATGATGTTAATTTGGTAAATGCCCAAAACATATGGCCCAATAAGACTGGAGCTCAATTGCAATGTTCACAGGTTGCATCTTGCCCTGGAAACATTTTGGACAATTTTAAACAAGACAGACGTGCTTGATAAAAGAATTTTAGTTGAATAATAGAATGCTTTGCACATATGGAGCTAGAGTGAATTCTGAGCATGGCTGCCTTCCACTCCTTTTCTGAAATGTTCTATTATAAAAATGCTGTCCAAGTTCTCGAAACTCATCAATATTTCTTCTGGAATAGAAGTAGGTGGGAGGTGAGGAAAACTGGGCAGATTTTGTTTAGCAAAGTCTATAATTTGGAGGTAGTGGAAGAATTGTGTTGATGGAAAGTTACATTTGGAGTGTAATTGTTTGTAGGTAGCAAAGACATTGTTATCCATGTACAAATCTCTAAGTGATTTAATTCCATATGTCTTCCAAACATTAAAAACTGAAGACATAGATTTTAAAATTTAAATGGAAAATTGGTTTACACTCTGTTTTGGAACCACATGGTGGGTGCTGTGTATTTATTTAAAAAAAAAAAAAAAAATTAGCTTAGAATTTTAACTTTGAGGTAAACTGATGATTTCAGATAAGACAGAAGTCACTTCCTTACCGCAAAATATTTACTCATTATGGCAGTGGAGTGGAAAGATGGGTTACATTTTGTTTAGCACATTGAATTAAAAATTTCACAGAACTCCACACATGACACTTTTTAAACTACAAAAGGCAGTCTCCTTTAAGTTATCACCATTTCCTAGAAATGGAGAGGAAGGAAACCCTGTGGCAAAGGATATACAAAGCCAGAAGGTAGCCAGTAGGTCAAAAAGATGGGCAAATCAAGACCATCCATCACTAAGCCAGTGGTGCCAGCAAGAAGCAATTACCCCAAGATTAAAAGAAACACAAAGAAAAACCAAGTAGTACACACTGTGCAACTTACACGACTGGTAAGATATACTTCTACCTCAAGGACTGAAATGAGTTACAGGGATTAAAAAAAATGCCCAATATTAAGAGGATGTCAAGAGTGGAGGCAACCCTTTTAATAAGGTGAAGAGGGGCCCTTTTCTTTGGATCTGGGATACTATAGGAGATGAAGCTCTACAAAACTGCACAGACACTCAACATGCAACTGAGTCTGGAAACTCTAATAAGGTATTTCCAAAAAAAAAAAAAAAAAAAAAAAGTTTCTAGGGTTCTCTGCAATGGTTCTCCATGAGTTAGTGACCAGCTTTCCAAGAGGAAAATGTTCATTGTACTCCTGACTAGGCATTTGGGGCTGAAAAATGACTGCACATTTTTACCAGTGTCGAGTATAGACCAGGTTCAACTCATTACCTTGTATAACATCTTGGGGGGATATTAGTTTTAATTGTTAATTGGCATAAAACCTTGGGTTTTCTAATTAGATTTTCCCAAGATTAAAATTAAATACATAACACATTAAGACTAGGATTTACATACAAGCACTGAGTTTTTAAACTTTGGTAAACACATACCAAAAGAAAAAGGGGGAAAAAAACAGCTCATATGCTGCGAATAGCCAAGTTTAATTTTTCATGGTTATAATTTATTAACTTATAAATGGACACTATTTATTAAATGAATGGATGTGATGCATATATTTCTGGCAGGTGAATAAGCAAACTTCAAAAACCTGGAAAAAACAAGTTTTACACAACACATCAGACAACTGTTAGCACTTGTTTATTATGGCACCCAACAATTTACCAGCCTGATCCACCAATTAGCTTGAAAAGATTGGTACAAAGGGCAGACAAGGCTATATATGAATTTATACACTTTCTACCTCCAAGAAAATAATTCTGAATGATTACTTATGTTCTTTGAGTTTATTTTTTTTATTTTGGGGTTAAGAATCAAAAACCTGTGTTATGGCACCAATCTCGAGATTTAATGTTAACAATCACCAACTACATCAGCTATATTATAAAAACACCCCCAAAATCATCTTCCTCTTTTCACACTACCATTTTCTACTTTAAGGGGAACAGTTAAACATTTGGTTAAGCTTAGTCAAACCATGGCTGACAAAAAGGATGAAACACCAATTGGCAATTGTTTAAGACAGAGCTTAAAAACAAAAAGCAACACCAGTTGTTGGTTTTATATAATGACACAAACAATATTGTTGTAAGAAAGTAGTCAAAAATTACTTTTCCACCACTGTATGTATCTTTATCAATACAAGTATCGAATGGGTCAACATTTTTCAGTAAATATTTCCAATGAAGCCAGTCACATAAAATTCTCTAGACATTGGTTTATACTCCGGAAGTGCAGAAATAAAGAACTCATAACAATAAAGGCCATAAATAAAAGGTAAGTTTAATATGGTGGAATGACACCTTTGGTGTAGAGAAGTATTGACACACAAAGAAAAAGCAGTACACCAAGGCAAAGAACCTACTGAAACCCATAAGCAGTTAGATGGAATTACTTTCTATCCGCGTAAATTGATATCGGCTGGGTTATTACAAATTGATGGCCTATAAAAAGGTGTTTTTCCACCAAGGTGTCACACAAAAAACCTTTCATGATGGGTAAAAGCAAAGAGCTCTCCCCAGATCTTTACAATCATATTACGGGAAACTTCTGAAACTTCCATCAAGCACTGTTGGGGCCATTATGTGAAAATGGAAGGAACATGGCTCCATCATCAACCAGTCATGCACAGGAGCTCATTGCAAGATTTCTAACCAGGCAGTGAGAAGAATAGTCAAGAGTAGCCCAAAAGCCAAGGAACACCTGGAAAGCGTTCCAGAAATACTTGGGAGGCGGCAAGTACAACTGTTACAGAGAAAACAGCCGCCAATGCAGTCTACCAGCATGGCTTCTATGTGCACTCAACCCACAAGACTCCATTACTTTATAATAAATAAATAAAAAAAAAGGACTTTTGAAGCTTGTTTAAAGTTTAATACAAATTTGGACAAGCCTATGAAATATTGGGAGAATGCAGTCTGGCCAGAAGATCAGGAGAGAGCAAAGTTGAACTTTTTGGTTGTCATACTATGCACCATGTTTGGAGGAGAAATGGCACTGTACCCAAAAAACATATCAATAGTGAAGTTTGGAAGTGGAAGGATCATGTTGTGGTGCGGTTTCTCATGTCATGGAACTGGCAAACCATGTAATTGAAGGAACAGTGAATGGGCCCCATGTACCAAAAGATTTTTGAAATGATGATGCTGCTATCCATCAACATGAGGAGTATGAGATGTGGGTGGACCTTCCAACAGGACAGTGATCCAAAGTATACAGCAAGAAGAAAATCTCAGTTTATTTCAGGAGAAGAAAACTGAAGTTATCAGAATGGCCCAGTCAATCACCTGACTTAAGTTTGAACAATTGTAGAAGGATCTAAAGATCAGGGTTCACAAGAGGATCCCCAGGATGTTCAAGAGTGAGTGTGTGTGTGTGTGTGTGTGTATGTGTATGTGTATGTATAACCACAGCTCAAAGTGACTTTTAAGAGAACTGTGCATACATTTATATAAATTAAAAAAAAAAAAATGTTGGCGCACAGATTAAGCACTTGATCAGGATCAAATAGCAAGTCAAAAGATATGATTAAAGCCCAAGGGTACAGATTCAAAGTCTAATATTTTAGGCATTACACCATATGGTCTTATAATCTTGTTGCCATGATACTCATATAATGGAAATGCTGGTGTAGTGTTGTGAGTTACTCATTTATGTACAGTGACTGATTTGATGCATTTTGTCATCATTCATGGTAGAATGTTTCTATACTTCTGGTTCCATTTTCTGCAAGTTTGTTAATAAGATAAACACGGTTGACTAAATAATGGACTAGATTATCAACTTGTCAGTCATATTCAAAAAAAGGTGCTCAATCAATAGATTTCTTGCACAGAGCCTCAGTATTGGTAGGCTACCCTAGCATGGAGATCCAATGGCTTGCTAGGAACATGGAAAGGTGGTAGAGATGGTGAGAACCTACAAGAGAAACAAGGAAGAGGGGTCTTGAATCTCTGGAAATCTACCATTGTATTTCTTTGTTATTGTTTAAATGCAGGCAATTCTGTTTAATGCCCACTACAAAAGAGTCAACGATTGTCATTAGAATCGTGTGTCCCAATTGGTGGCCAATACTGTGCCTTTTGGTTGTCCCTGTGCTCCATGTATTTAGGGTCACACCCCTAAGATTCTGGTTATGTGCCATGTGTCAAAAAACATTTATAGTTCAGGTCACATTTTTCATCAGAGTTTGAATAGTTGGAAGATGCTTCCATAGGAGAGTTCAGTGGGGTTCCATCATCATCACTACATGTCAGCTCAGCATAACGGAGACCAATAAATAAGCTTAGCCATGCCTCAAGAAACCACACATTTAGATGAATGTTAATTTTACACCTTACAAACAATTTAGTGTTTATCATTAATTTATGACTGTTATGCAAGTATGGTGCCTTATTCTCCACTTGCTATACCACCTTAGCAAGTCTGCCTCAAATGGTAAATTAATTGAGGTAAGATTTAACATTTGACAGGACTACCAAAGAATTATTCATACTTTAGGGACAAATGCTCACATACAGGTGCCGGTCATAAAATTAGAATATCATGACAAAGTTCATATATTTCAGTAATTCCATTCAAAAAGTGAAACTTGTATATTAGATTCATTCATTATACACAGACTGATGTATTTCAAATGTTTATTTCTTTTAATTTTGATGATTATAAGTGACAACTATTGCAAGTCCCAAATTCAGGATCTCGGAAAATTAGAATATTGTGAAAAGGTTCAATATTAAAAAAGACACCTGGTGCCACACTCTAATCAGCTAATTAACTCAAAACACCTGCAAAAGCCTTTAAATGGTCTCTCAGTCTAGTTCTGTAGGGTACACAATCATGGGGAAGACTGCTGACTTGACAGTTGTCCAAAAGACGACCATTGACACCTTGCACAAGGAAGGCAAGACACAAAAGGTCATTGCTAAAGAGGCTGGCTGTTCACAGAGCTCTGTGTCCAAGCACATTAATAGAGAGGGAAGGGAAGGACAAGATGTGGTAGAAAAAAAGTGTACAAGCAATAGGGATAACCGCACCCTGGAGAGGATTGTGAAACAAAACCCATTCAAAACTGTGGGGGAGATTCACAAAGAGTGGACTGCAGCTGGAGTCAGTGCTTCAAGAACCACCACACACAGATGTATGCAAGACATGGGTTTCAGCTGTCGCATTCCTTGTGTCAAGCCACTCTTGAACAAGAGACAGCGTCAGAAGCGTCTCGACTAGACTGCTGCTGTGTGGTCCAAAGTTATGTTCTCTGATGAAAGTAAATTTTGCATTTCCTTTGGAAATCAAGGTCCCAGAGTCTGGAGGAAGAGAGGAGAGGCACAGAATCCATGTTGCTTGAGGTCCAGTGTAAAGTTTCCACAGTCAGTGATGGTTTGGGGTGCCATGTCATCTGCTGGTGTTGGTCCATTGTGTTTTCTGAGGTCCAAGGTCAACGCAGCCGTCTACCAGGAAGTTTTAGAGCACTTCATGCTTCCTGCTGCTGACAACTTTATGGAGATGCAGATTTCATTTTCCAACAGGACCTGGCACCTGCACAAAGTGCCAAAACTACCAGTACCTGGTTTAAGGACCATGGTATCCCTGTTCTTGATTGGCCAGCAAACTCACCTGACCTTAACCCCATAGAAAATCTATGGGGTATTGTGAAGAGGAAGATGCAATACGCCAGACCCAACAATTCAGAAGAGCTGAAGGCCACTATCAGAGCAACATGGGCTCTCATAACACCTGAGCAGTGCCACAGACTGATCGACTCCATGCCACGCCGCATTGCTGCAGTAATCCAGGCCAAAGGAGCCCCAACTAAATATTGAGTGCTGTACATGCTCATACTTTTCATGTTCATACCTTTCAGTTGGCCAACATTTCTAAAAATCCTTTTTGCATTGTTCTTAATTGATATTCAAATTTTCAGAGATACTGCATTTGGGACTTTCATTAGTTGTCAGTTATAATCATCAAAATTAAAAAAGAAATAAACATTTGAAATACATCAGTCTGTGTGTAATGAATGAATCTAATATACAAGTTTCACTTTTTGAATGGAATTACCGAAATAAAATCAACTTTGTCATGATATTCTAATTTTATGACCGCCACCAGTATATGATCAAAAAGCTGCTTAATATTACAGTTCAGATTTGCAGTAATAGCAAGCCTTGCCAAATTAACTGCTGTACCAGTGGAAATTTGTCTCCATGGTCTAACCTTTATTAAACCTTGGTGTTAACCCTGAGCTTCTTTTGGCCTAGGAATTCTATGTAAATACAGTTAATCTCAAATGCATCTTGGAATATAGAAGTTATGATCCAATTTACAGCATTAAGTATGAATAACTCAGAACAGTATTTTCTGTTGCAAATCTACTGGATAACACATTCTTCACAAAAGTCATGAATATTTGTGTGTTTTATCACTCTAAGGTAATTCATTAATATTCATGAGCGGTGCAGAGCTTTCAACCAAAACGACGCTGTGTAAACGAGAAGCTTTAAAACCAATTTTAGAACAAACGGAAACTGAACTATTAGTTGAACCAAGTGATAGGAACGACAATGTGCAAAGGTCATTAGACATTTACATGGATAGTGAAACTAATGCACACGGCACAAAGGAATGGCTCTAATGTGCATGGTGAATTTGGGGGTGTGAAGGCTCATCATGGTACAAGTAGGTGTAGGGCAAAAAGGTAAAATTACAATTAAGTGGAAGGACAAAGATATTTATCCCCAACCCCTGGATCACAATATAGCTCCTGTCAATGTTAGTGCCAGGAGAAATGTGAAAGTTGCAGGTCAGGCACATTCTACCAGCTCTTGTGCAAGCAACAGGAAAAAATAAGCATGCAAAGAAACCTGCTTCTACTGTCCCAATAGTGACATCAGGCTGTGTGTTGGTGACTGTTTCAAAATGTGTTACACGAAGCAGCTCCACAATTCTCTCTTTATTTACATCAATATGTTCCTCAAAGAAACAATGATCTATTATAATTCCCGGAAAAACAGTTCTGAATCTGAAATTTTAAAAAGTAGTTTCTAAGAAGGCTTTTAAGAAATATTGCCCTCTGTTTGGGGGGGAAACTCATTGTCCTACAGTTTCAGTGCTCTTCACCCTTGATACTTTTTGGTATTGCTTATGAGCTCTTATGTTGCTGCTATAAGATTAAGGTGTACATAAATATGAAAATTGCTAAATTTCTTACAAATGTGAATCTCATATTACTGCTGCTTTATAAACACAGAATATGAAAAAAATGAACTAATTACATCACAAGATCATTTAGACGGAGAATGACTTCCTGATTGTGAAGCTGGCTGAAAGCAATCCTCATGAACTGGGAGCTAGAAGCCACTGGTCAAAGGGAAAGAACTAAAGCATACTTAAGCTAATTTGTAATGCCACAGACTGCCTGGATGCAAGTAACTACCTTTGTGGTCTATTTGAATACAAGATGCTATTGGTAAATAAGATGCTATTGGTAAATAAAGTTTCCATATTTTAAGCTCTGCTGCAAAACAGCTTAGAAGAGTGTAAAGATGCAAAAGAAACAGGTGAGACATGTTAAACTGTAGGGATGGATTAAACTTGCAGAAAGCCACCACTGCTGAATGTAAAAGAGCAAACTAGTAAGGAAATAATCAAAAGTGAAATTAAAGAATTTTAGACTATTCCAAAATATAATGCAGTAAGAGTTTGTTTTGTATGGGATGGCTTCCATGGTCCTCAAAAGAAACAGACAGGTTCTCTTTGCAATGAGAGCAGTCCAATTTTTAAACCCAACAAATCTGCTCTACGTCAAACTTTCTGTGCTGTTTGGCACCACTATTCTTGAAAACTGGAGAAGCTATCAGAGAGGCTGTAATTATCAGATCACCAACACCTGAAGTGAACCAGTAATCATTAACCATGATAGTCTGGTATATTTAGTTGATCCATTTGCAAACTATACAAAAATCATTCTCCCAATTTTATATTATAACAAATTGTAGCAACATTGTAAACTAACCTGTGGCAGTACCATGGGAATTGAAACTAAGCTACAAAAATGAACTTAAATCAATCTGGTGTTGGACAATGTGTGCTCGAATGTCTAACTTTCCAGCAAGTTTTGATCAAATATAAATGTAATAATACGGGGGGTTACTGGGCATACCAACAATTATTTTCAGGTAATACTAACAATGTTTGGAGAGAATTTTATGTGAAAAACTTCATTGGAAATAACCCCAGAAATCCACAACTATAAAAAAAAAAATTAACATTAAAGGCCATACTTATTTTTTTGTGTAGGACATCTTCACCTGGGAAATGGCCAGCTTATATTTTCACACTCTTTTGAATGAAAGTTACTAATACTGAAGCAAAAATAATGGTGGGGAAGATAAATGTCCATTTGTCAATTTCTTCTTGGACTTGGAGACTATTATTTTTGGCTCTACTTATTTAAACAGTCCTCTACTCACCAAGGTATATAAAAGGTAGATAAGATGTAAGCACAACATTATAAACCCACGGGTGGGCAAAGTCAGTCCTAAAGGGCCACTGTGGCTGTAGGTTTGTTCTAACCCAGTTGCCTAAATTTGAAATTAATCCATGTCAATAATTTAATTTCATGGCTTGTTAATGCTTTAATTTTGCCATGTCAGGTCATTCTCATATCCAAGATAACCCCCCTTTGTAAGGACATATCACCCAAATGATTTGAAGTCTAAAATGGATGAGTAATTCTCAGTCCTTCACTCTTTTCTCTTCACTTTCCTTACAAGTATTTAATTAAACCAAACAGTGCACAATAAATACACACTGGTGTACGTGGAATGAAGCTAAATGGAGAAATGTTGGTTTCTTTTGTAATTTGCATCCGACTGCTTAAAAACCTAGAACACAGATGTTTAAGACTAAAATAAGCAATAAACGTTCAAAATCATAATGAGCGAGACAACTAAAATAAAGCAGAAGTGTTACTTGAGAAATAAGTGCTTCTTATTAAGCAATTGGATTGGAACAAAAACCTGCAGCCACTGCGGCCCTCCAGGAATGACTTTGCCCACCCAAGTGTAACAAAAGGTTTCTCAAATATTTAAATAAACTTTATTATGTACATTGTCTTTCTTTGCAAATTACTTTCAGTAACAGTAAATAGGGATATCAGTAGATGTGTATGTAGCACAAGTCACAATTACTGTGCTGTTTCACCTAAAAAGACATTAAAGTTACGATTTATGAACAAAAGAATGGCAAAGCTAATGCCATGCCAGCAGAAATATTTACTGAAATTTTTAGGGTTTCAACTATAATAAAATTGTATTTTTTAACCAATAAAAAAAAAGTGAGAAAAAATAAAAACCCATAATACTGAGACAAAAATATAAACACCTTACAGAAATAATGAATGAGAGCAGGGTATTTAAGAAAATTTAAGAGGACTGTGGGTGGCAACAAAAACACCACAAACAGAAAAACTGCACACACTGAGCACCTGCTTCTGCACAGCTGCAGAGTCCACAACAAAGACTGCTTGCTTTATATACAGTAATCCCTCCTCGATCGCGGGGGTTGTGTTCGAGAACTACTGCGATAGATGAAAATCCGCGATATAGAAACCATATGTTTGTATGGTTATTTTTATATATTTTAGGCCCTTATAAACTCTCCCACACTGTTAACACACCCTTTATTCAAAAGTTTAAACTGTGCTCCATGACAAGACAGAGATGACAGTTCTTTCTCACAATTAAAAGAATGCAAACATATCTTCCTCTTCAAAGAATGCATGTCAGGAGAGAGAGAGAGAGAGAGAGAGAGAGAAACAAAAGCCCAAAAGCAGGCATTGATTTTTTGATTAAGTATGCCGAAGCACCCGATAAAGCGGCATTTATTAGAGGAGCGTCCGTATCCTCTAGGCAAACAGCCCCTCTGCTCACACCCCCTCCATCAGGCACAGAGAATGTCAGAGAGAGTGAGAGAGACAGAGAAAAGCAAACAAACAATCAAGCACCGCACGGGAAACATATCGTATATCATTGAGGAGTTTTATTTAATACGTAATACATGCTCTGATTGGGGGTAGCTTCTAAGCCATCCGCCAATAGTGTCCCTTGTATGAAATCAACTGGGCAAACAAACTGAGGAAGCATGTACCATAAATTAAAAGACCCATTGTCCGCATAAATCTGCGAACCAGTGAAAAATCTGTGATATATAAATTTAGATATGCTTACATTTAAAATCCGCGATGGAGTGAAGCCACGAAAGTCGAAGTGCAATATAGCGAGGGATCACTGTACTATAACAAATTCAACATTATAAGAATATGCACAAATCACTCAGTCATTGTGATGTACAGCTGTTGAAGCATTGTGAGATTTTCAATTATTTCAACAATACAGGAGAAAACTGTCAATATACAAAAACAAAGAAAAACTTGATCAAATTAAAAATTGGAAATACCAATAAAAGAGAAGAAGAAGAAATAATTAGGAATAGTAGAACATTTTGAGACTAGTGCATTTTGAAAAATATGCACACTTGGTAGATTGAGCAAAGATCCATCTTGATACCCAACTGAAACTCTATCAATATTCGGAGAACCTTGACAGTAACTGCATGCGAGGTTGAAAATACAAAAAAAAAAAACAAAAAAAAAAAAAACACCAAAATCTGAAACAGATCTGTTACATACCTAGATTTTCACTTAGAATGATTGATTTTGCCCCAAAATGTGTCAAGCAGCAACAACTTATATTAATGCCATACCAAAAAAGTGTGTCATGTCTGTGTCATGTCACCAGCCTCATGGAATTAAAGAATTGTATGGGGCACAGATGGGCTCTCAAGGCTCACAAAGACCTGGATAGTAACCTGTAGAAGATGAACTGATTTTGAAGAAGTGCTGAGCAAGACACAGAGTTGGAAGGATGGGATGGCACAATCGCAACAAGCTAATAGGAGCAAAGCAGAAAGGAGCACTGCAGTACAGGGCATCTCAGGTTCAGTCTTGGAGGTTTAGTTACAACTCAGATTTTTAATTGGAAGCTAATACTTGCCGATTCTTTTGTTATATTGGAGATTTTTTTCAAGAATATCACCCACAAATCACACATGTTTATTACATTATGGATAAATGACAAAACCAGTGAAATGTTCAAGAATTCCAAACACAGAATAGCATTGAAATCAATGGGGAAGAAGGAAGAGAACTAGTTTTGAGTGGATTTTAATGGTGCACTAAACCAACAAAAGACACAGACAGAAAGAACACCACAAACAAAATACAATAAGCAGGCAAAAAATAGCAACACATAAATAAAATATAGATAATTACATTCAGAGATCCTCTCTTAAGGCACACTCTGGCCATATCAGAAAGCAGTAACATGGGACTAGCTTATTCTATCATTTGAAGTGGCTCTGGGATCAGCTAGAAAGTCTGTTTTCTTTCCTAGTTCTGTGAGCAGATACTTTCATCAAGGAGAAAGACCTTGTAATTAATAAAAAACGTTCAGGTTTTTTTTATTATTATTTAAGTGTTGCTTTGCATTTCATGAGGAGGGGAGAGGTCTCTTAAGGCTAGTCTTGGGATCTGTAGCTGGGCAAATGGTTAATTTACATGCATAAATAGCCACAAAGGGCTCTGCTGCCATGCAAAGGGATTTGTTATATCTGGTGGCAGCATTAGTAATTTTCACATTATGGTCAGCTAATTTATATATATATATATATATATATATATATATATATATATATATATATATATATATATATATATATATATATATATATATATATATATATATATATATATATATATATATATATATATATATATATATATCTATATATATACCACACATGCAGGATGGAAATCTGACAGTGTTTTTCCAACCTTTGTAGCTTCAGTACCCACTTTTACTTTATGTTCCAATTGGTGAAATGAGTGCAGTTAGAGATGAGAAGAATATAAACTGCTCAAAAAAATTAAAGGAACACTTTGAAAACACATCAGATCTCAATGGGAAAAAGAAATCCTCCTGGATATCTATACTGATATAGACTGGGTAATGTGTTAGGAACGAAAGGATGCCACATCGTTTGATGGAAATGAAAATGATCAACCTACAGAGCCCTGAATTCAAAGATGCCCCAAAAATCAGAGTGAAAAAATTATGTGGCAGGCTAGTCCATTTTGCCAAAATTTAATTGCAGCAACTCAAAATTTTACGCAGCACTTTGTATGGCCCCTGTGTTCTTATATACATGCCTGACAACATCGGTGCTAATCAGTTCTAATGAGATGACAGATGGTGTTGTGGGGGATCTCCTCCCAGATCTGGACCAGGGCATCACTGAGCTCCTGGACAGTCTGAGGTGCAACCTGGTGGCATTGGATGGACCAAAACAATGTCCCAGAGGTGTTCTATTGGATTTAGGTCAGGAAAGTGTGGTGGCCAGTCAATGGTATCAATTTCTTCATCCTCCAGGAACTGCCTGCATACTCTCACCACATGAGGCCAGGAATTGTCGTGCACCAGGAGCCACTGTACCAGCATAGGGTCTGACAATGGGTCCAAGGATTTCATCCTGATACCTAATGGCAGCCAAGGTGCCTTTGTCAAGCCTATAGCGGTCTGTGTGACCCTCCATGGATATGCCTCCCCAGACAATCATTAACCCACCACCAAACTGCTCATGCTGAATGATGTTACAGGCAGCATAATGTTCTCCATGGCTTCTCCAGACCCTTTCACTTCTGTCACGTGTTCAGGGTGAACCTTCTCTCATCTGTGAAAAGCACAGGGCACTAGTGGTGCATCTGCCAATTCTGGCATTCTATGGCGAATGCCAATCGAGCTGCATGCTGCTGGGCAGTGAGCTCAGGGCCCATTAGAGGACATGGGGCCCTTGGGTCACCCTCATGAAGTCTTTCTGGTTGTTTGGTCAGAGACATTCACACCAGTGGCCTGCTGGAGGTCATTTTGTAGGGCTCTGGCAGTGCTCATCCTGTTCCTCCTTGCCCAAAGGAGCAGATACTGGTCCTGCTGATGGGATATGGACCTTCTATGGCCCTCTCCAGCTCTCCTAGAATAACTGCTTGTCTCCTAGAATCTCCTCCATGCCCTTGAGACTGTGCAGGGAGACACAGCAAACCTTCTGGCAATGACACGTATTGATGTGCCATCCTGGAGAAGTTGGACTACCTGTGCAACCTCTGTAGGGTCCAGGTATCGCCTCATGCTACCAGTAGTGACACTGACTGTAGCCAAATGCAAAACTAGTGAAGAAACAGTCAGAAAAGATGAGGAGGGAAAAATGTCAGTGGCCTCCACCTGTTAAACCATTCCTGTTTTGGGGGTCATCTCATTGTTGCCCTCTAGTGCATTTGTTGTTAATTTCATTAACACCACAGCAGCTGAAACTGATTAACAAACCCCTCTGCTACTTAACTGACCAGATTAATATCCCATAAGTTTCATTGACTTTATGCTATACTCTGATTAAAAAGTGTTCCTTTAATTCTTTTGAGCAGTATATTATGCAGTATATGTCAAAAGCGATATGGCATCTTTTTTTTTGTCCCCTCATGTGCTTACGACCCAGCAACTGCCACTTTGGCAACAACCGGATAGTAAATGTGTGAGAAAATTGCGTGCATGCATGCCATAGCTTTATGATGTCACACTGCCCTTGAAAAGTATCATGGTGCGATTGGGGAAAAATTTGCCTAAGCATGCCAAATTTACTGGAAAATATTTGCCGAACAAGGTCATCCACGAATATTCACTGAAATAAATAAATGCTTTGGCAAATTGCTGATCAACACTGCTTAATTTGAAAAAAACATTTGCAACTATCCTTCACTTCCTCTTCCATTTCTTTCTAAAGATTAAACCGGATACTACCTTATGAATACACAGGTATAAATAGGACCATGTCAGATCAGTCTCTCTCTGCTTTACTCTTAAGGGACCACTGTGGCTGTGGGTGGCTGTTCCAATCAGTTTCAAAACCAACTACTTATCTTGACTTATAGGGACCAAAAAAAAAACAACACTTATATTCTTTATTCTAACAGCTTCTAAAAGTAAATCAGCAGTTAACTATTAGAAATTTTAACAAACATGTTAACGAAAAAGCATGAAAATGTTGCCAGAGTTCTGCAGTAATAATCTTCTTCTAATTAAGCAAAATGACAAGAACAAAAACCTGCAAGCACTGGAGTGAAGTTGAGGATGCCTGCTGTAGCTTATGGCACTGTAATACACATGTATACAACTAGCAACACAGTGTAAAGCTGAAGTATTACAGTAAAGAGGAACAATGTTGGTAATGAGTACATGGCCATACATAAAATGTGAAGTTTTATTATTGAACACAAAGCTATGGCTGCTCCCTTCACTACTTTTTATTGTTCATTAATCCTGTTGGCTCATAGTGCCCACACATGGCAAAATTAACAGAACACAGTCAATCATCCATAAGATGGTCTCATGAACCCCAGTAAATTTTGTAGCACAAATGTGGGCCAGAAATGTGCCTTTAAGAATTTAAAAGTTATGCTGCTCTGATACATTGGCTCCGATACATCTTGTGGACCCACAAACTTAAAAACTTACTCTACATGGAACAAGCAGTCCACTCTTTGATAATCTATATAAATAAAACTAATACCCTGTTATCTGTTTTAAACACCAAGAACCTCATTTCTCTTCTCTTTTCAAGTGGGCAGAGTGCATCACTTAAACACACCACACAGGGTTTTCTGTCCTCCCTGGCCATCAGACCTTACTCTTATTCTATGTTAATTAGTGTTGTCTTATTTTAATTCTTACTTGGTCGTTTATCTTTTCTTCATCATGTGAAGCACTTTGAGCTACATTATTTGTATGAAAATGTGCTATATAAAAAAATGTTGTTGTTGTTTTATGGGGTGGGGGAAAAAAAGACAAAAATTCATTGTAAACTTCAAAACTGTTTGTCTAATGATGAAGAATTTGGCATATGTTAGCCTACTTAAAGTTAAGGCTATATTCAACAGTAAATCAATTAAAACTATGGGGGCGAGTGTGTGGGTTGTGAGATGGGGACCAATGCAAGCCAAAAAAAAACCCCAACACACACACAAAATAACGATTACATCTAGTTTCATGAAAATATTCTATATACACATTTTTCTGGTAATTTTAAATTATAGGCTTCCCAATACCACAAAAACCAGGCATTAGTACAAAAAGTGGTTGTTCAAGCAAGTTTATTACAGTTAAAACATTTTGAAACTCCATAAACTCAATGTGAAGTTGAGTTATCATGAATAGTTACTTAGTAGCAAGAGCACTACAAAATCTGTTAGTTTTGCAAAGATTAAATGCCATATCAATACATCAATTATTTAAGGAGCCATCCAGTTTAATGTGGCATTAAACCTCTATTTATGAAATCACAGTAAACCAAGAAATAAGAAAACAACATTCATGGTCCCAAACCAGAAAAGATTTACTGCACATATGGAATCCAAATTATACAGATAATAAAAAAACAACTCATGAGAGCTGAGAAATTGATAGTTATAGAAGTAATGTAGATGATGAATCGGACACTTGCATTTCAGGTAAGAAGGAAAAAAAGGTCAACATTAAAAACCCCACAAACGTTTGCTTTCTTACCTTATCCCTTTATACAAACACATTATGGCAATGCTTTGGCACTCTGGCGAGTTACTAATAAGTTTCCAACCCAAATTGTGAACAACATTTTACCCAACATTAGCTACTTACTAACATATAACGGATATTAACCATCCCCCAACATATGCAGACTTGCGGATACTTCGGTCGATTGGGGACAACATGTTATATATTTATAATTTCACCACTACGCTACTACTACTGTGAGGTAAACTGGTCAAGACTGGTAAAACATTTCAGAAGAACTAGAGCAGAAACACAATTTAAAAAATGATATTTCATATGGAAGATAAAAACTGCCATTACAGCTGAAAGAGAAACTTATTGCCACTGTTAAATAAGAGAAAACTGGAACCTCTATCATCAGTAGCTTTTTCATGCAAAAATATTTATAGATCAATACGCAGCAAGCAGCACTATATATTGAATCAAGCCAACATGTTTGGTTATTTCCAAGTTAAATCAAACAATGGCATAATGTTAATCACCCCACCAGTTTCCAAGTCTCATATGTTGGGAATTCAGATACTTAAAGGAATAAAAAGTCACATGACACCAAGGTGAAATTTTCAAATACTCTATTGGTTGATGTCACTTTGATGACAAGACACCGACAAGGAAAAGGAATGTATATTCCATTGTAAAATCCCAATATCTCAAGACAGACAACTAGCTGTAAAAACAAAACTTGCACTTATTGAGTCATAAATCAAAATGCAAGCTGTTCATAATGCACATATCTGGCTATCTTCAGTTTTTCAAAAAACAAACATCCTAGAAATATCAGCCTCACATTGATAGAGCTGAATGTAAAATCTACATATGTTCACCTTTAAGTAGAACTGAAGCTATTTACGTAAATTTTACTGGACTGAAGGAGACATTTACAATGTGATGAACAACAAAGCTACATATCATAAATCAAACAAATACAAAGGCTGATGCACATCTCCACAACTTCAGACCCTTCTCTCTCTACAACAGCATCCTCTGTTTACACCAACAAAATTTTTAATGTGCCTTACTACACAAACCTCAATTTACAAGATAAGCTCTCAACCGCCACTTCCTGTCTTAGAGCAAACATTTTTGTCAAAGCTCAAGTCTATAGCATCTCATCTCCAAGTCCAGAATACAGCCTTTGTTTAGGCTGGCCATCCTCTGTGGAACTCTTAAATATTAATGTCTGAGGTGCTACTCCAAGTTTCTCTTTAATTTTTTAAGCAACTGACCTACAGTATGTTAACAGTAACAGTATTTGTACCCTATTAACAGTTCATTAAGACATATGCCTAATGCCCAAGTATCACTGAAAAAGCAGGTAAACTGCTTATTTTACAACGAAGTTTGCATTGTCAAGGGCCCATGGTTAAGCCTTCTCCTTAATATGAATAGTGCAGGCCTAGAATTCTAATAATGCTAAAAGGTCACAAAATTGGTAGTCTTGGTTTCTTTTGTACCAATTCCAAATCCATTTACTATATGTGCAGTCAAAGTGGCTGCTGCACTTTAAAGGGACTCTGTCCTCCCTTCTGCCAGATTTCTTGGAGGACCATGTCAGGATGGCACTGTTCTGTTTTGGGAACCCTTTAACAGAAAAGGATTCACCTACTGTGTATGCCCAACAGTTACTGTTCTGAACTGTTTTTTGTGCTTGATGGCTTGGTTTAATTGTGGGACATATTAAAACAATAGGAATAGTTGCAACGTTAACAAACCCATGCAGAAAACTAAAATGCAAAGGAAACTTTAAAATAAGCCACTACTGAGGTGCAACCCTTTTAATCTCTCTCAAGTACCAAGGTTTAGTAACCATTAACAGGCCATATTCCACATTCAGACTCGGGGATTTAAATCACCAAGCATCCAGCAGGGAACCTATGATAAGCAACAAAGGGTGTTATACATGGCAGGATACAGAAAGAGTTTAGATAAAATGCAAGACACGTGTACTGTTCTCCACTACTGTTTAAGAAACTATACCTAAAAGGACAACCTGTTCATCTATTGTTTAAAGGGGCATCTTCTAAACCACTCAAGTAAATATGTAAATAAATGGCAAATACAGTAACACTTATTCAAGGGAAAAATCTGACATTCAAATGTTAAAACTGTCTTTCTAATTTTAAATGATATTTTATATTATACCCATCTGTTTCTTGCGCATCACATCAATTGTCATTAAGAAAACAGACAGGCTTCTTCTAAAACTCCTTATTGAATCTGCCCCTGTATTAACAGATTATTCAACAATTATCCAGCACCCCCAAAAGGTCACTGATCCTTGGCTTATTGTTTTAGGCTGGAACCATTAACAGAAAGTAAAAGCTTGCACTGGTAATCGGAAGGTTGCCAGTTCGAATCCCGTAAATGCCAATAGGGACTCTTCTCTATTTGGCCCTTGAGCAAGGCCCTTAACCTGCAATTGCTGAGCGCTTTGAGTAGTGAGAAAAGCGCTTTATAAATGCAAAGAATATTATTATTATTTATTTTCAAAGACAATAGAAAAAGCTGCCAAAATTTCACTTTCATTTTGTTAAGGCAATCCACACACAACCCTCCCACCCCGACGCAAACAGCCATTTTGACATCAGCAATGCTCCTTTAAGTTACCTCAGCCAAACAAACAGACTGATGACTTCATATATTTTTGCTGAAACATTACTTTGTTTGTACTCTATACTGTTAAACCAAACAAAAAACTTTGGTTCAGTTCTGTTTGTTAGCCATTGATCAACTGCTCCTGCCCTGCACCAAAAATATTAAACTGATCCTTTGCATGCTATCATCCACTGGCTAGGATTTCTATATGATGTCATGGAACTAAATTCTCTGCTTTTTGTGATTTAAAGTTTTGTTCTCATTAAGATTTTTTTAGTGAAGTGATTTGAATGAAGGTGCTTACTAAATAACTAGTAAATGTTTTAAGATTATAATTCAAAATTCTATACATTCAGTTGTAAACAGTGAAGCTCATATCGACTAGCCACACAAACTGGCCGATTTTTACTACAAAAGACTAATGGTTATCAGTAAATTTGATGATTTCACAAAAATTTATTTTCAGCATATTTTTCTAGGCTTTATTTATTTAGTCGAGTACTCCTTTATGCAAAGTATTACAGTAGTTCAGCTAGCTCATGTTACTTTCTTTGCAGCAAACATCCTTTAAAACAGGCAGCAGCACAGCAGACTATACCAGAGAGAGAAAAGACTGGAAATAGCCTTTACATAAAGGAAAGTGGAGTAATAAACATAAAAAGGAATAATTGTCCTGTGCAATTAGACAAACTGCAAGAAGCACTACCAAAATAAAATTGACCTTATGTCCTTTAAAAAAGGGACACCGCTATTCTTTCATATACTTTACCAACGCCTTTGAGGATTTTAAATCCCTGGATTAGGTCCCCGCAAAGGCTCCTCAGTTCAAGACTAAACGGGTTTAATTCTCCAAGTCGGTCAGAGTACATGTCCTTAAATCCTGGAATGCACTTGCACTTGGTTGCTCTTCTCTGCACAGCTTAAAAGGCTGATGCGTCTTTCTTGTACTGTGGTGACCAGAACTGCACACAATACTCCAGATGTGGTCTTCCTAGTACTTTATACAGCTGGAGAATAATGTCCCTCAACTTTAAAACAACAGCTTTATGACATAACCTAACATTTTCTGTCTTTTCACTTGCTTCTGTGCATTGCTTAACTGATGAAAATGTTGCATCAACATATACCCCTAAATCCTTTTCAGAGATGGCTTCCTACATGACAGCGTCTCCCATCACATATTTATAATTTGTCCCTTTTGCCCATGTGTAACACTTCGCACTTTTCTATATTAAACGTTCTCCTGCTGCTCACCCAGTTCTGAAGGCTGTTCAAGAATTTTTGAATTCTTTTTACTGCCTCCTTAGTGTCTGCCATCCCTCCTCTTTTAGTGTTAATGAAATTTGATAAGTGTACTAATACCTTCTGAATCAACAGAAAATAATTTAATGTCAATAATGGAGCATTTGGTGAACCCTGAGGAGATACTTTATATTACCTTGCACACACAAAAAAATGGAGTTTTGATGGTTGCTATTAGTCCTTTGTAACACAGCATTAGTTACAAAGCTTGCTTTCCTCTGCACCTCCCCCACCACCACATGAGCCCTTCTAACTATGCAGCAATCCCACACTATAAGAGCTCCAGCCAAGTCTTAAAATGAAGAAATCTAAAACAGGGAAAAACAAAAAAAAAAAATCTTGTTCTCCCAGGCAAAAGACTTCTAGAGCTATGTCTGTAAATTTGATTTTATGAATCTATTAGCCAACAGCTGTGTATAGAGCAAATGAAGTGCAGTTTTAGGCAAATCAAGCAGGGCAAATAATTCCTTTTTTGCATCAACATTGAGGATTTAAAGGTAAAAGTTTTCTGCATTTTTAGTTGATGGTACACACTTATCTACCAATTCTGTCCATTGCCAAGTTCTATTGATTTCAAACATGCATTAGACAAGTGATTATGTTACACAATAATAAAAACAGATAGAAGCAGCAACAATAATTTCTAACATGCTTCTCTGAAGCATTACAGATACAGATTATCTTCAAAAGTCCTGAAATGGATATCTGGTTTAAAAAAGACAGAATTACAATCTATTAAAAAAATAAATAAAAAATAAATAAAAGAAACGCCTACTTTTACAAAGTTATTTGAACATGTTTGTGTAGAAGGCAATGGTGTTTTTCAATCAAGCTAGAGATACTGCACAGGACTTTCCTTATTCATCAATATAAGAATAACCCTATAATTTCAAAAACAGAGACAGAAAAACCATCCACTCAAAATGGTTCAGAAAATTAAGATGCATCCTATCCAATTTATGAGAAGGACTCAAATTTACCACTGTGAAGATGCACTGTTCACTAGGCCTGGGTAAAAATATTGATTTTCAGATTAAAAGTTATTTTTCATTTAAAAGATTCAGTACATGTTTTCAAAGTCTCAAGACTGAGCTAGGATCTCTATCCAGGCTTATTACAATAGGTTCATTCTTGCTTATCTTCGGTTTTAGCATATGTCACTAATGAGCCTGTTAAGACTCTCTACAGAAAAAGCACTTTACTATTTCACACAAAATGGCATGTAGTCCTCAAATGAAATCACCATCTTTTGAAACCTAAATCATATGCGTGGAATTACTATGGATTCAGGATTCAAAGAGTGCATCGGTAAAGAATAACTGGGTGAAAGCAAAGCCATATGTTAGCTGTGCAACAAAGTATTATGGTACCTCAACAAATCTGAGAAATCAGTTGCCCCGACATCACCTGGAAACTGTATCCCAGTCAACATCAAAACAAGTACAGCCTAAACAATCTACACAGGAGATTGTGTTTAGCTCCAAACTTCCATTTAAATTTGCCTTCTGCCCAAAAAATAATCTATAGTAAAATGTTATCTGCAAAGATATGACAAAATACACTGCTGTTGAAAATAAGGACTTTCTACAAATGATATAGGTTTTGGGACACCAGTATGCTATACTCATTTACTTTCTGGTTTGTAAATGTATTGTGCTTATGTAAATTTTAAGCAAAAGCATTGTCACATTTCTTGGGTCAGCAGTGAGAACAGTTCTAACTTGCAATAGCTGGGCATGCAGGGCAGCAGATTTGTGTGACAATGACTTGTCACTACCTTAGAAGTAATCAGGCAACTGTGGTAGATGTGTTGCAGAAAAGAGAACTGCATGCCAGTCACACTGGGAGCAGCCTTGCTGCCTATATGTTGAGCTGCTGAGAGGGCTGTTCCAAAATACTTTCTAGCACCTCCAACGCACTGTTCGTTTGCATGACATCAATCACAAGTTTGCGTGCTGGCAAGTCCAATAAACATTGCTTCTCTTTTAGTACGTGGCTAGCTGTACTGCTACTGTGGAAAAGGCTTGCAACAAGCCTCAAACAGCCAAGCAAACAGGCAGTTGTTGGAATTTTCATAGCTGTCCGGGATACCCTATTGACAACTCCACTAATATGATCTTTGCTAGTACAGCTTGGAGGTACTTACACATTGACTGCTTTGCACACAAGCTCAGTCATTGTGGCTGGTTCCTTGTCTTGTGTTTAATTCATCCAAAGCCTCCTTAAACCAGCATCAGCTCTAGATTCTGGCTTTAAAAAGCTTCTTTTTGCCAGAGGAGGAACAGTGTGGACTCATTTGAGACAGATTAACACAACTGCTACATGTGAGCAAGTGAAGAAGTGTTTTAAGTTGTAGAGTTATAGAAAGACACAAGTAGGTCTGTTGTATCTTTAACTTCAACTAATTCAAATTTAGTTTAAATGTCCAATAGGGGAATAAACTTAAAAATAACACGTTATTAGCAACTTATTAGCTAAGAATAATATTTGTATTATTTGCTAGATTTACACATATAATTTTATAAAGTAGATGTCATTGCATAGTATTAAAACAAGGAGCGTCCCATAATGTGTGGATTCTGATGTGTCAATTCTGATTATGGCGAATTGTTTTTAAAAAGGCAAAGACATTTTGTTTCACATCTTGCAAATAATGTTAACTGATTATTACTAATCAAGTATCGATTCTTAAATGCCATTTCATGCTTATGCATAGATTATGAAATCACAATGTAGACAACCTTCAAACAACAAGTGTCACTGAAATTTGTAACATTGATGTTCTATGCTTTGTTATGTAATCTTAAAAAAAAAAAATCTAATATATATGCTAATTAAAGATAAAATCTATATCTGATCAAATTGGGAGATTGTGAATTGAAATATAATTGAATTGGGCCATCAGTGCTAGTATCCTGCCATATTGCTCATCAAAAATGAGTTTGTCCAACAAATTAAAAATGAATCTGGACATGAAATCTGGTCACGTCTGTAAACTGTACTCTAGCAATGTTAAAGAAATAACATCTGAATTTTCTCAAATTCTGCCCCTATGCTTTTTCATAACTTTATGGTTTTTAACACATTTCCTGTTATTTGGTGGGAAACCATGAAGATCATTCTAGTAACATGTCAAGAGGTCATATATAAAAAGGGGGATAATCCAGTTATGTGAATTTCATATGACATTTACTTGGATATGATTGCCATCTTAGGATAGCCCCAGGGTACAGACAGTTTGAACCCTGGTCTACGAACTACCTTTGTTGGGACTGCATGCATGGATGAGCAAGGTAATAATGCTAACCAGAAATATAAATGGATTTAGTGACGGACTCCGCAAGGAAACATTTGCACCTTAAAGTAGTAATCTTAAAACTTATACGAATATGGGATGTATTGGCTTATTATACAATAAAACATGGCAAAGCAAGTGGAACAGACATGAGATGCAAATATATAGTAGCCCCTAAATATCAGTATCAAGAATTAGGAGTTCACACCCTGGCCAATCTCATTCACAACTCTGAACAGGCACGGTTAACTGGGGCATGTCAATACTGTATGTTAACACACTGCTACACCAGTTAAAAAGCATACTTTGGTTCAAGTAGCAAGTTCTTAAATTTCCTTAAAAACATACGCGCGCGCACACACACACCCCCACCAAAATTGTTTACAAGCAAAGTTATGTCAAAATGATTTCAAGGGAAATCATACAGTCTACACTTTACTCAGGCCTTACTGTATTATATTGTACAGCTCAGACCAAGTCTGGCCTGTCTGATTCTTCACCTGCACTGCCAGTCAAAAACATTTATAGTAAAATGGGGCCAAACATTAGATTATAGGATTACTGCGCAACTATCAACCTCATTTCTGCCACTAAGTAAGTTTTTGTATATTTTTTGAGTGGGGTTGCGAGTGTGTTACCAATTCAAGCCTTATACTAACCAGTAATTACTATAAGTCAAAATATTGGAAATAAGTTACTAAACTTGGAGACGGGGTGGGTGATGAAAAAAAGACAATTCAACTTCATTACATATTGTCAGATAATATACTTAAACTGCAATTTGTTCGATTAGCATGTTTAAAAATCCCACAAACTAAAAACACACACTGTATTTACAAGGCTTCAAAAATTACACGTAACCAGTGATCATAACCTTGTATAAAATCGGTCCGTTCTATTTTGCTTGAAAGTATGTTAATAACCATTTATTAACGAGTACTATATTTGTTAAACATTTAGCAGAATGTTCTATTTAAGACTTTATTAATGGATTAACATATACGCATTACAATAGTAACTGGAATAAGTTCAGGTATAGGGGGCGCTTTACGGAGCTAGGCATTAGTTTTGATGCCCATTACAGTATATGAAAACCTGCAATGTTACAAAGGTTAAACACTTGAGGAGCCCGGTGCAGAGAGCTCCCAACAAGTGCTCCCTCCCCCTACCAACTAGATTGTTTGCGGCGCAGCACCGGTCGCTTCCTCTGCGGCGCTCTGTCTCGTATCCTCTTCATCTGCAACAGTCTACAGTACTTTGCCCTGAACGGCTATGCACCACCTCCAATCGCACCTGCATAAACCGGTATTAACCTCCCCAGTAACGACTCCTCCCGTACATAGAAATTTTAAAAATATATTTATAGCTGCCAACGTAGCGGTTTTTTGTACTACTATATAAATATAAAAAGTGGACACTGCACCAAACGAAACGGGCGTCTCGTGGGTCAGCCGGCATAAAAGAAACAAAAGAGATTACAGAAAACGCACACCAGGGAAAGAACCCGGCAGATGAACGGCGGTAGAAAAAAAAAAATACTGCTTAGTGAAAAGGTTCAATGTCATAAAAATAGTTTTAAAGGCTTGCTGGAAAAAACGGTACTAAATATATTTTAATCCTATATTGCCATTATCCTGACAAACGAGCTCATTAGTGAAGTACCTGGGTCTTCAATCTAGCGCATAACACTCAAAACAATCGATTGTTCAACTCACGTGAGCTGCGTTTAAGTGTTCATACATATTATAAGGCGTATCAATTTTACTCAAGTTTCACGCTAATATATATATCTTTGTTTTACTTTATACGAGTACTTTTTACACAGAGTATACAATGGCCAGTCAGCCAAGCGTGTAAAAAGCAGCTCATGTCGGGCCATGGGGCAGTTCAGGCGTACATTCGTACCCTTGTGAAATACGCCGAGCGGTAGCTGGCTCCCCATGCATCGTCCGTCGATCCTTCATGACTGATCTCACTTTCACCTTTGTCGAATATACTACTGTTCTCCTCCAATACATTACAGCAAGTCGGATAGTAAATACACAGATTGCCACTTTGACTTTCTAGGGTAACGAAGAAACCAGAAAACCCCACGCAAGTAAACAAACTACTTTACTGCAAGCTCCAGCTATAGGCAAGACCACCTATAAACCGCAATACTGGACATAAATGCATATTAGCATGTAAATTGTCACAGCATACATTTTTCATATGTAATATCCATCGAGTACACACGACTTCCGAATGTCTTTACACGATGGCACAAACAAAAACACCACCACGCGCACCCACTTACTATCTTTGCTTTAGCTATTAAACAAAAATTACTAAGACTCCGCAGCATCTATGTAGATGCGACTTTAAGCCCATCTGAAAACTCGACATCTCGGCTGCCCGGGAAGTGCGCGCCAGACCCTGACAATATCCAAAGCTATGTCGAAATTAAGTTAAACAGCTAATTGTTAAACCTTTTTAATGGCAAACAAAAGAATGGAATGAGAATTTGTACGATCCAACTAAATCAAAACATCCATCTTCCTTCTGCCGTGAACCTTTCCAAGGCCGCGAACATTTACCATCTTTCTTACCATACAACTCCGGAGTCCTTGCCCTAGGCTCCGCATCAAGCACAACAATGCACGCTGCCTCGCAGATGGCTCTGCCGCCTCCCTGGCAATTAGTCGGGCGCCGCTTCCTCCTATTGCGCCCCGCGAGAAGTTTGGAACACTGGTAAGTAAGTTTGCCTCCAAAACCGCGGTAGTGTACAATTAAAACACTACCCGTATAAGGGAGAGAGAAAAAAAAAAACGGTAAAAGGAGACCCTTTGAAGTCTTGGCGAAAAGGTATTCCGAGCAGCGATGGAAAGCTCTGGCCAAGCAAATGAAGGCAGCCCCCTCGCGTCGCTTCCTCGACGCAGATCACACGTTGATTTCCTTTAGGTTTCGAAATACAGTCGTGAACAGCCAGCAGCACGAAGAACTCTTCGCCCCATGATGAAATGTAATCCTGCTGATCTCATCAGGGTTAGGATAGTGAAGCAGCAGCTTGGAGAATTGGGAAGAGAGAGATACGCCCCCAAACTCCACTTTGAAGCACCCTTCCCATTGGATACTCTTTGGGGTGGGCGTATGTAAATAAAAACATACGAAAGCTTGAATCCCGCCCACGTGGCCACTGGGATATTGCTGCTGTAGATTTTCAGCAACTACGGTAACAATTACAAGTGACAAAGACGCAGTGTTATCCTATGTAACGATACCGACAAAACGAGTTTACTTGAGATAGACAATGTCATGAAAGTGTGTGTATGGGTGCATTGGGGGTGCCAAACCCCTTAATTTTATAAACCAGTCAAACAAACCAATACTTTAAATTTAATTCACTAGCCTTCAGTACAGATAATTTGGCAGATTAGGACTCTAGTACTATAAAGTAGTGTTTGTTTTTGAGGAACTACAAGCCTGGTTTTATTCTGTCTCCTAGTCTGTGCTTTACTGCTTTTCATTACACTCCATATTTAATAAGTTGATGTATTACACACTTTCTATAGTCAAACTAAAACTACACTATTTTAATTTTTTCCTTTGAGATCTTGAACATTCATCCCAAGACCTATTGTTTTAA
Organism: Polypterus senegalus; assembly: GCF_016835505.1. Lineage (NCBI taxonomy): Eukaryota > Metazoa > Chordata > Cladistia > Polypteriformes > Polypteridae > Polypterus > Polypterus senegalus. Next base: position 108,588,573 of record NC_053154.1, read on the forward strand.
TTCACTGTGTTTAATTGTAAAGATGGTTAAAGAGCAGACAATGAATTCATGAAAGCAAGATAGGAATATCAACTCACTCTCACTGCTATGTGTGTTATTATCAATCTACACCAACTAAAACATTTAAAAGTTAAAAGCAAGAACCTTAAGTTCTTATAAACGCTATGTATATATGAAGCATATTAAAATACCAAAAAATGTACAGTACCGTATAGTCCCGATAGCTCCATACACTTCATCCACTTTTACTGCAATGACTTTAAACCCTTTGAAGAAAAATAAAAAAAATAAAAAATCTGTCTGACCTCCAAACCAAGACATCAAAGCTGCCTTGACATCTTCATCACGTGAAAAATAGCTGTCCTCAGAAAACTTTCTTCAAAACTCATAACAGGAAATAATCTGAGGGAGCCAGGCCAGGACTGTAGGGTGGATGGTTCAGCTGCTGGAACCCACATTCTTGGAATGCAGCCTGTGATTAATGTGACATGTGAACCTGCACATTGTTATGAAAAAGAAGCCTGCTGAGAGTTTTCCTCATCTTTTCTCTGTGATCAGCTCCCACAAAATGAACATTTTGTTGGTGTAACTCTCCCGGGTTATGGTTGTTTTGTGTGGCATGAACTCCAGAAGCAGAAGTCCTTCAATATCAAGGAAGACAGTTGCCATGATTTTGCCTGAAAACTGTTCAGTCTTGAATTTTTTTGGGGGTAGGGGAATGACTTGTGCTTCCACTGCGTTTACTCCATTTTAGACTCAGGATCTCTGTGATAGACCTCAATCTCATGTGCAGTCTCCAAACAATGAAAGAAAAAAAAAAAAAAATTCACTTGGTCTTCACAGAGCACTACAGTTGTGGCCTTCTGACATGGTGTCAGCATTCTTGGATCCCATCTTGCACTGACTTTGACATCCCCAGTTTATGTTAGTTTTTATAATGCTTTTTAATGGCACCTCAAAAACTAGCAGCTCCTTCAGTCCTGTAGAGTGCACAGGAAATTCCACTTCACTGTCCAAGTGGAAAGACAATAGGATTCATACAGCTGAGATTGTGTTAAAGAAATTCTCATCTCTGGTGGACAGTTCACTACACCCAAATCCAGCTCACCAACTTCTAAAGTCCCGGTTTGTCCAGCCCCTAAAAGGCCACACTTGTACAGTTCACCAGGTTGGCTCACTCCAACGAATTAGGTTCACATTGGAATAGGCTATATACTAAAACTTCATAACAAAAATTTAATTCCCTGTCCTGTAACTTAACTTTAGCTATCTGGTCAACAGCTTAACTATTCCTTGCATAGTTTCTAAATGCATGCACTACCCATCTAGAAATGCTTATCCCCTCCCCCAACCCCCATCTCTTTCCTTGACTCTGTCTCCCTTTTCATTTGCCTTTTTTCCCTCCATGACCTTTTGACTTGCTCTATTGATCATTGCCATCCAGGTAAGTTTTACTTTTAACCTTAAAATTTAAAATGTTAAGTACATTGTTTTCATTACCTTACAGCTCCACTTTTACAAAGTACAGTATCTTGGTGTAGCACATTTAAGAGGGCGAGTGTTCAAGTGGCAAATGAAGACTAGTAGATGGAGCTTCTCATGGCCATCTGAGTTGCTCCCACTCCACAGCTTACCAAAAAAAAAAAAAACTTTAGTACATCTAGGTGGGTTGTAATATGTTGCCACAACCGTTTTGTTTTACATAGTAAATTTAACACGATACTCTCAGGATTTTCTTGGTTATCTCAAAATCTATCTATGAGGCCTATTACTCTAAGATTGGGACAGTTCCTTAATGTTATAATGTAATCTGTAATAGAATCTGTACAAAACAGGTCAAAAAGTATAGTTTTATTTATGTTCAATTTGATTTTAATGTTTGTTGTTTACAGAGTCATTTGAAAAAAAAAATACATTAAAATTAAAATGACTTGGTCAAAGTGCAATAGCATAAAATGCTAAATGTGAAAAGGGTACCAGTTTGACAAATGCAAATGCATTTCAAACGTAATACATGCTTGATAGTTAAAAAAGCAAAAAGGACACTCATGACCCATTTTAATAAATTGCAGTAGCTTGCAATGAGATGACTGGACAACCTGCAAAATGTCCTCTGTGATCATTCATTAAAGAAGAGAATCCATGAAAGTTGCTTTTCTGGTTTATGTAAAGCATTAAAACTGAGCCAAATGTACACCTATTTATTTGCAGGACAATACCTTTATTGTATTTTATTTATGTATTTGTTAAAGGGATAACAGTAGGAAGCCATCTGGGGGTCCTTTTGCAATTGAGGATCCATGAGGGTTAGGAAAAGCCACCTTTAGGCTAAACATGTGTCATACAAAGGCTGCCTATTGTTATCTATTTGGGGGTCATCAGCATCTTATTACAAGGGCAAGCAGAATGGGAAAGAAGGCTCAGCTGGTGGATGTCGTGCTGACCCAGGACAGATGGTAAATGAGAGGGGCAATCTTGTGGGTACGTCAGGCTGTTTTGTTGGAAGCAGTACAAGCAGGAAACACACACAAATTGGCAAGCCATTATTATTCAGATCATAAAACTAGGCCTAGTGGAAGGCTTTTTTCTAGCACACTAGATGTTAGAATCATTATACATGAGTAACAAATGTAGAATAAGCCTCAAGCTTTAATACATTAGCACAAATGTGTGCTGTTAGATTTTTGCACTAAATAAGCAAATAGCAGCATGCTAAAACTTTAAAGAAATTTATGCCAAGTGTCTCCCAAAAAAAAAAAAAAAGGGAAAGTATTTTAAACCCCTGGCTGTATACAAGAGTCCACCCTGTGCCAAAAGCTCTGCACGAACATTTTGTACTAGACCCACCAAGCTGACTTACACATAGGCTTGCAAAAGTTCTAGATTCACAGTAGTGCTTTCCTGAAACAATACAGACTGCTCCTACACCCACATTTCTAGGGCTATCCCATATCCTAGGCTGATAAGTAAGGAACCCCAAAAACGAGGGCAACATAGAAGTTTTAGGTAGTTAAACATTACTTTCCCTGCACAAGTGGAGAGTCCACAGAGTTATGTAAAAACTTCTTTGACCTAGATAATACTAGCGTTTTAGCCTTCCACATCCTTAGAGTTTACCCATACAAGTTGCACTTATTCATATTTGTATAGTTTGGTTCTCTCTGCCATTGGCACACTTTCATTCACTGCATGACCTGATCAAACAGAGTTATCTATCCTCAAACTCTGGAGTCTCAAAAAAGCAGCATAAAAGATTACATGCTAAAAATAAGAGAAACATTACACAGCGAAGAGGTTTTGCTCAATGCATACTTAAAGTTTATAAAACATGTCACGTGCTGCCTTAAACTTCTGCTATTTAAAGTTGCCTTGAATAAAAGACAGCCAAGTCCCTATATACTGTATGCAAAGCCATTTGGGTAGAGTGAAAACCTCTCTTAAACACCAAATAAGTTTAAATGGCAACCACTCATTTGCCCTTTGACATTCAAAAGGGCAGCATCTGCACTGTGAACCTAAATGGATTGCTAGGTGAACATAATTCAAATTTATATGGGAACTAAAATACTAGATATAACAACACACACCAGTGTTGGGCATAAAATGTTTAAAAGCCATTTTGAACAGGCAGACATTTAATATAAAAAATCAGTTATGTTTTCATAATCATGATACACATTTAATTCGATATTGGAATTTGTTAACGGCAACTTATTTTTTTTTAATACTGTGTTTTTGCAATTAAATAGGGGAGTCTATAAAGCACTGGTGCAAACATGGAAACTTACCACAAACATCCACATTTTCTGAAATTAAATTTAGCTGTTTCCAATGTGCATTTTTGAAAACAAAGTTAAAAATTAAATGGATGTACAGCACCATTTTCCCAGAAGTAAGAATATGTTTCTATTCACCACAGCCATTGGTCAAGGTAGCTTTCATGTAAATAAGGAAATAAAAAAAAAAAAACAAAAAAAAAAAACCAAGTCTGTAGTTGTTAAATTGTTCTCTTATAAAATTATTTGAAAATGTATTATCTGAGATGAGAAAATAGAAAAGTGAAGTGGGGTGAAAAATTAAACTATATAGTTTTAGCAATGGAAATATATTTTATGTTCCTGCAGTGGAAAGTTGCAGGAAGACACGCAGTGTGTACAGACCACAGGGAGTATTCATTTAAAATGGTTTGGGAGCAAAAAAAAAAGTTCACAGCAAAGTTACATATAGCAATCAAACATAATACAATTCATTTTTCACAATCATGGTTGAAAAGGATAAACTCGGTATTTAAGTCCAAGTTGCCCTTACACATTTCCATGTATGAGAGAAAATTTATATCTGAAAGGCATTATATAAAAACCACAAGAGAGATCAATTTTATCTTACATGCATGTACATGTGATGAAAACGCCAAAAAAAAAAAAATTTGCCCAATAGAATATCAGTTTCAGTTTTAAGTGGTCAGGTTTTACCCCCATGTAAGGAAAGTGTAAAATTACAAGTTTCTAGCTTGTGGGTTGTACAGTATCGCACACATCTTCTTGATTAGGCAATAATTATGTTTGTACCAGTATCAGATCTCTTAGATAATATAGATCAGGACACTGTTTGTTCAGCCATCTCTTCTGGTAAGGCACTTCTCAAAGGATAACCCCCATGTTTGGCTGACCCTAGTATGGTTTGCTCCATGTTTGAAAAATTTTCTTCTCTCACTAGTTTTGAAGAACCAAAAAGTGATGGTGCATTAGATAAGACATGGTTGCAATTAGGTTCAGCAGAATCCATTTTTCAAAAACATTTAAAAATGAGAAAGGTCTATACTGTACACACTGGGTACCCAGCATTTTAACTTGGGAAAAGACACATGACTGTATAGAGAGTTTTCCCAAGCAGAAGCTCATGTTAATTTATTCTTACTGGGAGGAATTTAAGAAGTTTCAGCTATGGATGAAACATGAATACATCACGATGACCCAAAAAAATATACATGTTGATTCTCGAACAGGCTGCAAAAATGCTATTCTGCAATACTGTGGATTCAAAGAGATGCTACACTCCCCTTCTTTACCAGGCCTTGCCCTATGTGACTGCTTCCTTCACCCCCCCCAATTCTACTTTACCTCTATAGGACACACCATGCCAATTAAAAAGAACCAAGTCAGCTACTGAAGAGGTATTGAAAAGGCAATACACAAATTTAACTGATACAAACATATGTCAACATACAATAGGGTCAGGGCTCAAAATTTTTTGATCATTCCTCATAGAATGTTTACGGTATACATACAGTCACGTCTTTAAATATGTAATCTGTTTCTCTCCCCCCATTACCCAGTATCTATGGGTTGTCCTTCCATAATCCCAAAGAACAGATTAAGCTAATTGGCTATTCCAAACTGCAAATCCATGGATTAATTGGCACCCTGAAAAAGGCTGGCTTCTGCTTCACACCCAGTGCTGTCAGGATAACATTTTCATTTCAGTGCCACAGGATCCAGAGTCTGTTTTTCAGGGACCTACTGTGAAAATACACTAAAAACACGGGTCACCAACTCCAGTCCAGGTGGACCACCGTGACTGCAAGTATTTCATTCTAACCCTTTTCTTAATTAGTGACCTGTTTTTGCTGCTAATTAACTTCTAGAACAAGTCCGTTAAAATGAATTCAAAAGAAGACTCAGCCCCCTCAACGGTTTCTTTTTCCTTAATTACCAGCCAAACAATAATGAGATATAAAATGAGCCAAAACAAACAACTGGTGTCAATCACATATCATCTGAAAATAAAGATGAAGGTCTCCGAAATGTTGATCTGCTCAGGTCCACAAAACATTTTAACAGTGCTCTTAGAAAAGTGAAAATCAACAGTTTTGGAAATGTCTGCTAATGCACCACGAGAGCAGCAACAAGCCACAGAATTAAAGAAGGAGTTTAACTAACGACAAGAAATGGTGCCTCATTAAGCTGCTGGTTGGAGTTTGAGGCCCTGACTTAGTGGGTCTTTTCTTGGCTCCCTAACTTCGCATTTAATTTCTCTTTGGGTGCCATTTAAGGAAAGAAATGAAGCAATTCAGAGGAACAGTGAAGAAATTCAGGGGGAACAAATCTTAAAAGTCAATTAAAATGAATTCACAAGAAGTTAATTAGTAGCACAAAACAGGGCACTCATTTAAAAAAAAAAAGGTTAAAATGAAAACCTGTGACCCCTGCACTAAAAACCTTACTTTCCAACTCAAAGTAAATTTCATATTCAAAAACATAGTAGCACAAAATTGACAGAGCAGTAAGAATGTATCTATGGAGTCATGTATACATAAGGCACTGTATGAAGACAATATTCATTGTTTTAAAACAGGAAATTGTAATTTTACAGCAACCCACACAAAAGCTATAAGTATACTCAAATCTAAACAGGTTAAAATAATGTAAGTGTACAATTTATAAATAATGTAATAAAACAAGGTAATTTACTCTAACCTCTCATGGCATCTGGTTAAAAATTAAATCAAAGGAGGAAGAGGTCATCATGGTTCAGATTCATTTCACCAATCTTATTTAACCTTTCCTAATAACCTTATTTATGCCACACCATCTAGGTAACAAAACCCCCATTTATGAAATAAAAGGAGTAAAGAGTATTCTAGAGAGTTCATGTCCAAGCAGAATTTTGCTGTTCTCCTCTAGACAAATGTTCATTCTTAATAATGGCATCACCAAGTGCACAATGCTTTCCTTTAGTGAAGGGACATAAGCTAAAATGTTATATAAACACAGTCAAGACGCAACACAGGTACAATGCATTACCACCCCTGCTTATTATGCAGAAGTTGCATTTACAGTGTCACCAAATATTATTCACTTCTCCCAACATATGCCACAACAGAGTATATAGAGTGTACTTTAATTTGACAACTACCATGTTTATATGAACCACGGTAAACTTAAAACATCTAAGTTATTTAAGTAAGGGTAGGCCAATAGAAAAAGTACAAATCTCACAAAATAGTCACCTTAAAACAACCAAAATTTATGAGTATATTTAAGACACTGTTTAAAAGTATAACAAAGAATTCATTTTCACTTATTTTTATTTAACCAGTTCTCCACACCCAGATCTCACATTGCAATTATGTATGGAGAACCAGAGAAGACAGGCATATATGTTGCTATCTCAAAAGCTAGATTCTTCTAGGACAGTCCTGCTCTGCCAAAGTGCAACTACCTTTGTGTCGGTTGCTGCCTTCCATCGATTTGCTTCTCCTCTTTAAAATATACAGGTTTTCACAAATTTAATGCCCTTACTTCTATCATTCTTTTTACAGGTTTCAAGAGCTGCAGCATTACTTCTCAGTGGTTTTTCCCCCAAACAACCTTTCCCCACCCCATTTTTGTTTTCCCTACAATTAAAAGGCAAGTAAAATGTCACTATGCATATTTTTTAGAAGCGTGTTTGGAATAGCATACAGTAATATGACATGTTACATAAAACACATTACCATTAATTCCCCTCACATTACAAATCAATATCATTGTAAAGGAAGAAAATGGCACCTTTTTTGTTAAAGCTGCACAGGAAATGTAAAGCTAATTTTGTTTGCTTTAACTGTTGAGCTGCTATTCACAAGTCAACAAAATATACTTTCCTACCAAGAAGGAAACAAATTAAGTGTTACTCATTATCATAAGAATGCCAGTTCTTATAACAGGGCTACAGTTTGCATTTCAACATTGGTTGCAGGGACATGTAATGTTGCACCAAATAAACATTTGCCGAGAATTTAGCAGTAAGGTTTTGGGTCAAAGAAACTGCGGTCAGAAGAGCTATTGTCACATAAGTTTCCATGAGGCAGGCAGCATATCGGGGGTTGGTGGGAAGAACTGTAATGACTGCAAAATATCCATTTCACTCTCCATCTGCTTCTCCTGGTGAAGGTTGTGGTATCAGCATGCCAAGTTGGGGGATGGGGCAGAGGGGGAAGAAGATATTCCTATATTTAAAAATTAGGAAGAAGCAAGCCCAAACACTAATGCTCTGAAGATGCTACGATTAAGGTTAAGGCCACATCAAAAGATACAAGGGTACAAGCTTACCTTTACCAAAATCTGGATCAAAACCACCCAAATGTATCTTGGAATGTAGGGGATAGGACTATCTCTGGGTCTTTACAATATTCTTAACTTTCATAATCCAATTTAAAAGCATGTACCAAAGTCAAAGCCTATATACAATAATGTTTGAAAGATGCAAACAACTGACTGTTGGCCATATTCATTGTGTAAAAGGCCCACCATTTACTTAAACAGTAAGTGCAATGACGAAATGAGTTACTGGGGGGTTGAGTTGAAATGAGGAGGAGTGACAACCTGCATCCACTTCAGACCAACAAAAAACAAACCATTCAATTAATCAGGAATGCATTTAACCTCAGTTGTGTGTCTGTCATGTACACTGACTGAAAGGAAAGCTAGTAGACATGGGGACTGATTATGCAACAGGACAGAGGACTCCTGGGTTTAAGTAACCTCTACCACCTCCTCTCTCACTGGATATTGCCAGCTTTATTAACTCAATCAACCATCAAGCAGCTTCGGTTGAGTTGTAGTCCTTGAACTTAGCCTTGGGACAAACTATAGTAGAACATTCCTGGTTGCCTTTACATTTTGTTTTGTATTTATTGCCAACTTTATAATCACTTTTTTTTAATATATAAAGTCAATCTGAATAAAAGATGGCTTTTATTTTCTTTTTAATAAAAGGCACTGGAAAAACCAGAACAGTACACATCCAGAGTTAAAGGAGTACTCTTCTCCAAAAAGTTATGTTACTTGCACCTTGTTTTTTTTAGTGATAGCAGGGAAAAATAATCTCATACGTTCATGCAGAACGAGAGAAAACAGTTTGATGTAATGGAATATAATGAAGACTTGTTCTGTCCAATGGCAAACAATGTGAAAAATGTCCATGGAAAAAAATAAACGCAGACATTTGTCACATTCCTCGTGTTGCATAATCCACGTCTGCTGTCCATTCAAATGATCAAAATGTGCAAAAGGCATGCATTTTGTGCTAAAATATTAATATTTACTCTCTTAATAATCAACAGCCCGGTCTTTAATTCAAAAGGCATATAATTATGTGAATGCACCTTTCCCTGATTATATTCTACGGCAATTTTTCATAAACTGTTTTCTCCCATTCAACTTGAATAAAAGGTTTTCTTGGCTATCACTATGAACTGCATGGAGTAATATATATTAAAAAAAAAATTTTTAATGGATTATTCCTTTAAATAGGTTTATAGGGTCCCCGCTATCATGTGTACAGACTACAGCGAGATTTTACCTTACCTTTAAACATTACTTTCATTTAAGTTTAGGTTCAAGTATAAACGAGGAACTCTCAACCAAAAACAAAAACAAAAAAAAAAAATGACTAATTATATTTAGAGTTTTAGATCTAATCAACCACAGACTTTTTAAAAGACGAAAAAATAGAAGATAACCAAAAATGGGACATGGCCCATTTATATAGAGCCCACAGGTTCCTTTACACAAATTCATATAAAGCAGCAAATGCAAAAGAAAATTCCAATTACTGTGTCAAAGCAAGTGTTGCTTGAGGCAGATAGTAAGTTGACACATTGTGAGCATCAGCTTCAAATCTCGCTGACCATCAGGAAAAATATATATTATATAGTAGAACACTAATCAGTATAGCTAGCATGAACATAAAAGATACTGAAGCCAAGAAGCACAGACACAAAGCCTTCAGGAGCACCACAGGGGAGCCAACTGCTGTCACATTCACAGAAATACTATTAGTTGTAGCAGGTAGGGTGCCTCACCATACATTCAAAGGATATGCTATCACACTGAAAAACATCTGAAAAAGTGCACAGGATTCAGTTTCAGAAACTCATACATTTCATCATTTCCCATTAGACCTACTTTCTATAAATAGCCATTTTTTTCCGTAAATGTAAAGAATACCTGTGTGCTATACATAGGGCTGTTGTGGTAGAGAGATAGATACTTTATTAATTTTAATTTAATTAATTTTATACTTTATTAATCCCAAGGGGAAATTCACAAATGGAGTGGGTTTGACTGGATGTTAAAAAAATCCAGAAGGAAATGGAAATTACTTTACAGAAGTCCACTTCCTAGACTTCAACCAGCTACTGACCTTCTGCCACTCGTCCATCGAGAGCCTGCTGACATACTGTATCACAGTATGGTACGGCAGCTGCACCATGGCAGACAGGGAGAGGCTTCAGAGAGTAGTAGAGGCAGCACAGAAGATTGGCTGCCCTCTTCCCTCCCTGATGGACATTTACACCACCTGCTGCCTCAGCAGAGCAAAAAACATCATCAAGGAAAGCTCCCACCCTGTATCTGTTTGACCTGTTGCCTTCAGGGAGGTGCTACAGGTGCATCACAACATGGACAAACTGACTCAAGAACAGTTTTTTCCCCCCAAAAGCCATAACCATTCTAAACTCACACATGCACTGACTACACAGTCTAACTCCCCCAACCCCTGGACTTCCTTCTATCCATCAACTGTGCAATATCCAATATCTAAATGGTACGGATAACTGTGCAATATTGGTATACTGTACAATATCATTACTCTCAGGGTCCAACATCCACTACTCACTGCAAATGATCATCATTGTGCAATATCTAAATTATGTGCAACAACCCAATAGTGCAATAGTTCTTATTCTTTCCATATGTACAGTGCATCCAGAAAGTATTCACAGCGCATCACATTTTCCACATTATGTTACAGCCTTATTCCAAAATGGATTAAATCCATTTTGTTCCTCAGAATCCTACACAACACACCCCATAATGACAATTTGAAAAGTTTACTTGAGGTTTTTGCAAATTTATTAAAAATAAAACTGATAAATCACATGTACATAAGTATTCACAGCCTTTGTTCAATACTTTGTCGATGCATCTTTGGCAGCAATTACAGCCTCAAGTCTTTTTGAATATGATGCCACAAGCTTGGCACACCTATCCTTGGCCAGTTTCGCCCATTCCACTTTGCAGTACCTCTCAAGCTCCATCAGGTTGGATGGGAAGCGTCGGTGCACAGCCATTTTAAGATCTCTCCAGAGATGTTCGAATTGGATTCAATTGGTCTCTGGCTGGGCCACTCAAGGACATTCACAGAGTTGTCCTGAAGCCACTCCTTTGATATCTTGGCTGTGTGCTTAGGGTTGTTGTCCTGCTGAAAGATGAACCATCGCCCCAGTCGGAGGTCAAGAGCGCTCTGGAGCAGGTTCATCCAGGATGTCTCTGTACATTGCTGCAGTCATCTTTCCCTTTATCCTGACTAGTCTCCCAGTTCCTGCCGCTGAAAAACATCCCCACAGCATGATGCTGCCACCACCATGCTTCACTGTAGGGATGGTATTGGTCTGGTGATGAGCGGTGCCTGGTTTTCTCCAAACGTGACACCTGGCATTCACACCAAAGAGTTTAATATTTGACTCATCAGACCAGAGAATTGTGTTTGTCATGGTCCGAGAGTCCTTCACGTGCCTTTTGGCAAGCTCCAGGCGGGCTGCCATGTGTCTTTTAATAAGGAGTGGCTTCCGTTTAGCCACTCTACCATACAGGCCTGATTGGTGGATTGCTGCAGAGATGGTTGTCCTTCTGAAAGGTTCTCCTCTCTTCACAGAGGACCTCTGGAGTTCTTAGAGTGACCATCGGGTTCTTGGTTACCTCCCTGACTAAGGCCCATCTGCCCCGATCGCTCAGTTTAGATGGCCAGCCAGCTCTAGGAAGAGTGCTGGTGGTTTCGAACTTCTTCCGCTTACAGATGGAGGCCACTGTGCTCAATTGGACCTTCAAAGCAGCAGAAATTTTTCTGTAACCTTCCCCAGATTTGTGCCTCGAGACAATCCTGTCTCTGAGGTCTACAGACAATTCCTTTGACTTCATGCTTGGTTTGTGCTCGGACATGAACTGTCAACTGTGGGACCTTATATAGACAGGCATGTGCCTTTCCTAATCATGTCCAATCAATGGAATTTACCACAGGTGGACTCCAATTAAGCTTCAGAAACATCAAGGATGATCAGGGGAAACAGGATGCTTCATGGCAAAGGCTGTGAATACTTATGTACATGTGCTTTCTCAGTTTTTTTTTTATTTTTAATAAATTTGCAAAAACCTCAAGTAAACTTTTTCATGTTGTCATTATGGGGTGTTGTGTGTAGAATTCTGAGGAAAAAAATGAATTTAATCCGTTTTGGAATAAGGCTGTAACAAAATGTGGAAAAAGTGATGCGCTGCACTGAAGGAGCTGCTTTTAATCTCATTGTACATGTGCATAGTGACAATAAAAGGCATTCTATTCTATTCATTCTATTCACAACAGGCTTTTCATCTCAAGTGCCAAGTTAAAACAGTTCAGGTGCTACTAAAAACAAAAAACACCAAAAAATAATGTATATACTGTAATTGCTGACCAAAAAGGGTTCAACATTGACCCCACACCCGCAGTCCAATGTTCAAAATACTTTAGGGAACAAAAATATAAAATGCAAAGCTAAAAAAAATAGATCTAATTACAGAGGGGTCCAGCAAACAAAAAATCTTGCTAAAAAACATTTAAGAGGGAGAAAAAGAGGGATTAAATAGAGTTTAGTATTCCTTTCAGCCACCACTTGCATACCCAGAATTTAAATTACTAGAGGCTAAGACAGAAAGAAAGATGCACATGTTGACTTTTCTAAACAAAAGCCTTCATGAGCTGAACCTCTCATGCTTATTAATTAGAACAGAGCCATGACGACAAATGTGGGACAAACGAACGGCTTAACTGCTAAGCTGCTTGCCACTGCAACTGACCAGCTTTAAAAATGGGAGGAGGTGCATTGAGAGGGTGGGTAGCCACCTAGAAATCTGAAGAGATGCTTTTATTTGTTCTTCAGGGACCTGGAAGCATTTTTTGAAGACGACAAAAATGTTTTCCTTGTTTAAAATGCTAGTTCAACCATGCTGGTTAATAAAGAAGAAAAATAACGTGGGGGAGCAGTTCATGTTTTAAAACTCAACTTTAAAATTTATCCAATAAGAGTTTAGTTCCTCTCTAATACTAACCTACTGGGAGGAAAAAAAAAAAAATCACCCCTCTCCTAAACCTTAACTAGGTTTAAACGGGGTTAGAAAAACAGTAGGATGGATTAACATCCCCCATTTTAAACAAGAGTAAAATGGCAAGTCTCAATTTTTCAACAGCACTTCAGTATCATTACAAAACTATACAGTGAATTCAGAAAATTACATAGGCTCCTTCACTTTCTGCACACTATTATTTCGTAGATTTCTTTTTAAATGGATACATTTACCATTTTATCATCAGTCTTGAGGAGAGGAAAAAAAAAAATCTAGTACCATCCCTTACTGTGAAGAATGGTGGCAGCAGCAGGATGTTAAGTTGTTTTTTTGGTGGCAGGAACAAGGAGACTGTATTTTGCCTGCATTTATCCTCCCCTCAATTCTCACCAAAGACATCTTTGAAGAAAACTTGCTCCAAAATGCACACAACCTCAGGGTGATGATTCACCTTTCTCTATAACTATGACCTGAAGGATATAACCAATGCAACACCTAGGTGGTTTCAGGACAAGTCTCCTATTGTCCAAGTGCCCCAGCCAAAGACTGCACTTAAATCCCATTGAACATCTGTGGATGTCAGTTTATTGATGCTTCCATCTAGTCTAATGAACCTTAGGGGAAGGGGGGTTATCTGAACAGACGAATAGGATGAACTGCCCAAATCCATGAGTGCATACTTGTAGAGACATATGGCTTTATGTCTTCTTGGGTAATTGCTGCCAAAAAGGCTTCTACATAGTATATACTGAATTATGGGTCTGAAAACTTAATCTGAAATCTCTCATTCATATTTTAGAATTTGCAACCCTTTCTGAAAATAAGTTAATTTGTCATTATGGATACTGAATGTAGATTGATGAGAAAAACCAAAAAATGTACCCCTTTAAAATTAAACCTAAAATACAATAAAGTATGCAGCAAGTGAAGGGGCCGGTGTAATTTTCTGAATCCATTCTGACGAGCAAGTCATTTTCTCAGCATTTACAGGTGTTTTTTCCTAGTATCTTGTTGGCAGCCACAAAACACCACCATACTGAAAGTATGCAACTAAAGTTGCTCTCATCACATCCTTCATCAGTGTGACACCTCTCTTCCTCTTCCCAGTCAAGTACTAGCCATAAATTGTTACCTCAAATTAAAGTTCATTTCAGTTCTCTCTGGTGCGAGATGGCTTTTAACCTTCTTGCCAAGTTCACATTGGTATTGTGCACAAGGTCAAATAGGAAATGTACATCCTGCTGGAAGGATTCCCCCTCCCCTCGAATAAGTAGCAACTGAGGATAATAAGATTCTAAATATACTCAAGACCAGTAGAAATTGGGTGCCTGCTCATTTACGCTTGTATAACATGGTAACAAATTAGCAGATCACCCTTGCAAGAACAAACAGCAATAAACACAACCTTTAAAAAGGTACCACCCAAAAAAAAAAAAAAAAAAAAACAACAACAACACACCACACAGTAATCAGGGCCTGTATGTCTACATTACGAGATGCTTATGAAATTGGGATATGACAGAGTTGTGGGATTGTGTACTAGCAAATAACAGATGATGCCTTATCTGATGTTCTCACCAACCCCTGATAAAAACAGGCAGGCAACAAAACTGCACTGATCCTCTTCAAATCTGACCTGTGTGCTCTTATAGATGCTCTTGTAAAAGCTAGAGTGTATGTCATGGGTTTCAAAGATCAACTTTCACTCCAAGGCACAATCTGCTTTCCATGAGCAGCATTATACTATTGCACACAAAGTGGGGGGATATGAAGAAATGGTTAGCCATATCAAAGTGATACACGGACCTAACAGTCATCCATCCAAAGACAAAATAAAACACACACACACACACACACACACACCCCACCCAAACCACTGGTGACCGTGAAAGTGGAGACTGAACTATCCACGTTTGTCACCTCTGAGCCATTAAGCCTCGACACTTTTGGATCCTCCTTTTTCTTCAATGTCATCTACTGTTTTTTTTTAGTAATGCTTTAATACTTTGGCTTTTCAAAATAGTTAATCGATGTTGATTAACACATGCAAGTAAGAATTCCACTGTATTCTGTATATGTGACACAAATGAACCTATAAAATTATTACTTTAGTCCATTTTAGGCGTTATCAGTAACTTATTGGGATAAGAGCAGTATCAGTGCCTGACATCTACCTTGAGTTAAAGCATTTATCTGGACAGGTCATACTATTACATAAGTGTGCCTTTGACACCCACAACTTTGGCAAGGGAAGAAAAAAAAAAAAAAAAAAACACCCTCCTCTTTTGGATAGAATCGATCCAGAAAGGGTTTTGTTTATATGTTCACTTTGACAGGAGTTTTTAGTTTTCACACACAGCCCTGGGTTCAAAAGGTTTTCCTCAACACAACACCATTCTTCTCTCTCCTGCACTCCTCCCAGGCAAGTGTTGTCGAGCTCCTCTACTGACTCCACATGCAAAATGGGGATTGGGGGTCCTTTAAATCCAACATAGGAGTACTTCCAAACCATCTCCCTTCCCAGCCAAGAAAAGGAATGTGGTCCATATTGGATGGGACACCTGTCCATCCATTACAACAGAATAAGCCTGCAGAATTATTAAAAAAAAAATATATATATCTGTAACAGAAAAAAATTCAATGGCCACTACTAAACACTAATTGAATTGTCTGTATATTTTTTACAATGTAAACTTCTATAAAGTGTTGGAGCAACTATGCTTTCAAATCTATTTAGAATCAGAAACTATCCTAAAAGATTAGGCAAAACCTAATGAACAAAATGTACATTCATAAGAGCTAACACCTTAGTACTACAATAAAAATATAGAAAAACTGATTAACTGAATAGGAAGGCAACTGGAGTACTCTAGGCAGGCCAAGAAATTTCAACTAAAGGCTCACATTTTAAGACCGTTCGGTTTGTGTTAATAGAAAAGATGCATACAGAATATAATCCCAAACCACACTGCTGGAGAATAATGTGGTAACGATCAAACAATTCTGAACAGAGTACAAGTCCATTTTAAGGCCCAGTCTTGGGCATGCCAACAGAAGGCCACTCAATGGAATCCACACAGCTTTGGAATAAAAGCTTGGCATATCCTCAGAATCTTAACTTCTATTATTATGAAACATAATTCATAATAGGTTCAATATTGCAGGAGACTCAGGATTTACATAGGTCGAGCTTTACTGTATCACTCACAAAAAACTTAAGATAATTATCTACAGACATCCAAAGTAATACTTTGCTACACACTAATTCTCAAAAGGAAAAAAAAACAAAAAAACCCACATACACCACACACAGATTCCTCAAATCTAGATGATCGATGCCTATGAAAAATGTTACAACGGACTATAATTATGGGCTAGACTGCTCCAAGCCAGTATAGAAAGTCATTCTGTCCAGTAACAGGTTTATTGTTTTATAAATGTCAAGGACAATGGGGAACTGGTCATATAAACAGGATAACATCTAATGTATCCCCATTTCTATAAAGTATCACACAACTTGCGTATTTATGAAGAATCTTCAGGAGTACCATTAGAGAGGTTTTGCTGGCCTTCTGTAGAAGAAACTCAAATATCTATATACAATTTAAAATGTGGATGGCACGTGGTAATGCCATGCCTTCAGACTATGGCTAGACAAGTTCTCAAAAGCCAAGGTAGAAGTTGATCCTCATGAATCTTCCATTCCACTGTAGTTCTAGCATCCACTATATGAGAAAGAGAGATGGTCTATGACAAGTTAACTCTCAAAATCCAATTTGAGGCACAGAACAGAATCGACAGCAAACTGTGATAATCATGAATTTCTTTAAAAGGATTTTAGAGTAATACATGCACCTTTCAGCAAGCTCTATACTGGGTTTTAAAGCATCCAAACAAGCAAGCAATTCACAGCCCATAACATGCACTGTTGGCAATATTATACTGCAGCACTCTACATGATATATCAGCAGAAACAAATCTGGACTTTGAAGAGGAAGAGACAAACCCAAAGAGTACTCCAGTGCTCGACTAAGTGTTGGTATAAATCTCTCAGCTTGGCAACTAGGAGCAATATGGTATAAAGGTGAATAAATTCATTTAACATGGTCTCCCTTCATAAATGTGATCAATTCTTGATTTGCCAATTGTGGTCGTTCAAAAAGGGGTTTTCTAGTTTTCGATAACAGCCAACAGATTATTCAGTCATTGAGCAGACTTGTGTTCGGTTCCAGAACCCTTTATTACTTCAGACACTTTGAGCATTAACAGCAATGCAATCTTCATTTGGGCCAAGAATATCTACATGTATCTGTTACCAGAGTTTATTTGGCTATGACCCACAAATGGAGAGGTGCTTGATATTGCATTTTCTGGACTTGACAGGACCACAAACCTTTTACCCATCACTCAGTGCTACAGTCAACTCTAAGCCATTGTTCAGAACAGCAGGGAATTGACTATATCCTTATACCACCAGGATGGCCAAATTACAACTCTACAGTTGCGGACATAAAGTAGTATGGTGGAACAACTCTAGGTTCACATTAAAACAACCCTGAAGTACAGTCTGTTCACTGAACCAACTCATCATAAGCTAAGTCTACTGACTTGCTTTAAGGCCCTGTCAAATAACATGATTTTTCCAGTAATTTTCAGATGCAGTCTCTATTTACATAATCTTAGTATGACAGGGGTACCTATGGCGTGTTCCAGTGTTGTGAGGGTGGGCGCTTTGGATGAGCACCGATTGGTTATCAGCCCTCCTACAGAAGTACAATGTGCATAAGGGAATGGGGGAAAACTAGTGTTTTGGACCTCAAACAGAAGAGACTTATCCTTCTAATGCCTCATAGTAAACACACCACAATAAAAAAGGGATCGAGGTGGATGGATTTGGTTGAGATTGCAGTTAAATTTACAATTGACCTAATCAGATTGCACAAACATTTTGTGTTGGAAGAAACAAAAAAAGTCAGTCTTGATACTTTCAAAAACTGAAGCAGAGCTGGAATGTCATCACATGGTTTGTCATCTGTACTTGGGATGATGAGGCAGATTTTGGATTGGTGCACCAATTTCAGAGATACACTTTCTTCAGGTTCCTTCAACACCCCAAGCACTAGATGCCACTGTGTTTTGCAGGGGAAAGTCTTATTCAACTATTTGCCCAACTAATAACACTTTTACTACATTCAATGGGATAGTATCTATGTATCTATCTAATAGCAATGTACTTACTCATTCTCACGTGCACACTGACAACTCATTATAGACACAGGACACAGAAGTGTTTAGTATTGCCCCATGTGTGTCTGTTGAAATCAAATTCTGGCCTAATATATGAAAAAATGTTCTTGCTCACAACAACCTATGTAATGCAAATTCAGCATTTGAATCATCACTAGTCCCTTTAGATCCTCCAAATTCCCATTATTTTTAGTCTTATGAGGAACCAAAGACTGGGCCACCATCTTCAACTTGTTTCTGGTTCCTTCTGTGAAAATTATGCAATTCTGCTTTGACACAGTTTTGAAGAAAAATGTTGCTTTAGCATTCCCATTGATGCTAGCATAACTTATTCACTTGTTTGCTCTGGTGTGATTAAGCTATAGACCAATCCATACAATTTTACAACCCAAAACACTGAGCAGCGCAGCACCAATATAGTATCATCCTGTCCAATATTGTTCACTTCTGCAAACTGCCCAAAATCTTTCAATTCACTGTAGACTGTCCATTTCTCCATTGTATCAAAAGCATCATAGTTGCATACAGCACTTGCCATGGTTTCTCTTACACATTGGGGGACATTCAAAAGGACAAATAGCTTGTACACAACACACTGGTAAGTCCATGCAGAGTTTTGCCACCTTTCCTCCAAAATGTCATGTCCTGGGTGTCCTATTTATAAGATACTACAGTACCTATGATTAAGAAGACAGCTTAAAAATAGGATGCAGGGAGATCCAACTTTATTCTGTCACTCTCTGTACACAACCATCGAGATAGCTAACAGCTGCTTAACTACTCATAACAGCTCATTGAATTATGCCAGACCAGAGGATTTTAAAATAAAAACTCACCTACAATACATTACAAAAACGCAGACAGACAGACATATATAATGTGTAGAATCTACATAGATGGTTAGATGCAAGATTTGATCCTATGACCTTGAGGCAGCAGTAGCAACCACCGCGTCACCTTGCCACCAAGTGCCATATTTTATAGTATACGGTGGATTTTTGAAAGTTGGACCCTCTAAATTTATTCCCATTTTACTGTGCTGCAGTCTTGTGTAAAAAAAAAATTCAAAACTCGCCCCTCATTACCCCATCATGCATCACTCAATAACCTAAAATAAAGAACAAACCAGTGTGAGAGGAGAATATGCCAGGTGGCAGTGGTCCACCTGTGGCAGCCCAGTCAGGACACCCACAGGGGTGATTGGGAGGTGGAGTCCAGAAGTGTAACCCTCTTGGGATCCTAGGGTGCCAAAAGGCGCTGTCAGGGAGGAACTTCCCATTTTCCGTGTGACCCGGAAGGAACACATGGCGCAGCACCAGAAGCATTCCCAGGTCTGGATTAAAGAGGAGCCTACTGCCTTAGTCAGAGTTGGGAGGCAGTGGGCAACACTCAACTGGACAAAAAAACAAGGATTTGGATTACTTTATTGTAAGGGGGATTCTGTAGAATGTGCTTGAATAAACATTTTATCCTAGAAACATGTTGGGATTTACTGTGTCTATGGTTAGGGGCTCAGGGGCACCCCCGGTGGTTACACAGGGATAAAGACATTTTTGCAAATTAAAAATAACTGACATATCAAAATTGACACAAGTATTCATACAGTTTACTCAATACTTCGTTTAGGCACCCTTGGCATCAGATAGGGCCTGGAGTTGTCTTGGGTCTGACACAATAAAATTAGCACACAAAAGTTTGGGACTGCCATTCTTCACCACAGATCCTCTCAAGCTCAGTTAGATGGAATGGAGACTGTTGGGCAGTTATTTTCAGCTTTCATTTCAACATTTCAGACATGTTCTATTGAGTTCAATTTTAGGTTTAGACTAGGCAACTTGGATATTCCCTAGAAATGTTCCCAAACCACACCTGTTTTGCCTTTGCTTTGTGCTCAGGGAACATTGTTCTGTTGGAAGGTGGACCTTCATCCCAGTCCGAGGCTCAGAATGCTCTACAGCAGGTTTTCTTTAAGGATATACATACTTTGCGCTGTTAAGCTTTACCTCAAAACTGTCTAGTGGCCCCCATCCCTCCCACTGAAAAACAGCCCCACAGCCCCATGCTGTCACCACTATGCTTCCCCATTGAAATAGTATTGCACAGATGATGGGCAGTGCTTGGTTTCCTCCAGACATGATGCTAATCTGTTTCATCAGAACACAACATTGCCACACAAACTCTAATAGTCCTTTGGGTGCCTTTCTTGAAAATGCAGAGCAGGCTTCCACATTCCTTTTACAGAGGACAGAATTCTGTCTGGCCATTTTGTCATAAAGCCCAGATCAATGGAGTGTTGCAGTGATGGTTGTCCTTCTGGAAGTTTGGCATCTCCAGGGAGGTCCTTTGGAGCTCAACCACTGGCTTCTTGGCCACTTATTTTACCCATAACCCTTCTTCAAAAGCTTGTTTATTTTGGCCAGCTCTAGGAAGAGTTGTGGTTGTTCCAAATCTTTTCCTTTTAAAGAATTATGAAGGTAGCAAGGCACTTAGGAACCTTCAAAGCTGAAGAAATTTTTGAAACCTTACCCAGAACTGGTCCTCAACATGATTCTGTGTCTAAGCACTGAGGCAATTTCTATGACCTCATAGCTTGGTTTTTACCGATACACATGGTCAACAATGTAACCTTAAGGACAGGTGTGTGCGTGTGTGTGCATGCGCCTTTCCTAATCATGTGGAACCAACTGAATTAACCACAGGTGGACTCCAAACATCTCAACGATGATCAGTAGAATGGAATGCATCAGAGCTACTGTAAATTGAGTATCACAGCAAATACCTGAATACTTGTCAATGTGATTTCAGTATTTTTAATAAAATTTGCAAAAATATAAAATCCTGTTTTCACTTTGTCATTCTGAAGTATTAAAGGTCTGCTCGATGTGAGGGAAAAATGTAAATTTTATAACAAGGATACAACATCACAAAATGTAAAATATAGTGAAGGGTCTGAATTGTTCCTGAATCCACTGCATACACACTCACTTATACAGGAATACTCACCCTTGAAGGGCTCAGTATTACTCGAACATTACAGTCACCAATAAATCAGTTTAACTAGAGGGTAACTTGAGACTACATTTGCTACTGTTAGTACCAATAATGTACAATTAGAACACGAAACCTGCTAAAAGAAAAATATCAAGAGAATGGATTTGCACACAAGGCTGCAAGCAGCATTTTCCTAGTTCCATAAATCGCATCTGTGCTGTTGAAAGTGCACACACACACACTGAAGGATTTGCAACTCAGATCAGATTTTAATTGAAGGTTTTGATAGAAAAAGTATAGCATCTCAATCATGTCTTCATGTCTCTAAAGGTGTTCCAACAAAACAAATGAAAGGTTTTCTGGAGGCGAGAGCCAAATAACATCCAACTCAATCATATAAAAGCCTTGAAATTCAGGTTAAGAAAGGCATAACTGTCCTATTTTCATGACTCAGGATTAGGACTGCTACATAGGACTTAAATCAGCAGAGAATTCAAAAATCCTTAAAGACTTAAAGCACCCGAGTATCTCACTCTACAGAAAGCTGCCAAAAATACTGTGATGTTAGTAAACCCATCTGAGAAAATGTGACTGGCACAACTGGAGTAAATTGTGAATAAAAAAATTACAGAAAAGTGTAAAGCTACACAGTGGTTTATAAGAATACTTGACACTGGTGCTGCTTTAAAAAAATAAATAAATAAATAAATAAATAAATAAATAAATAAACAAACAAAAGAAGAGAGGAATTTTCTTCCAAGTGTTAGCAACTTAACTACTGGTGTTGACTCTCTCCTTTCACTAAAATCATGCCAGAATCAGTACTGGCAAGTATTACAAAGTTCCTATCTTGGAAGGTGCTAAATTAAAGCAAGCAAACTATAGTATAACAGGTTTAAGACAAGATAAACACTTCTTCGAATCTGGAAAGTGCCTGAAAATAATTGCTTCTGTAAAGTATGCGTTAAGTCGTCTTTAGTATTATGTGACATAAAAACACCCACTTGACACTGGAGTTTAATATAGCCAGAACCCATAAGACATGGAAGGGCTTCCTGCGGTGTAGAGAAGGAAACCTACTGTTACCATACATTCAGCCACCACCACAAATGTGACCAGTAACTAAAAGCACAGTTTCTACACCAACAACAGAATGATGCCATCTACTGTAAATGTTATTTCAGATTATTAAAAAAGTAACATTGATTTCGCAACACAGAACACATACTTTTTGTATAAAAATTCAAATGGGATTTAAATAAATAAATAAAAAATCGCCCCTATCCAGGATAAACAAGGCAGCATTATGTAGACAGGTAAGCAGCAAGTGTCACACAGAGTAAGACTAGGTGAATATTAACCTCCAGGCAAATATGTGCTCCTGAAATGTCTTGAGTGCTCCTTGCAGTTCTGATTGCAACTGTAAGTAACTGATGTTGCAATAGTGGAAAACAAGTTACTTGTCCAAAAATGTAGGAAAAGTATTCCTGAAGGATACAAGTTTGCTGGCCCAGAAACTGCTAAATATTTGAAATGGGTAACATCCTTTGGAGGGGGAAAAAAGACCTTGTTCATCAAGAACTGTCAGATAAGGACACAGTGATAATTTCGGATATTAATTGTAGTTTTAATTTTACATTTTTTATTTCGTTCTAGTTTTCAGTGGAGACATTTTTATTTAGCTCTGTGTTTAAAATTTTAGTTTTTATTTTATTTAGTTCTTACATATTAATACAATTTGTTTCCCCTTTAGCAAGACCACAAACACCGGCCTGCACATATTTCAAATGCAAGTTATGTTTCAGTCAACAAAATAAACTCACAGTTCATAATGCCGTTAAACACAGCTTGACTATCAATGATCAAACAGATTAAGTGGCCTAATGAGTGTAGTCAGCAAGATCAAATGTTTCAACCCTAGAAACCAGTCTGTCCAAGCATGTTATTGTTAAGCTTTAAACAAGCACGCATTTTGAGAGATTTTTAATATTGCAACTATGTCCGTTGCACAGATAGTCACACAGTGAAAATATTTGCTCGACGAACGCCTGTAATTCAGGTACACAGACAAGGTCCTCAGCCACTGGCACCAGCAGACTGTATGCTGACAATTTCTTCTGCCAGTGCTGAAGCACCAAGTCCTTCAGAGTCAGATTTGCAAATATATGAACCCAAAAGTGTAGCTTATTCACTATTCAATTGGCAGCCACCATACACATTGACTACTGGTTACGTTTCATATCTCATCAGCACTCTTTATATACACACACACGTAAGGTTACATTTATGGCATCGAGAGAGAGCACATGTTCCGCACCGTCCATGTGTTCTAAATTTGCTGTTGCAATTCCTCAATTCATATTCATTCATTACAAATGAAAGTATAGAGTGATGAACAAAAAAAAAAACACACTGATTTCAAATTTGACCATAATTGAAATATTTAGTTGTTTTTAAAAAGCTTTTAATTTTGATGCTTTCATCAATTTTAATACAGATTGTTCAACAAAAGGATAACAAGAAAAACAAAAGAATATTTTATTTAAAGTCAAAATTTAGTTTTTAAATATTGGATTTTTCTTAGTCTGATCCCACATTTTATAAAATGGAAACTGTTTATGGTCTTACCTTTATTTACAAATGAAATCTATGAGCCTGTCCTTCTCCATGAAAATTTCCGTCACTTTCTTGACAAAGTCCTCCTTATTTTCCTTTACTTTTAAAAGTCTTAATCTTTCATTTTGGCAGTCAGTCAGAACAAAAAATAAAAAGGACTGCTGCAGTGCACTTGAGTTTGATATTGCTAACTTATTGGCACATCTGCACTGAAGAGCAGCAGCAGCAATCACCTGTTGGGCTCGCATGCGTCTCCCTTCTGGCCAGCTAGGTACTGTCTGCCTCACTCACCTTGTGTGCCTTTTCACTTCGGTTTTATGGCCAATCAAGCAAGACTAGATAGATCTCACACACATTCATTAAAGATATTAGCCAGACTGTGGAAAGTCAGGGTGTATAATAAAGGTGTCTGTAAACAGTATATTGGTGACATACAAAGAGACAGCAACAGGCACACGCCAATTGCATGCATCAACCAAGTGTGTGAAGGAGAGCACAGTCTGAGGGGAGGCAAGGCTCGTCGGTGCCACATCTCACATTTCTCCCCTGTATTTGAACAGGAAATGCACCAATTCAGCGATTAAGATAATAAAAATGATCAACATTATTGGAATCATACAAAAAAACATTTACAGCACAGAACAGTAGGCAAATTTATGCAAAGCTATCATTATTCGTTTTTTTATACTTTTCATGATGGCCCCTGACAGCACGTTCCTGAAGTGCAGTCATGGTGCCAGAGAATTGCTGGACTTCCACCAAGTACTGATCCAGCAGGTCCTGCACTGCAACTCAGAGACCCTTTTCTTTTTCTCACACACTATATTTGAATTGATGATGATCTGCGCTGTAATTAAAAGCATTTCCACATATTACTTTCTCGTTTTCTACCTGCAAACATCTGTGCAAAACTTTTTTTTGTCAACCACAAGTGCTTACTGCTTCAACCTGACGAGCCAAAATGTGCTCAACCAACCAACAAACAAACAAACGGGCTTGCTATAGTCACGTGGCACAACTTCCGTAAAGGACCAAGTTACAAGATCACCGCATAGTAAACAGTGAAACGTAACTGAATGCTCAGGGCGACCTACAAACTCCTCCTCTGCACAACTGAACGAAAATACTATTCTGTTTTACTCAATTTTCACTTGTTTTATTTCGTTCACATATCACTAATTTTGATTTTTATTTAGTTTATCTGTTTGCCTTAATTTCAGTTGTCGTTCTTGTAAAATGAAAAACTATTTTTAGTTCTTGTTTTCATTATGAAAATGTCACTGGACACAACTCAATACTGCCCTCATCCTTATCGATTTCAACTTATTGGAAAAATTGCTAGAAGTTAATGTACTTGGCAGTCGCCTTATTCTTTAGTCTCATGTACTAAAAGAAAATGAGTCTAAGCACGTGGGATTCATTGACAATCTACCTTTTGACAAAGAAATGACAGCTGACAAAGCTAAAGATCACCTACAGAGATCTTTCAATTCAACAGGGATTAAATCTGTGAAAAGTTTTAAATTAAACATTTTTCTTTCTTACAGAACATAGGTCTTGCAAAGAAGTCTCATCTTAGTTTGCATAAGCACAGTCCTTCACCAGCAATTTTAACTCCGTTACAAAGTGATCAAAAGTCTCTTTTATACCCTGCGTCCTCTCATTAAACTTGTATCTCATGAATATCGTATTAGTCTTAGGCATGACAAACGCCAGCCTGTTTATGAACTTAATTTAAACTTAAAGTTTACACCGTGCTTTGTTTCCGCAGTAGCTGCACTTATGAATATGCTTGTATGCGTCACTCACTTCATATTCTTTTGCTGCCTTCTCAATTGGGTAATGCGTTTTTTTGTTCAGCGCTCTTTGGAACTCTTCCTTGTTCTCGGAGTACTGCGTTCACAGTCAGTACTCGTGAGCCGCTTGGAGTATATGCATTGAAGGTTCTCAGCTGTGCTTGTGCTATCTCGTGCGATCTTGCCATGTCCACAGCTTTTTTTAAAATGTTAGCTAAGACCCGGCACTTAAAAGTTTCTTTCGCACTTTCGCCGAGTTTGTGCCAAACACTAGTCTATCCCAGACTATCACATCTTCGTTTGCATAAGCACAGTCCTTCACCCGCGAATATTTAGCGGCAGCGTGTCTATTGGATTGCTGCCGACGGACGGCCTTATATGGGCAGGCACTTAATTACGTGGGAGGCATGACAATGAGGGACGCAACTCCTCCTCACACGGCGACCGAGCTGCAGGCTATGGCCGTATATATGTACATAAGTAGGTTCCAGTTATGACCATTACGCGTAGAATTTCGAAATGAAACCTGCCTAACTTTTCTAAGTAAGCTGTAAGGAATGAAGCTGCCAAATTTCAGCTTTCTACCTACACGGGAAGTTGGAGAATTAGTGATGAGTCAGTCAGTCAGTGAGGGCTTTACCTTTTATTAGTACAGATTCTATGCTTTATACATGAGCCCACTGGTCTGTTGGACAATGGCCAACACTGCTTTTGCATAACTAAGACATAGGTTATGAAACAACTCCAGTGCTCAAGAATAAATTTAAAGCTTTGGCCTAGATTAGTCCCTCATAAAAATTAATTGCAAACTGGAAAATATCAGAATGGATTACTGAAACCCAACATTGGTAAAGAACATTAATAACCCCCTTAATGATATTCTATGAACAAAGAAATCAATTTAAACATTATAACTACAAAAAAACAAAAAAAAAACCAAACACTAACTTAATCCATAAGCACTAAGATAGACTAAAGATCCAATCTTTAAACCCGTAAGGGCAATACAGAACAATTATAGATTAGTTCAGACTATGTTCAAGCTAGTGAACATAAAGGAATACATAGATTTATGGAATTTAAATCTATATGCATAGAGTGAGACAAAGGATAAGCTCACACCAAAAATCTTGATTTATTAAAAAAAAAAAAAAAAAAAGTTTGGGGCATTGCTCAACGGAATTGGCCAAACCACTAAAGGTTGTCAAAATTCAAGAGGCTATTAATTCTCTATGAAGTGGGAAAGCCTCTGACCCAGATGACTATCCAAAAGAAATTCATTTAAACTGTCAGATAATTTGGCCCCATTAATACTAGTTACGTGCGAGGAAGACCAACACTATTGTATTGGACACCCTCACAGCCCCAGCAAGGCAGGGTCTCCAATCTCATTGGTCCCCCTCACCAAATCTTCAGTCTGCCACAAAAAATTTTTTTTTTTTTACAAAAAAAAAAAAAATTCCTGCCTACAATGTTACATGACAAGACATCATGACGGATAAACATAAGAAAATCTGCATAACACCAAAATAAGAACCCCACAGGCCCCTGGGTGACTTAATAAATAGAACTCTCCAAATGAGTTGATTGTAAATTTAAATCTGTGTGCAGACATCTAGTTATTTCATTGAGTGGGCTGGGATCTCCCTTAGCGAGTTCGGAGCAAGGAGAGTATTGAATGAAGGAATATATGTTTCAGGTTAGAAATGAAAAGGCCCCTTTGCCATTAATGATCCCTGGGAGCACGCACAGGATGACCCAATAGTAGATCCTCCCCTGGTAGACAATGAAGAGATCCATCATGGGGGGAAAAATAAATAAATAAATAAATAAATAAAAATAAATAGGTAAGTACTGCCAGAAATCAAGTAACCTGCAGAACTGGCCATTGGCAAACTATCAAAGTTAACATCTGTAATTAAGGTATCGGTGGAAGAGTGAATTGATCAATTCAGTTGAATTCTACCAGTGTCATAAACTAAGTAGATTGTAGTACATCAGATAAATTGAGCATCAGAGCAAGTGTGAGAGAGAGTTTAATGCAGGAAATTGTCAAGGATTTCTTAGGATCCCATTAGTATATCATGGTTAGCAGTGTCCAGGGAATTTCTATATATTTTCACAGATTTTTTTTTTTTTAAGGAATAATACATATTCTATTTAAAAAGTGTCCCAATTTGGTATATTTAATCTGTTGAATTGTCATTTTTGCCATTTATGATTATTCCTTTCCATGAATGCTGCCATGTTGAGGAGATCAACTGTGCCATTGTTATAAAATGCCACATCTAACTTTGCATTTGATATTTGAAACAAAAAAAGGCTAGGTTTAATGCAACAAAGATCTTATTTCTTAGAGAAGCAAGATTAATCAAAAAAACGTCAAAACAAAACCTGTTTGCATCCAAACTATTGCAGTGCTCTCACTAAATTCTTTTCCCCGTCTTTTGGGACACATTTCTATGTACAGAGTTAAGGCAGGGATAAATGCACTCAAGCCAACAACTCTGATCTTTTGTTTCTAGATTCTTATTTGCCATCATGAGCTGACAGATTGGCATATATCATGAACTGATGTGAAGTACAGCAGCAACCAGCATCTTTTAGTTTGTCTGGCAAAATTGTTTTAATTTTGTAATGCGGGGCATATTCATACGGATTAGATTTGGATCAGCTGCAAAATCATAAACCTCCACACACTATGTAAAAATAACATGATTTTAACTATCCTGTAAAATAAGCCTTAAAAGATTAACACTTAAAACTTGTTTAAATGTCAACAGCAGCATCCAAACAGTTAAATCTGTGAAAACTGAACACTTCATTGACGTCTGTCAGACAACAGCTTTGAACAGCAACTTGAAATTGCAATGCGTCAGGTCTGTTGCATCTGCATTATCTCTTCCAAGAAACATGCCATCACAGAATGATGAAACTGGATGTATCAGTAACAGCTGAAATGGCGGTGTTTCACAGCAACGACAAGTGCGGGCATTGTTTAGAACAAGTGTATCTGTATCTGATGACTGTGCTGCCTACTTCAGTGGAGGCAAAGCGTGCTTTCTCAGCAGCTGGCGTACTCTGCATGAAGTACTCTCTCGCCTGGACGACTGCACGCTGGACAAGTTATGCTTTCTATGCTCTTATTACCGCAACTAACTAGATCAGGGGTGCCCACAGTTTTTTGGCTTGCGAGCTACTTTTATAATAACCATGTCAAAATGATCTACCTAAATTTAAAAAAAAAAAATTCTAATATATATATATTATAAATATATATTTTCACGTCTAGCGCTGACGTCCGAGTCCCGAGAGGGGGTGCAGCAAGTGTGTACACCTGATGAGCCCAGAATTAGGGAAAAACACGTGTCGTGTACTTTTTGCATCTCTCTCTCTCTCTCTCTCTCTCTCTCTCTCTCTCTCTCTCTCTCTCTCTCTCTCTCTCTCTCTCTCTCTCTCTCTCTCTCTCTCTCTCTCTCTCTCTCTCTCTCTCTCTCTCTCTCTCTATATATATATATATATACACACACACACACTATATCTGTGTATATATAGCAAAATACCCATGCTTCGCAGCGGTGAAGTACTGCCTTAAAAGTTTTATTAAGAAGAAAATTAAACCATTTTAAACGGAGGGAAAATATACCAATAATTATTTGTTAAGGATCTCTTTCTAATACCACATTGTGAGTTCGGCCCTCCGGTTGTAATATGACCAAGCTGTGCGCTGAGCTTACTCTTAATGCAACGTACAGTTGGCCATGTGAACAGTAATCTTGTTTCAAATCTCACAGCTTGGATTGCTGCTGTCAATCAGTTTGAGTTTCATGGTTTGTTTCAATTACGACAGTATTTGTAGGACTTGTGTTGAAGTGACATTCGGCATCTGTCAAGCGTTGTAAGTAAACAACCGGTTTCATCGATAACTTCACATCCAGCTTTTGTGAGTTTAAACATTCATAAACATCAAAGTGTCCACTACTGAAATTGTCACCTGTGAATCTAAGATGTTTAAGAGGCATTGGCGGTTGTCCAAAGGTGTAAAATATTTGGCCATTTCGGTACACTTGAAAGGGACAACCGAACAATTCAGCAGCAGCCATCAACTCGCATGCAGATGCATAGGTGAAGGGCTTAAGAATTTCACTCTTATAGTGCTCCTGTGTAGTATAATTATCTCCTGTACCGTCAACAGTCCACACCTTGAACCTGTCCCAGTCATGCAATACACAAGACACAATGTTTCTCCAGATATCAAGAGTGAGCCGGATATGGCCGTGCAATATGTAACAAAGAGAATGGAAAAGATAGGTGCCATCTCCGGGCATGGAAACCACTCGGTAAGTGACAGTTCTTTGATCGATGGTGATCACCTCGATAGACATGTTAATGCGGGCACGGTTGGAATGATAAAGGAAATGTAGACCTGAACAATGTAAAGCAAGTCTAAAATACCTACACAATAACTATAATCGTAATAAATGAACAATAAAACAGCGGAGAAGCCGTGGACTAAATAAAAAAGCTGTAGTTATCACCAGGGAGAAGTGAATCCCGTGGCAAAGCAAGGAAGGGAATGTAGAGACCGGAGCGACAGACGGCCTTATATAGGCAGGCAGCCAACAACGATGGGGGACCCAACGCCGCCTCACACGGTGACCGAGCTGCAGGCTATGGACGCATATATGTACGTAAGTAGGATTCAGTTAGTGTTGGGAACCCACGTACCAAATTTCTTGAAGATGGGCCCATAAGTAACAAAGACTATTGAAAAGTTCAATATGGCGTCAGACAGTGGCGTCATACCACTGAAATAAGTACGTAAATCGGTTTCGGTTAGCACAGGGAAGCCGCCTACCAAATTTCGTGAAGATGGGGCCATAAATAAGAAAGTTCAACATGGCGGACGTTGTTGACCGTTACGCATAGAATTTCGAAATGAAACCTGCTTAAAACTTTTGTAAGTAAGCTGTAAGGAATAAGCCTGCCAAATTTCAGCCTTCTACCTACACGGGAAGTTGGAGAATTAGGGATGAGTGAGTGAGTGAGGGCTTTGCCTTTTATTAGTATAGATATATGTTGTCATACCTTGCATAAGTGAATAACCTTTATGGCACAATTACAATTCAATACATTTATGGTCACTACAGTATTTGGATTTAATAATCTTCATGTGGGAAAAGGCTGACTCGCATAAATTAGTAGAGCCGAATAATGCAGTCAAGGAGCTTTTGAATTCAGCTGAGTGAAAAATGACGGCTGTCCGATTAACTGTGATTTTAGCTCCCTCTCTTTTCTCTTTCTCAGATCGCTTTTCGGAAGGAAGTCAGTTACGTAGTTTTTATGAACAGTTCGAAAGTGCCTTTCCACATTTTCCTCCTTTGTCTGATCTGTCAATCTATCATTGCTATTCCAAACGCGCTTAGATTGTGACATTGTGAGAGAAAAAAATCCTCTTCTAATCACACATAAAGCCCATACCCTCCCCAGACAATTTTTTTTAAAATCCCTTCTTTAGTTGATGTAAATTGGAAGGCTAACTAGATCAAAGCCAGAGTTTTGCGTCTGATCGCGATGACCAGTGTCTTAGAAGAAAGGAGATCTCAGACTGGCCTGCATGTCAATCAAGTGGCTAATGCCATAGGGAGGAAATATGATAGACTAACATTTAAAAAAATATTTTTTTGAATGCAATGCGATCTACCTGCACTCCCTTTGTGATCTACCGGTCGATCACAATCGACGCATTGGCACCCCTGAACTAGATACATGTACTTCTATGACAGCATGAATTGCTTGTAGATAAGGTTAGTCTTTTATTGGTGTCAACATACTGCAGTAGTTTTATTAAAAATAAGTGTTGGTCGTTCTAAAACCGTTCACATGCGAGATGCCCGTGCACTGTGTCATCCCGGAATACCATGCAGGATTCCCGAATTCCCAGGAATGGATAAGCCCATTCGGGAATGGATTCCCTACTGCCTACCTTTATTTCTCAGTTTTTTGGTTTCAGTGAAAACTTGGATGCAACATAAAAAGGTATTATCTCTCACACACATACTATATACATATACACA
The DNA here is from genome assembly GCF_016835505.1 of Polypterus senegalus. Lineage (NCBI taxonomy): Eukaryota > Metazoa > Chordata > Cladistia > Polypteriformes > Polypteridae > Polypterus > Polypterus senegalus. The sequence continues at coordinate 108,620,439 of NC_053154.1, forward strand.
CACAGTAATCCCTCCTCGATTGCGGGGGTTGCATTCCAGAACCCCCCGCGATAGATGAAAATCTGCAAAGTAGAAACCATATATGTTTGTATAGTTATTTTTATATATTTTAAGCCCTTATAAACTCTCCCACACTATTATTATTAGAGCCCTCTAGACAAAAGTTTAAAACTGTGCTCCATGACAAGACAGAGATGACAGTTCTTTCTCACAATTAAAAGAATGCAAATATATCTTCTCTTCAAAGGAGTGTCTGCATCAGAAGCAGAGAATTTGAGAGAGAGAGAGAGAGAGAGAGAGAGAGAGAACGCTCGCAAAGAAAAGCAAACGATCAAAAAATCAATACACGTGCTTTTAAGTTTGCCGAAGCACCGCAATAAAGCGGCATTTTTTTTTTAGAGGAGCGTCAGTTAGTGATGGGAAGTTTGGATCATTTTACCGACTCGGACCTTTGAGTCTCGTTCAGCAAAATTAACTAATTATTTTTTGAGTCATTTCGTTCAATTCTGTTTCCGGCTCAGACTGCATAGGTTAAGCTTATGGGACTGTCACATGATGAATGAACAACTCGAAAAACCCACAGACTCGAAACAAGTGAATCAATTCCAATACAGAAATTATAGGAAGTTGCGCAAATGCGCATGCACGACTGAACGAATCACTCCCACGAAACGACTCGTTCTTCGAGTCACATTAAAGATTTGTTCAAAATGAACGAATCGTTCAAGAACGACCCATCACTAGCGTCAGTATCTTCTAAGCAAACAGCCTCTGTGCAAACAGCACCTCTGCTCACACCCCCTCCTTCAGGCGCAAAGAATGTCAGAGAGGATGAGAGAGAGGCAGAGACAAGCAAACAATCTAGCACCGCGCGGGAAGCATATCTTATAGCATTGAGGAGTTTTAGTTAATATGTAATACATGCTCTGATTGGGTAGCTTCTAAGCCATCCACCAATAGCGTCCCTTGTATGAAATCAACTGGGCAAACAAACTGAGGAAGCATGTACCATAAATTAAAAGACCCATTGTCTGCAGAAATCCACGAACCAGCGAAAAATCCGTGATATACATTTAGATATGCTTACATTTAAAAATCCGCGATAGAGTGAAGCGCGATATAGCGAGGGATCAATGTATGTATATTTTATATTATATATATTTTCACTAAGTCACCCGACCATGGGATACGCACGGCAGAGCCACTCCCACCAACTCTAACCCTCCTCCCGCATCATGGGATACGCGTGACAGAGCCTCGCCTGCCAACTCTAATCCTCCTCCCGCGTCTACCCTCGCTCTCGAGGCATGCGTACTGCCTGCTCAAGTGCCCGCAAGAAACACCTTACCAAACACAGCCTCAGTCGCTTTCGTTTCTGCTACAGTCCATATGAACCTCTGAGCCATGTTGACACTTCATTGTTCTTTTCGATTGCAGCTGTCTATATACAGTATATATAATGCACTAAGTTGCCCAACCATGGGATGCGCACGACAGAGCCCCGCCTTCCAACTCTAACCCTCCTCCAGTGTCATGGGATATGCACGACAGCCCCAGCCAACCAACTTTAATCTTCCTACCGCGTCCACCCTCGCTGTCGAGGCATGCTTACTGCCTGCTCATGTGCTCGCACGCCTTAATAGTCTTACTCCCACTGGCATGCCTCCGCATAAACTCAAAATTAAAATTGGTTCAGTCGTCATGCTTCTCAGAAAACCTCCTGCCAGCAAGAGGTCTCTGTAATGGCACTAGACCGTTACCAGCATTCACCGCAATGTACTGAAGTGTAAAACTATCGTGGCCGCTACCTCACAAACTGTCCTTATTCCCCCCGATTTCAATGACCCCATCAGATTCAAATTTGCCTTTTACTTTTACACACAGACAATTTCCCGTTAGATTGGCCTTTGCAATAACAATTAATAAGGCACAGGAACAAACTTTCAAAAAGATATGCCTTTATCTGCCAAAACCAGTTTTCAGTCACGGACAATTGTATGTTGCTTCCTCCAGAGTTCCATCTTTTCATTCACTCACAGTCATATCCTCAAACCCACCCCATTTGGCCAACTGTGTCTTTCATGAAGTCTTCACCCATTAATGAATAATTATGCGGCGTTGGCTAGTAAAGGTATAATATTCACAGTCATGAAGATTCTTCAGTCATGAAGATGTGTTAAATTATCAGAAAAGATTACTCTCCCTGTGTCACACAAACTTTAAACATTCCTTGTAACACATCTTGAGTGGAGAGCACATAAAAATTCCCATCTAATTATTACATGAAAAATCAAATTGACACAAGAGTAAAGGTTGCATTACAAGAGCTCACATCTGAGCATACCAAGGTTTATGCATTCCATATACATTTTCACTTGATGTTGCATGATTGACCTACCGTAAAATGCAGATCAATCAATATTATGAAACACCATTGTATGATCCTACAGAATTGACACCATTGTTTGTTGGCTTAGCTAAATTTCAGAAGTATATTACTCAGAACATTACACAACTATGCCAGTCGCCTACTATTTCTGCAGTAGTTTGGGTGCACCCATCATTTTTCTTTCCATTAGTAAGTAACAGCCTAGGTGAACACTTTATGGCTTAACCTTATTTATGATCCCGTGAGCGTCCCAGACTTCTTAAACTTGTAGTAAAATATAAAATAAATCAACAGAAGACGCACAAAAACAACCGAATTCTAGAAAATACAGCTGAGAATGTGAGCAGTCAAGATATTGTAGGCATAAGTTTCAAACTCTTCTGAAGTTGCCTTATAAGTAGAATCTCCAATCACCAAATCCCCTGGTCACTAACTCCTGACAGCAAAAGCAGTGATGTTGCAACTATTAGACAGTGGTCTTTAGTTCTGTTCTCTTACCTTTATTTGTGCTTCCCACTAGATGTCAGACACCCTTGATATGATCCACTCATCACCTTGCCAGGTGTTCAGTACTACACATTCATTTTAAATCAGAGGTTAATAACCCTTTAAGAATGGAACCCAAATTTTTGCACTTAAAATTTCTCCCAACTCCCCTACAAAAAAGTTAGATGAAAAGGAATGACCCTTGGATGTTGAAGTTAGTCTGTTTCATTATAAATGCTGTTCCTATGCTGCATGTTTTCCATAACAAGAGCACCACCACCCTCCCCTTATCTGGCAACTATGATGCAAATCACAAATTAAGAACCAACTTAAATGCTTGTTTTAATGTTGCTGTGTCTTACATATTCTATCCTAATTCACAAGGATGAAGAACCAGCTCTGGATACCTGTCATCACATCCCAATTTTATTAGCACACTTCTACATACATGTTAATCATTTTAACACCACCAAGGCATCTTGCTATATCACAAATGAAGGACCTGTACTTCGTGCTCAACTTCTCAAAAACATTTTTTGGCATTTATCTACTTCCATGTTTCATTTCCTGTTCTCACTCTCCTCAAAGTTAAAATTGGATTTCTCCAAATTCTTGCCCATACTATTTACATTCCTCATGCAGCCCAACTATTACTCTAGGGTTCACAACTACCAGTAAACAGCTCTCCAACACAAAATAGGATTACTTCCAAATTACAAAATCTATAGTTTTTTGGGGTTCAAGTGCTAAAATGGCTCAATGAACAATTTATGGTAACGGCCAATCAGGTATATTTAATATTCATTTTTGTATATTCCTACAAAAAGTGATTTAAAAACAACATGTATGAAGGCTTGGAGACCAATTAACATGCACAATTTTATTGTACTGCCCAAAGTGTGGATGAATTCACAGAAATTCACAGCAGATAAGCAGGTTACAGCTTTACAATTTGTGCTAGGTGGTGTATTTAAAAGAAAAAAAGGACCCCAGAGTAAAGCTTAAGCCATAGTAGCCGTACCTTTGTGCATATACCTGTTAAGTTTCCAACTATAATCCTGTGTTTTTGTTGAACTCATTGTAAGTGACAGCCTGGATCCAATGTTCTAATTTCTCTTTCATTTTTAAAACCACCTAATCTCCATTTGATGCCTTAATGCTCAGTTATGGGGAACAACACTACACCAACAACCAATCTTAAACACTACAGTTCATTATAGACCATTTTCCCCTATACAGGGGGTCCTCAGGTTACAACGTAGTTCCGTTCCTACAACAGTGACGTAACCCGAATTTTGGTTTAAGTCGAAACACACCCTAGCCTAGATCACTTGCCTATCCTAACACATTTCCAAAATCATAATCTAGAACATAAAAACACAACTTTGCCACAAAAAAGGGTAAGGACTTAAATATACTGTATTGTACACTATACTGTAGTAACAGAAAAAAAAATGACAAAAATGTGTAAAAAAAAATTCTTCCTTCTGATCTCTTTGCAATGTCTAATTTCACTTCCATCGTGATGGTTTTCCTCCTCTTCAAATCATTGCCATCTGAAGACTCTGACTTTCGTTTAGAAGCGATAATAAGGGCCAAAAAATTTGCCAAACAAAGCAACACAAATGGAACACTTACTCCATGCGCAAACCAAACTAGTTTGCCAACTCCCTCACTCATATGCCACGTTACTGTGTATTCTTCCGCTGATGCAACCAAACTAGTTCGCCCACGTAGCCTGTAAGTACGAAGCGAGCGGCGTAAGCCGAAACACGTCTCAGTTTTTTAATTGGGAGTGAGCATTGTAAACTCGAAATGTTGTATGCCGAGACGTTGTAACTCGAAGACCCTCTGTATATTCATACTGGCCCACAGAATCGCCTGTCAAAAGTTCACATATTCATTATAAAGGGGTGAAAAAACCCTGCAGTTTCTAGAGGGAGGAAAAATCCACAGAACTATGGGTAGAACCTAAACTTTCACAAGTGGATTATCTGTAAACTTAAACTTGTTTATCATTGACAAATATAGCCAAAATGCCTTTAGAGTACAGAAAGACAAAACCAGAACTAGTCGAGGCTCAACATTGCAGGGTCATTAGATAATGTCAAAGTGTGGGTTGTCCAGCTTAGCTAATACAGTATTGACCACTGGCTGCCATACTGTCAGTTATGTAAGACTGACCAGAATTAAAAGTGCCAATTATGACTTTTGGCCAGGAGCAAGCAAAGAGATCATCATATTAGAGTCACATTGCCTTTCAAGGTCAAATATATGTCAGTTTTATTAAGAGGGATGTGGGGGGGAAAAAACTGAAAATTACACCTTGCTCACTATGAAATAATTTGCTTACAACTATTTTTGTGTACACTGCAAATGAAATGCCATTAGATGTATATTGTTAAGAGTTTTATCTCCAAAGTGTTCAAGAGTACACATTCAGTAGTATAAAGGTTTGGATTAGTCCTCCATAATAATAGATTAATAATAATTTTTCATGCTTTGTAGTTTAAACAAGCCAGTAGTTTCCTGATCACAGCTTTTAAAGCTCAATACAAGTATAAAACTGAACAACCAGTCATCGAACAAAGACCAAACCTCAGTAAAAACTGGCTTTACACAACTATTTTGTTTATAAACAAATAAACTCAAAAGTGCAACATGGCTACTGGTATTATTGCTAACTGCTTTAAGTAATTAGTTTGGGAAGGATGCAGGAAAGAGGGCAAGAGAGAGAGTGTGCTTATCGACAACCATAGTTTTTTCTTCATGTCAAGGTACAAAAGGTGAAAAATCCTGCAGAGGAAAAAAGGGACACAAACATTAGTATCACTTACTCAAAATGTTTCCGTCACAGCCTGCAGCTCAATCAGAAGTGATCAGTGAACCACATGGAGTTTGCTTTGCCAGGAGTGAAGCAAAATAAAATGTTCATGAACATCAAACCATGCATAATGCATCAAAGTCAAAGAGGAAAGAGTGACTGAACTAGTTTTGAGTGGATTATAAATGGTGCAATGGTCATGTCTCTAGCCCTCAAACACACTTAATATCTGGCAACCATTCTAGACCAATTGTGGCCAGAAATGTGACACGAGCTGCAAAAAAAAACCCACACACCCACATATGTGCTTAACTCCAGTGTGTGAAGAAGATTGACCAATGACCTTTTGTTATGACAGTTGCATGGCTGCTACAGCTCTGGGATGTCATACATACAGGCCCAGCAGTGAAATGACAGGAAAAGTGATACAAGTGTGCATCCAAGTGTCACATCATACACAGGCATGTTCTACACTGCATTGGTCCTTCTGCTATAGCCTTGGTTCAATTTCAGATGCAAGTCAGTATCAAACCAAAAAAAAAAAAACCTACTGCCAAATTTTTATGCACGTTCTGGTCTGCCAGAAGAATGCCGCCTTTCAGCCTTTTCTTCATCTGCGGCATGCTCCTTCCATTCTGTGTCATCTGGTCTTTTCTCCATGTGGAAACTGGTGTAGGCTTTGTACTAAATACTCCAAGTTATGTGAGAAACACTGTAATGCAATTTCCTGTAATTTTAAACATGTTCTACTTAACTGAAACCTTGAAAGCGCAGGGTGGAGTGCATGTGGCAGAGCCTCCTTTTCTTCTTTTATATTCTGCATTACATTTCACACTTTTGTAATTAGATTCACACAGAGTGACATGTTGGTGAAGCATGCCCATAACCAAATTACACTACATCTTTTAACAAATCCTTAGATTTTTGAGTCATGGCCACCTGTATGTCAACATTGCAAGTTCTCAATGCCAATTAATACTCAGCATTATGTACTTGTGTGTCAAAGGTGCGTACATACACACAAAAAAAGGCCCGTATGTGATAGTTAAGCCAATAACTGGTCTGAGGTTCTTCAATCCATTTCATGTATTTCAGGATGCATGCTGAGTCACTCTTGGAGGATAATACACTGGGACCAATGTTTTTGAGCGAGTAAGTGCCACCATTTGTTTGTAAAAGAAATGTACTCTTGCCCATAATGAGGTGGTTTTGAGCTATGATTTGTAGCGATTTTAAAAATCAACTTAAAACAGTAATCACTGGGAAAAATGTCAAGCTCAGCATTTTACTACATGTCATAAAAATTAAGCTGCTTACAGAAGAGATACAGCCATTTAATAACGTCAGTGCAAGAAACAAGATGGAGGTGAAATAGATGCGCTAGGAGCCTCCAAGCTGAAAGGTTGTAGCAGAGACCAGCAGCAAAGTGAAGCATACAGGAAATCTCATTTTAAAATGGCAGCATAAAATGTTTATCCTTCCAAAAAAAAAAAACAAAAAAAAACCTGGATATGCCTTTCTATAATGTGTGTACAGTCTCCACATGAAGATCAATACTTGATGACAGTCTTAGTTTCCCTTCTCAAAATTCTTCAAATAGCAGTTATTTCAACACCATGATTAAAAAGAAAATGCCATTATTAGGTTAGTTTGACTTGAATTTATCCTTTATAGAAGAAATGGGTGGAGGCTTGCTTAACATCAAAGAGCTGAATTATAGGTAATCCCAGCTATAAATTATGTGAATCCGTGTATACATAATGCTCCAGTTCTTAACTTTTTCTAAATAGATGCATTGCAAATGCCCATATTGTTGTACTCAAAATTCTACTGAGAAAAAAAAGAGAGAGTAACCAAAAACACCACACAAGAAGAACCACATTATTGCCACAAGCAATGTCACTGAATGTCAGTACCCAGGTCAGAATTTACATCTCTCTCAGGTTTGCACGCTCTTAGAAATCTTTTCAATCCGCATATATAGTATCTCACAAAAGTGAGCACACCCCTCACATTTTTGTAAATAATTTTATTATATCGTTTCATGGGACAACACTAAAGATGACACTTTCATACAATGTAAAAGTAGTCAGTGTGCAGCCTGTATAACAGTGTAAACTTGCTGTCCCCTCAAAAGAACTCACACAGCCATTAATGTCTAAACCGCTGGTAACAAAAGCGAGTACACCCATAAGTGAAAAATGTCCAAATTGTGCCCAATTAGCCATTTTCCCTCCCCGGTGTCATGTGACTCAGTGTTACAAGGTCTCAGGTGTGAATGGGGAGCAGGTGTGTTAAATTTAGTGTTATCGCTCTTGCACTCTCTCATACTGGTCACTGGAAGTTCAATAAGGCACCTCATGACAAAGAACTCTAAGGAACTGGCATGGGCTATAAGATTGCCAACATCCTGAAACTGAGCTGCAGCATGGTGGCCAAGACCATACAGCGCTTTAACAGGACAGGTTCCATTCAGAACAAGCCTCTCCATGGTTGACCAAAGAAGCTGAGGGAACGTGCTCAGCATCATATCCAGAGGATGTTTTTTGAAAATAGACGTACGAGTGCTGCCAGCATTGCTGCAGAGGTTGAAGGGGTGGGGGGTCAGCTTGTCAGTGCTTGGACCATACTCTGTACACTGCATCAAATTGGTCTGCCGTCATCCCAGAAGGAAGCCTCTTCTAAAGATGATGCACAAGATAGCCCACAGTTTGCTGAAGACAAGCAGAATAAGGACATGGATTACTGGAAACGACCACTGCCTTGCTAAAGAAACTGAGGGTAAAGGTGCTGGACTGGCCAAGCATGTCTCCAGGCCTAAACCCTATTGAGCATCTGTGAGGCATCCACAAATGGAAGGTGGATGAGTGCAAGGTCTCTAAATATCCACCAGATGTCATCATGGAGGAGTAGAAGAGGATTTCAGTGGCACCCTGTGAAGCTCTAGTGAACTCCATGCCCAAGAGAGTTAAATTAGTGCTGGAAAATAATGGTGGCCACACAAAATATTGACAATTTGGGCACAAATTGGACATTTTTCCCACTTAGGGGTGTACTCAATTTTGTTACCCAACTGTTTAGCCATTAATGGCTGTGTGTCAAGTTATTTTGAGGGGACAGCAAATTTACACTGTTATACAAGCTGTACACTGACTACTTTACATTGTATCAAAGTGTCACACCTTCAGTGTTGTCTCATGAAAAGATATAATAAGTATTTACAAAAATGAGGGGTGTACTCACTTTTGTGAAATACTGTATGTCTTCAGAACCCCTTGCAGTTTAAACAGAAATGCATACTCACTTGAAATTACACCACAATGTTCTCACACATCTTTGTATAAAATATACACAGCCACTATGTATCATGAATTAGAGCCTAGATGAACAGTAAAAAGGGTGTGAGGCATCTAAAAGACTTCACTGGCCAGAGCAGTCCTCTTCTGTCTGCCTAGAAAGAGTCTCACTCTGATGAGCCAAATCCCTACTTCAGAAGCCTGCCTTCGACTTCACAGGCCTAAAAGGGAAATTTGCCTCAAAACAGGCAATCCACAGCAAACAAGTACTACAAAACACAATCCAGTAATCTGAACCCTTTGAAAAATATTCATAAATCAAGAATATCCAATTGCAATAATTATTCCAACTCACAACCATAAATGAGTCCCATTGAACTGCCTCTTCCAACAGCTTTTATAGAGCTGGGTACAATTCCTAAATAGATGGACAGTTGGCACCTCCTCTCAAGTTTCTACACAAAAAACAATCGAACATACTAATTTAAAGAGGCAGTACACCAAAACATATTCGTATATGAAACAAATAAAAAACAAAACATGAAAAAGAATAACAAACACACAACTTCATCTCCATACAGGACAATTAATGGCATTGGAAAAGGAGAACACACAGCTTGCTTACAACATTTTCATAATGTGCCATGTTGCCTTCCAGATCTGTGCTCTCCATTTGCAGCTTGCTCTGTCCACTGACACAGCAGACCTTATGATGGCATATGTGAGAACATTCAGCTGTCTAGGCTTATGCTAAATTAAGATGCAAACATATCTAAGATTTTATTATACCTTAAATGTGCCCAGCCAAACAAAATAGGTTTTGCTTTCTACTAACATACTAAACTGTTTTCTGTCAAGCAACAGCACAATCCTGAAAAAAGTTTTGTTTATTTTGTTTATTGAAATGTGCCAACATTAAGTGAAAATACGAATATAAAACAGTATACCAAAAATTTTTTATGTCCATTCAAGATATTTTAGGTCATCTATGGGTTTTTGGGGGTGGGGCAGTAGGGATGCTCAAATCATCATGTAGATCTGATGGATTATTCGTAAGAACAAAAAGGATGCCACTTAGTGTAGTTTTAGTAAAGCGGCATACAAAAAGAGTGAAAGTTCTAGAACTGAAAAAGGCTCTACTCTTTAAGCAGTAAGGCAGAACTAAAAACTTCAGGCTACACTTGAACAAAAGAATGCCTAGAATATCCTAGAGCCTTCTCAAGCATAATTGACACACTGTTAATAATAATCCAAGGAAATAAAATAGATATAGGCTCAAGTCACACTCTTCAGAAGAAATCTCTCTCAAAGCTTTCCAAAAACTATTGGATTTTTCATACCTCTACTTTTTCAGAGGCACATGTGTGTAGGTAGTTGGGAGAGGGAAAGAGAGAGAGACTAGCACTGCAATTTGAAGGTAAAACAAAGTCCAAATACATTTTCCAAAAAATGCATTTTGTCTAAACACAAACTAGCTGAATTAAATAAGTGATCAGAAAGGCCAGTTATTTCAAAGACTCCATTAGTCTGTAACAAACAATTTGTCTAAAAAGCTTTGAATACAATTACTAAACAAATATTCCATGTGGCAAAGTGACTTTATCCATAATTATACACTTACCTAAATATTGATTATTCCAAGTGTCCACCTACCACAATATATTAATCCTACACACACAAAGTTCATGTTAACGCCAATAACTGGCTAGCTTCAAAAACAGAATACATTAAATGATCATGACTCCGTTTCTTGACAGAACCGACTCAGATCATAGGATATTTGTACGCCAATACAGCTGCAGTGATGATGCAGAAGGAAGTAAGAGGCTACACTTTTTCATAGTTATGGCTTGTGCCATTTTCGATATTGGATCAATAGAAGTTGGCAATTAAACATCCAGCCTCAGCTCAGTCTATATGAAAAGGTCATTTATTAAAATTGTTTAAGGGTTTACCTTTGAAAGAAGGTTAAAAAGGATTTTCGTTAAAATGTTGTAATATTTTCAAATCATTATATTCTTCTATAATATTGTTACTATATTTAAAGGCTTAATTTAATAAAGTTTAAATTTTCCAGTTAAATATACAACACTTAATGGAATCATTAATATAAAAGATGAAGCAATGTGTGCATACATTTTCATTGATTCAGGTTAATAAACCATCTCAAAAATAAATAAATAAATAAATAAAATGAAATGAAATGATGAATGGTCTGCTATGGAACTATCCCTGCCATTGCTTATAGAAATACCCAGTACATTACATACTATAACATGCTTACAAATAGAGTAGTAGAGAGTCAACTAGGAGAACAGTATGAAGGAAAACCCAACAAAAAATTAAAAATCCATCTCAAGTTAATAACACTTGTTATATCATTACAAGACAAGAGTGGAATGAAATATTTCCTTTTACTTCATAAAATATTCCCAATTATGCTTATGAAATTATAAGACAAAATGGATCTTGGTGATGGAGAGGACTAACACAGAACAGTATCCTTGATATAGTCCCAATCATAAGTTAGAAAACATATACACGGTGTAACATTCCGGTGCATTAGGCAAATAAGTTTAATGATACAAAAGTTGGAGTATTTAACATTTTTTAGTTACTACATCCAAGAGTCAGCGATTACATTTGTGCTTATTAAATGTTTGTAATGGAGTCGTATTCAAAAACAGCAGGGATAATAAATGCAATTACATGCATTAATAACATGAAGATCATAGTTCAGTCAATTCAATATTTTTATATGCTTATAGAACTGATTTAGTCTTCCAGTCAAATAAACTTTTTGTACTTAATGTTAACTTATCTAAAGCAGAAGAAGAGTTGTGCTGAATGAGTTATGTGCACTTTCCCTGGCATTGTACTGGAAAATAATTGAGGGGATGGTGGATGAGAGTGAAACAAAAAATATAAAAGTTGTTGTGAATGCTGTCAAGGTCAAAATTGTACAGTAAATTAGTTTGTAGTCGAAGTCACTAAAAAAAAAAAAAAAAAGTTTAAAAGATATACGAGTTGTAGATTCACCCCATGCCTTTCAAAAGGGAGATTTTAAAACTTTAAAACATTGTATGGTGTGATCTGTTTGAGATTCAATTTTAAATTATTTTTTTTAGTTCAATTTTCACGATCTTCACAAGTTTCCTTAATGTGTACCAGATTTCAATAGACTCTGCTCCCCTTGGGCTGATTTGCTTTATTCAGACAGACAGGGCTGACACAGTAGGTGCTTCTCTGATTATATTCACGAGTGTACCTAAGAAAGGAAACAAGTAGCTCAAAATGACCAAGGCATTGACAGGCAAAACAGTACACAAATAATGTAGAAAAGAGAGACCAAATGTAATTTCAAATATATCAAGCTAAATTCCATTGAAGAAACTGAGAAATGGATAGAATACATTTTAGTAGGGTTTTCTCCTAGAAAAGCAAGGATATCTACTACTGAAACTGGCCTCAAAATGAATTACAGCAAGGAAACAAGCTAGTAGTGTGGCCAAGAAAAACTGATAAGAGTTTATATCTTAGCCCCAGTTGTTGATTATGAAATGATTCATCCTGTCCCAAGAAACAGTCAGAAACCTTTCAAGATCTTCAAGCCATTTAAAAAAAAAAAAAAAAACACAAAAAACATTCGTAAATTGTCATTATACAGTACAGTTCATCTGTGAGCACTGAACTGCCTGCAAAAAAAGCACAAGTTTTAATTTTTTTTTTGCATCCACAATATTTATAAACTAAAGAAACCCCACAATGACACACACAAGCCAACAGAAGAGGTACAAGGAATGTCTTGAAGTCCTCATACATTTCTCCACTTACTACCATCATCTGTACACATATTCACCTTTGTCCTTGCCCTTCTCAAGCATCCATGCCCATCTTACCCATTTAAGCACTCAGTAGCATATTTGACAAGTTATATATACCAAAGATTTTACATTACATGCTGTTACTTTAAATTTCTGAAATTGATATTTGCTACTATAGTTTATGGTATTGTAGTATTTAACTAGGCATTTCTCTTTATTGATAAAGCTGCAGATTTGTATATTCCTTGCAAAGGCAGTGTCCGGAGGAAGGTAGGAGTTTAGATCTGAATATCTAGAACAGCTCAGGGAAACTAGAGCAAGAATACATTAGTATACCTCCCTGAAATTAAAATTTCCACAATTTTCATAAATTTATATAACACATGACAGATTTTTCTTGTGAAGTGTATCAATTTTATAATTTACCCTTTTAACATGACTTAAGTTAAAATCGATTATAAAATGGAATTAAAAGGTTAAGTTCTAAAATATCTTGTGGCCAAAGTATTCAAATTTCCAGCGCTAATTTAACATATATTAAACAATGTAATTGCGTCGTTAGACTTAAGCGCAACGTATGACACCATTGGCCATTCTATTTTACAGCACAGGTTAGAAAATGATGTTGGGCTTGCAGGCACCGTGCTCGCTTGGTTTAGTTCTTATTTATCAAAATTGATTCCAATATGTACAGAAATGTGCTGACAGTACTCCATCATTATACGCAGAAGTTCAATATGGTGTCCCGCAGGGCTCAGTACTGGGACCTTTACTGTTTTCACTTTACATGCTTCCACTGGGATCGATCATTAGGAAACAATGTTAATTTTCACTCGTATGCAGAAGACACCCAGTTATACCTATCATTTAGATCAAATGAAGTTTTTCCAAGGTTGTCTTTAATTAGTTGGGTTAGTAAGTTAAAGAAGTGGATGAATGAGAACTACTTTTCTTTAAATACAGATAAAACAGATGTTAATTGTTGGAGGGAATGATGCAGATTACAACAATATTTTGTCATCACTTAACTAGGTTGGAATCGCCATTAATTTCACTGAATCTGCCCGAAATCTAGGAGTTCTTTGACTCTAGCACATCATTTAAAGCGCATATTACAAAGATGTCCAAATCATGTTTCTTCCATCTTAAAAATGTTAGGAAATTAAGGCGCTTTCTAAATAAACAGGATTCTGAGAAATTAATTAATGCATTTATTTCTAGTAGGATTGACTACTGCAATGCGGTGTTCACTGGATGTTCAAACTGTTCTTTATACAGCCTCCAGTTAATCAAAAATGCTGCTGCAAGAATTGTTACAAGAACAAGAAAATATGAACACAACTCCAGTTCTTAAATCCTTACACTGGCTTCTGGTTAAGTTTAGGGCAGATTTCAAAATCCTCCTTTTAACATATAAAAGCACTAAATGGCCAAGGTCCAGCTTACTTGTCCGAACTTATGACGACTTACAAACCAGAGTGCACATCAAGATCTCAAGATGCCGGTCTGCTTAGTATTCCAAGGATTAGAAAAATAACAGTGGGATGTCAAGCTTTTAGTTACAGGGCCCCTAAACTATGGGATGGTCTGCCTGCTACTATAAGAGATGCCCCTTCAGTCTCCGCTTTTAAATCCCGGCTGAAGACTCATTACTTCAGTTTAGCATATCCTGACTAGAGCTGCTGATTAACTGTACAGACTGCATCTCTGTTGTTAGTCATTAGTTGATAGTTATAATTGGATACTAACCCTCGCCTATTCTGTTTCTCGGTACTCAAATGTGGCACTTGGTGCCACGGCCAACCTGCCAAGTTGTTTTGACTGGCTAAGGTAAAGTCACCCCCTGATGGAGGATTGCAGGAATCGTGGGAAAGAGGGGGTCCTTTCATCGGATTGGCTGGCCCAGCACTGTTTCAGCCGTGGAATGGCCAAATGGGGGAGGCAACTTGATGGATGAGGTCTCCATCAGGATTCTAAACTAATCCAAATCATATTATGGGATATCATCTACTGTTAAAATTTTAGAAGTACATAGCAGAATGTATCTGTATACTGCATTGAGGATTTGTTCTGTTATGTGTATTGTATTGTATTGACCCCCTTCTTTTTGACACCCACTGCACACCCAACCTACCTGGAAAGGGGTCTCTCTTTGAACTGCCTTTCCCAAGGTTTCTTCCATTTTTTCCCTACTGGGGTTTTTTTTTTGGAGTTGTTCCTTGTCTTCTTAGAGAGTCAAGGCTGGGGGGCTGTCAAGAGGCAGGGCCTGTTAAAGCCCATTGCTGCAATTCTTTTGTGATTTTTTGGGCAATATAAAAATAAACTGTATTGTATTGTATATATGCATACATAAAGAAACAAGGTTTCTCTCAATACACTGTTCAGGGCTACTTTAAACACTCAACACCAGTGGATTTTATTACTGTAGAGGTCCCTGGACATTGCCACTAATATGAAAAGGTGGAGCAACGTCATAAAACTGATAGAAAAAGGTACATTTATAGATCTGAAAACAAATTTTCTCCCTAGAAAATGTCTGGTGCTACCCATGCAATACACATCTTGAGATATATAATGGCTAGAGATATTTTATTATATGAAATACAAGATATAGAATCAAACTGACAATTATACAGTACAACTAAAACCAAATGCTATTGCTGACTAAAAGGGCACAACACAAGTAAATAGCTTTCAACAAACTGGGTTTGCTACTCTAGACAAGAAAGGAGGTTGGAAAGAAGCTGAGTGCAGCGCTGATCAATACAGCTCTCAATTAGTCATGAGCATCAGGCCCATTACAGTACTGCTGTGAATTTTCCATTTTTGGCAGATCCTTGTTCTTAAGAGAGTGCAATAGCATTGTGAAAGCAAGCCATGTTAAGTCCTCTCTTCAGCTTGTGCGCCCATGGGGGTTGGGGGAAACCTCAAGGGCATCATCAAGTTATCATCATGTTTCCACAAGACATTTCAGCATTAAAATGTACAACTGTAAAGTCAGCAGGAAGCATACAAACTCCTGGGGAGGAGGAGGGAAAAAAAAAAAAAAAGCCTACTTAATTTTTTCCGAGAAGAGGAGGGCACAAAATGTTGAGCTCCACCATTAAAGAGCTCTGGGTAAGTAAATGAGATGTATACATTTCATCTTTCCTGTCCAAATAAACACCTCCCACAGGAAATTTTAAATCAAAAGCACACTTTTGAGGAAACAAATTCATTCCTTTTCGGATTTTTATTATCTAAAACAGGAACAAAAGGTGACACTAATTTTCAGACTTGGATAAACCACAAAATACACATACAACCCCAAAAAAAAAAAAAGTTGTCTGTATTTAATGTTCATACAAAACATTCAAATTAAACCGTTAGTTCACTCACAAGTGTGTGTTCCAAGAAGAATGGCTAACAAAATGTGCCAAATCCACATTTGCTGAGAGAAACCATGCCCAACCACACACACACACCCCACACCAATATACACAAACCAATTTTTTCACTACTGTCCCCATAAAAAATATTTATGCAGTGGTCTGTGCAGGATTACAGTAGCACTCTGCCTTCATCTTCTGCATATTTTGGGACTTTAGTGTGTGCCTGACAGGGAATAAACTTAAAACCACAGATGGTGGGGTGGGCTAAAATGTCAGATCAGAGTATGAAGGAGGTTTTCCTAGCATGCATTTAACCTTCTGTCAGAGTCTTTGCTATCCTAGTATTTCTGGTAAAGAAAATGGAGAATTTAAATTATGCTATGGTTAATTTACTGCCCCACTCCATTTGGTCAAACTTTCAAAGGATGTGCATCACTCATGGAGGCTCTAAATAGCTCTACTGATCAAACTATCAGACTCCTAACAGCTGCAATAAGCACATCAGGTCATATACCTGTGGGAAGTAGGGAAGAAGAAATGTCAGCTACAACTATGAAGTTTTGAAAAGAGACACTGAATAGTTCATCTTTCTCAATTCCCGAGAAACACCTACAATGAAAATTACACACCTGCACACAAATTTTAGAATCTTCTTTGTGCTGGTGTCTGCAACTTCCCTGGTCAGTCTTTGGTCCTGTGCGAGACACCAGCACAAATTGCAACAAATACACACACACACACACAGCTGCCGTACAGCTTTAGACAGACTAAATGCAAAAATCAATGACATCAAGCGGACTGACGCAGACTTAAAAGGTTAAAAAAAGGCAATATCCAGAATGAATCCCATTACTTGGGGTAAAGCCATCCATCAGTGTGTTAACCACATGCAAATAAAAGTCCAGCCGTTATGCTGGCAATATATAAACCCGTCTGGGTTGCCTAACTATAGAAAGTGCACAGAAATATTATTCAACCCCCATGATTATTTTTACACTTCAGAATCCAACAGCATGGAATACAGACACATTACGTTGTTGATTTCCAATTCTTCCACAAATAAAACTAAAATTCAAAAACTTTGAACAAATCCACCCCAAGGTCAATACTATAGGCATCGGTCATTACCAATAATCTTTCTGAATAACAGATACCAAATGAGTTTTCTATTCCTTTTCACAAAATTACTCCAGCTACATAAGTGAAAAACAACTGTAAAGCAGTAAATACAGTAGATCTTGAGAACAATTTTAAAATGAACTGAACCACCTCCAGTGGTTTTTCAGCTTGATGGAATTTGAGAACATGACTGTAGTATTATATTGATGATGCAAGTAAATCTTTGAATTGTAATTGTGTGCATTTTGTTTTAAAAAAATGAATAAAAAGTCAATACTCTTGAATTTTAAGGCCCTGCATGGTTTCCTCTGTGTTCTTTTGCTGGTTATACATTTGAATCACACCCTTGTACCACAGTTTGAGTTTTCAGTTAGAGCTCTAACTCCATACTTTGTTGTATTTCATGCATAGTCAGTCCAGACAGGTCTTCTGCTGAACACATTTCTGCAGGTTACATTCAGGATGTAATATTTTTGCAACACTGTCTGAGGGAGATGAAATCCTCAACTCCAGAGGGCTCCTTTAACACTCCGACACACAGGCCATTTAATGGGATCTTAAATATTCTGGATCCATGAAAATCTTTAATTGTGAGGACTAACATGTTGCAGGAGTTGGTGAATATAATTAATCTTGAGGTAGCCACCCAAATATGGTTAAATGTTTAAAAAGCCTTTAGGAATTTGTATTATATTCCATTTACTAGCAAAATACCCACGCTTCACAGCGGAGAAGTAGCATGTTAAAGAAGTTATGAAAAAGAAATGGAAACATTTTAAAAATAACACAACATGATTGTCAATGTAATTGTTTTGTCACTGTTATGAGTGTTGCTGTCATCAAGGATTTGATTATCATTATTTCTTTCAATCAGGTTCGGATTTGGAGGATGTGTTGTGTTCTTAGATTCACAGCATCCATGCTCTAAATTAACTTCCATAATAGCAAGCTTTAGGTCCCTTTTTCTGGTGCCTTCCTGATGACATAGCTGCCTAAACCATGCCTGATAATACATTTCAATGACAGAGAAATATTACAGTGATCACCTCGATAGACATCTCACCACCCAAATCGCTTCTCATGAATCTAAGATGTTTAAAACGCATTCCCGGTACAGTGGAACCTCGGTTCACGACCATAATTGGTTCCAAAACTCTGGTCGTAAACCAATTCGGTCGTGAACTGAAGCAATTTTCACCATAGGATTGTACGTAAATACAATTAATCCGTTCCAGACAGTATGAACTGTATGTAAATATATAATTTTTTTAGTTTTTAAGCACAAATATAGTTAATTATACCATAGAATGCACAGCATAATAGTAAACTAAAATGTAAAAACATTGAACAACACTCAGAAAACCTTGAACAACAGAGAAAACTAACACTGCAATAGTTTGCGGTATAATGCTAGGAACCGCTCGTTAAAAACACTTTTTTTTTTTATAATGATTTTTAAGCACAGGGAAAAAAAAAAACGAACATTTGAAAAATCCGTAATTTAATAAACCACCAAGAAAAGTAACATTGCCACAATGCACGCTGTAAACAGAACTGAAAACAAAAACAAGCCTTTTCTACCTTATGCGTCCAGTCCTCCCTCTGGCTGGCTGGCTCTCTCTCTCTCTCGTGTGTGCGTGTGTCTCTTTCACGAGCCTGGAGCGCCTGTGTGTGTGTGTGTGTGTGTGTGTCATTCACTCTCTCTCTCTCGCTCACTGCACAGGGAGAGACTGAACATGTACAAACCGAAAGGGAAACTGGCTTGTTCGTATACCAAGTGTGTGGTCATGAACCGAGGCAAAAGTTTGGCAAACTTTTTGGTCAAACACTGATTTGTACGTGAACAGAGGTTCCACTGTATTAACTCTTTGATTTGCTTGTGAATATTTAGCGGCAGCGTGTCTATTGGATTGCTGCTGGACGGCCTTATATGGGCAGTCACTCAATTACGTGGGAGGCGTGGGTATGGGGGATGCAATATAGGCAGGCAGCAACTACGTGGGAGCCGTGGTGATGGGGGACGCAACTCCGCCTCACACAGCAACCGAGCTGCAGGCTATGGCCGTATATATGTACGTAAGTAGGATTCAGTTATGACTGTTACGCGTAGAATTTTGAAATGAAACCTGCTTAACTTTTGTAAGTAAGCTGTAAGGAATGAGCCTGCCAAATTTCAGCCTTCTATACCTACACGGGAAATTGGAGAATTAGTGATAAGTGAGTCAGTCAGTGAGGGCTTTGCCTTTTATTAGTATAGATTAGACACTGTACATATTATAGTTTAATGTTCTCATTTAATGCCCAGACATTTTCATGCTCCATTCATATATTTTAGAGCCCGGAAAATTTCTGGTGACTTGCTAACACAGGACAGATGCAGCACGGGAGATGTGAAAAGAAGAATTGGACTCGCCTCTGCAGTCTTTGGGGAAAACTAAACAAGCTATGGAAATCAAAAAGTATAGCAATCAAAACAAGGTCAAAAATGGATGAAACCCTGGTAATTTCAGTAATGATGTATGGCTCCGAATGTTGTTGCTGGAGGAATGAAGATGAATGCAGGATAGAAGTTGCAGAAATTAACTGGCTAAGAAAATTCCTGAGAGTAAACAGGCTACACTTACAGAACAACAACATTCAAAACACACTGAAACAGGAAGAAAAATTAAATAATCTAATTCAGAAATGGCTCCTTTGGCTTGGACAGGTTACCAGAATGAACAGAAGAAGGTTGCCACAAAGGATTACGCACTGAAACATCACAGGGAAAACAATGGAGACATTAGGAGGGATGACATTAGGAAGGACCTCATTGTAAAAAATAAACCTGATGGAAGAGATAATAGCATTACTGTTACAGTCTACATTAATTTGACACTTAATTTTCCCCCTTAAGTTTCAAAACACACTTAAATAGAGCTGAATGTGACAGGCATTGTACTATAACATAAAAGTTTGAAAAAAGTTATTGGGAAGTTTCAAAACAAGTAATCAAAAAGCAATTTCCAGCAAAAAACTGGATGTGCTGAGCCCCTGTAAAGCAGATTTTGAATCAAGACTTCCTTTGATAATCCACCATTACTACAAATCAAATTTTACTTAGTTTAAATATACAGTAAGTGGCCTCCGACTAGTTTATAACCAAATTCTACACAAGTTGGATAACTGGACCCATTTGTGCATTCGTGCTGCATCTTTTGCCTTCATATGAAACTGAAGCAGGAGAGAGAAAAAAAAACACACCCCTTTGAAATCAGCAGCAACCATCTGTCGGAGGAAACTTTCCCTGGTTGCCATAGGGATGAACTTGTGGCCTGTGGTTTCTCAATAGGCCTGTTCCTCTTTGGCTTTATGCCGAGAGGAGCCAACTTGTGAACAGCACCATGGACAGAGAATACTATCCAGCTGCCTGTTGCTTGGCAGCTCTTGGCAGTAAAGCAGAGTGGAGTAGTTTGGAGTGCTGGTCACTGAAGGTTCACGATGCCTTACTAACTAGCACAGCAGCACCACCTTAATGCTTTTACAATATATTCTGGAGAGCAAACCAAAATTGTCCTAACCAATCCTTAGGAGATACTGGACTATAAATTACAAGGCTACAAATTAGAATCACTGCCACTGAGTAACTGCTTAATATTGGCAAGTTCTTAAACTTGCCAGTTCTCTAAACATAGAAATTTGGACAAAAAAAAAAAAATTAGCTGTGTGTGTAGGATTTGTAAATACAACTGATAAAAGCATCAGAGGATTAAAAGTCAACACAACAGCAGCAATAATGTAGGGCAAGAGAATTGGAAGGGGAAAAAATAAAAATTATACAAAATGTTTCTATCAATCCGATACTGAAAATCTGTTAGAGTCCTTCAGGACACAGCAGTGGCCAAATCAGAAATTGGTTAACAGGTGTGAAGGTTTACAAAACAAAAACACATCTACCTGAAGGCTGCCAACAGAACAAGCACCACTACAAATGGGCGGATTACTCAGTCAGGATGCAGTGGTTAAACCTGCTCACCATATCTGCAGCATCATACACGTTGTGTGTAAAGTTTGTATAGTTTCCCCTCACTTCCCAAAGACGCAAGTTAGGTGAACTTTAAAGTGGCTTTATGAACATGTGTATACTGTAAAGAACTGGTGTACACTGTTGATCATTGTGTATAAGAAATGAATACAAACAAAATGGGTAGACCACTATTCCCGACCTCAAAATAGACTGCAGTTAAGATTTTGTGTTACTCCAATTATGATGGAGGGGTGGAAGGAAACCAGCACCACACACACACACACACACACACCACCCTTACACTTCAGCTCCATGTGGACACCCTGCCTCAAGTTCATTATGGGCCTTTTCTTAAATTACAACATAATTGCATGTTTAAACATTTGAGTTCCTCCTGCTAAATATGCATTAAAAAACAGATTTTTATACCATTTAAAATTTACTCGCTAAAAATTTTGCAAAAAAAAAAAAAATATATACAATTGTAAAACAGATAAGAGAACTGCTGCCCCTTTCCTGTTGAAATGGTGAGCAAGTCATTAATTCATTAGAGGAAGATACCAGAGAAGGCTGCTACTCAAGACTCACATTCAGCCACCCCTGGCTTATGGCCACCTATTCTCAGATCAGTGCTCATAAGTGACTGTATCCACTTTTGAACTCTTCCTTCGGCTACCTGCTTAGAAAACAATTTCTATTTAGAGAAAGTGTGTTTCAGTGAGTGTACGCCACAGCTGCAGACTAATCAAGGTACAACAGAATCCCCAAAACAAAAGCATCAACTTTATTTTTAAATCTGAAGTACCATGGCCATCCATTTGTAGGCAAGTGAAGAAACATCCTTACTTGACAAGCAGGTTTAAGGGGTCAGAATGGCATCCCAAGTGAAGGTTCCAATTTAATCCCACACAGATATTGGGATTGGTCCCACAAGAAACACATTCATGCCATTTCTCCTTCCAACCAATATAGTTACAGGTAACCACATGCTGCAAAGACTTAAGCCCCTTGTTCAGTAAGGCAAGGTTTAAAGAAATATGTATATTTTGTTTTCTTGTATTACTAGTCAACCAGTTTCTTTGATTCCCTAAATCTGTCTGCATTATTAGATACTCTTGCATATACGTTAAAAGCACCCAATAACATTAGGTTTGTTCATCTGGATGAAACAGTTCCGCTTGCAGTGGACCATTTTTCATGAAAAATAGTAAACAAATCATGGAGTTTTGTTGAAAAAGATAAGTTTGCCCGGAGATATTTTGAAGAGAACACGTTTGTGAAAATTTACAAAACTTCCACTGAGTGAAAAACTGAACACATTACAGGCAAATTCAATTATGGATTAGACTCCCTTCTCAAAATTCTTCGAGAGGAGTGATTTCAATTTGTTTATTTTTCTGTTTATATTCATACAATAGCCTCTCCTTCTAGATAAATATTGAAACAGAGGGAAAGTAAGCCCCCCACCCCATTGGCTTATGCCCAATGCTGCCTGTATTAGCTATGAATTAAGTTTGCATATATGCGTCACTAGCTCACTTCTACTGCTACCAAGTCAAGTTAATCATTGCTATGTAAAAAATTAAAAATATATAAAATATTTAAAACTGAAATTGTGCAATTTATGCTAGTAGAGTGGAGCTTAAATAATTCAAACGTACTTTCAGTACTTGCGTTACACTAAAAATGACATCATAGCTGCATTGCCTGCAGATAACGGTTCAGCATTTAATCTGAAAACACTACAATGATCAGCTATTGTCTGCTGCTGCCAGCAATTTTAGCCGACTACAGCATAAATTTTACCTCTCAATCCAGTATTACTTTCAAAACTTTGTTTTTGTAATACAAAACTACAGTTCCCCATGATCTAGCCACAAAAAAGTAAAAACCATAGCCATTTCAAACCCAATTAAAAAAAAAAAAAAAAAGCCTGTTCAAAAAGTTTTTGAATCTTGTGGACATTATGCAAGTACAAAGTTCATAGCACCAGCATACAAACAAATTGAAGATTTTGAAAACCGGCCACATTTAATAGGTTTTCCAAAAAAAAAAAAAAAACAACATAAAAACTACTAAATACAGAGATTCTTTTCACAATTCTACCGATTGTGGCTCACTCCGTGAAATCCAGTTCTGGGAAAAAAAAAAAAAAACCCACACAAAATTAGGTGGAAGAAGTTATCAGGAGACAAGTGGAAATACTTGTATTTTGTCAGTTGTAGCTTAGATGCAATATGTGCTTAGAGGAATACAGCACTGTCTTAACTGAGTACATGCATCATCAATATAAAGTTATAGGTGTTCTTTTCCCCTCCCTTTTTTAAAGGCCACACACACAAGCTTTTGCTGGTGGTAGGAAGCCCTTCGTATGTTTAATTCTATGCAATCGCACAAGTGCAAAAGGCAGGTGCTATGCACTCCCCAGCAGAATTCTTAACATGGAGCTTTTTGCTGTAGCCTCTGAAATGGCGAGTGTCCATAATCCTATACAGAAAACTACTACTAAATATAAATATTTCAAACTTACCAGTGCAACTTTGGAAATATGACAAATGCACGACATCTTGGGGGAGGAAGGGAAACATATCCTTGAAAAATGATGCCGCCCACTATCCCAGTTTACCCCTTTTGAAAAGCTCACCTCTGCTTTGGTTCCATCAATAAGGGATTATCAATTTTACTGTAGTATTTTTCAATATGATCAATTTTTTATGACTACATATCAAATCTTACTTTCAAGGGATTTTGTAAATTCTAATAAGGTTCTTGTATGCATGTATGGACTTTTGGAGACCCAGTTTACAACACAAAATGAACTGGTTATGTCTTATGCATGCTGCTACCACCACAATGGGAATTGGCCATGCATCTTTACATGTAGCAGAAACACTGAAGACTGTACTTGAGGGGACTTCTGCAGAGTATGCTCGCTTCTTGGCCAATACATCTGACCATTATACCAAGATACATGGAGGGGTACCCACTGACATTGCATCAATTACTAACATTGCATCAATTACTAACATACTAGGTGCACCAAGATCATGACCTTCTGTATGACCTCAAAATTTTGCTTGCAGTTTTATTTAAAATGGCAGCATTCAAAATCCAGCATTCCATGACCAATCAATTGTACATTTTAATGACACTACCTTGAAAATGTAAAGTAGAATCAGAACTAAATACACTTTGTGAAAGTATTTGCATTATGTATGTAGGGAACTGCAAGTATAGAAACAAGAGTACATTTAAAATTCATTACTTTACACCACAGATTAAAGTAAAACGTTTTTGAAAGCAATAGACCCAGTTAAATCTAGAGAACATGATTAATACTTTTTAAGAACCACCTCCAGCTACAAAACAGGGTGGCAATGACATGGCATTCAATAGTGTCCAGATCTTGATGCATGAAATATTCCTTCATTTAAAGAAGTGGAGTTCTGCTCTGTGACATTAGATTGACTGACAACAAAGCTTCCACAACAAGAAGCATTTACAATGTCCAAAAAAAGTCCTTATTAAATAGTTGCAGGATTTGAAAATCAAATTTAGGCTAATCTACAATGAGGAGTGGACCAAAACTAGTTTGACAAAGAATACAACTATAAGAAATACCCAAATGCAGTTATATTTGTCCAAAAGTATCTAAGTCATAGCCAAACAGCATAAATTACATTGTGTACACACTGGGCATTGGGGGGAAAAAAAATTTTAAAAACGCAAAACTAAATACAAAAATTGTGAAAAAGTGTCTCTCTTGTACTTAATAGTAGGTTTTCAAATGAAAGTCAATGAACAATGTGAAAAATAGGTGCTGGCTCTATTTCTGGTTTCTCCTTTGCCTACATACAAGTGCAGTTTAAAAACACGATTTCAAAGAGAAGCAGTAAATCTTAAATCCATCAAACTCTCCTTTCTCCATGTTATGATCCACACGTCTATCCAGGCAGAAAGTAGGAATCATACAAAGACCTCAAATAAACGGAGGTCAGTGGAAACCAGACCACACACACTAAAAACCTAAAGAATCTGGTAAACCACGCCTTCTTTACAAACACAGTGGACAAGCAGGGAATAAAACAGAGCTGCAAAACTAAGCTAAGTGACTGGAGAAATTGTGTGCAGGAGGTGAATAAACAATTATATGCTTTTCAGAAATTCTCTTCTGTGAAAGTTAAGTTAAATCAACCAGATTGCCAAATCTAGTAATAGGACTAGTTGTCAGGCACAATTTGCATGCATGGAAACCAACTGCAACAGTCAGTTAATTATTTTGTCAGAAATGAAATGGAGCACCTGGCAGACAAGCTACACTAAAGCCAAGAGAGTTCCCTTGGGCAATCACATCTATCACAGCTCTGGCAATAAAGATTCCCTCTAAATCTCAAAGATGACTGGCATCATTGCAAATGTGACAATGTTCATTATGAAAGGTGGCAAAGGTTTATAACAGCTGGCATTTTGTACTACAAATGCAATACTAGTGGTGGGGGCTGGGTTTGGGGAAAGACATCACTTAGTACTGGGCACTTTGGGAAAGCAGAAGTAGGGGGAGGGGTGTGACAACCTGACATACACACACCAAGTTCCAGAAAAGGAATCCTTTCCTGTCAATAATAGATTCCATTGTAAAAACCATAGGCTAAATTATGGATTACTTTAAGAAATCCATGCTGTAACAAACATTGTTATTCTTTCATAATCTTTATTTGTCTCCAAGGGAAATTACGTACAACTTTACAGAAGCTCAAGAAAAATGCAAAAAAACTACAAACCCCAACACATGCCAGAACTTATGGCTTGGATAATGAGGGGGAAAAAAAGCCAGAGCTGTACAGCTTTCAAAGTACACACTACTACACTAACTTTTATACCTGGAAACTAGAGGAAGATGGCAGCCAACCCACAAAATAAGAGGGAAAAAAAAAAAAAATCCAAAGAGACATCCGTTTGGTGGAAATTTGACAGTCCAGGGGCCTCATGTATAAACGATGCGTACACACACAATGTTACGCAAGAACGTTTCTACGTTCAAATTGTGATGCATAAAACCTAACCCTGGCGTAAAGCCACGCACATTTCCATGGTAGCTCATACCCTGCTGTACACAAGTTCTGCACTTGGTGCCGCCAGTCTGCAAAACCCAGTGTCAAAGCAGTGATACGGTTCCTGTGTGGTTTAACTTTACTTTTCAGATCCACATCACCGACGCGGATTTATAAATACACTAAAATTAACCGCGTATTTATCAGTTTAATGCATCTGATTGTAATTAACCTGTAACAATATAATGGTCCACAGAATGGTCAAACCATTCCAAATACCATAACTGCTTTAGTGTTGTTGCTCTCACTGCACCTTCTTTCAGCTGTTCCCATTAGGGGTTGCCACATCAGATCATCTTTTTCCATATTATTCTCACTGCACCACTCGGAGTATTTATAATCACTGTATCCAAGTGTGAATCACTGCTATACAGCAGCTGATCGGAAAGAGAATTATTGGTATACAGCATCAAGCACACACCGCTTCAGCCATTCGCTATTTGAACTCCTCTCATCCGACAAACGCTTCAGTGTCTTTCCTGTACTGACCTCGCAGTTCAGAAACAGTTTCATCACAAAAACTCTTCACGCACTCCATCAGTTCATCAAGTGCTCCTTGTAGAACTGTCTGTACTTATAAATACAATCACCTCACTGTAAACTTGGGATAGTTAGAATATTGCACAACCTGATCTACTTTATAAAGCGCGTATTTACATATAATGACAAGATCATATATCAATATTTTTAAGATGAAATGCAGCAAAATGATTATACAGATAAACCTTTAACTACACGATGCCACAGCGCTAGCCAGGAACTGGAACTTCGTTGACAGATTGTTCCTGCTTCGCGCTGTATTCTTGCTGGAGCTGGCACAACACTGGAAGGATAGAATAATGAAACATTAAGATATTTTAATGTTCCTTAAAAGTTTTGAAGAATCTGCGTTCTAAGCTTACAGATGGCTTAACACCTATTACATAGCCGATGGTGTGGCGGTTTGGTATTTGGAGAAAGTAAATTAAGGGCAGGAATTGGGGGTTAGTACGTTTGAAAGAGACAGTACTTCTGTAATAACGTATTTCATTAAAGGTCGCGCATGGTGCAGCAAGCATCTTGTGCGAGACATGAACAATCACTGCGCCACCGTGTTCCCATGTTTAATAACATGCTTTAACTCCTATCATCATGAAAAATATCACGTATACTTTTCAGTATTTTAATTATTCAGAGAGCTGTAAGATTCCAAATGTAATGGATTCTGTGTCCTGTAGGAGGAAGAGAAAGCCCGGAAGCACATGGTGATTCACACACATAGAAGATCAAATACAATTTGATTTGACAAACTACTAAATTAAAGGATTTTAAGATTAAGTTTATGATGTTCTACTTTAATGACGAAATAAACATGATTAAAGTGTAAATTGAGATTAAAAAGTTGACATTTTGTGCTAACGGTGTGTTTTTTTTCTTTCCTCTGTACCCTTAAAAGCTTTCATATGACACTCAGTCGGTGGACTATGACTCGCCTTTTCACGGCGACTTTGATATGTGACAACTTTATTTCGGGCACTGTGCGACTTTGTGAACTTGAGCTTTCGAGTTTCTCCGCCAAGCTGTGTCACTCGATCAATTTCCTTTTGTTGTTTATACCACTGTTTAAACCAATAAATAGTATTTTCTTGCCTCCACTTGGTATTTGCTAAAATTCTTCTAGTTTCCCCTCATACTTTTGCCATTGTCTTTTCACAGAAGGCTGATCTTAAGGGCTTTTATATTGATTTGCATATTCAAAGTGGAATAATTCTGAGAGGAGTTGGGGCAGAACAGCAGGCGCATGCACGTGCGTTCATTTTCACACTGACCAGGATTTATGTAGCGGAAGTTGGCGAACGTTTTATGCATCTGGATTTTTTTGTGTGAAAGCACATTTCCACTTTTGTGCTTACGTCATGTTATAGTGCGAACTCTACTCATGCCGTTATGCAGAACGTCCCAGAAGAGTACCCAAAAAAAAAAAAAAAAAGAAAAAAGTTTGGTACTGAAACCAGGAGACCGTTTGAAATGGTAAATGACTAACAAGACCATAACCAGGTTTCCGAAACGGGGGAATCATTACAAACAGATGTGATGTGACCTCAGTCTCCAAATGTGTTCTTGTACCCTTTAGACCTTTATTTCTCTGGACTTTAGCAAATGTTCAAACAGTTATCTTCTTCCAGCTCCTTTATCCTGGACTACAGTGATCCCCTGCTATATCGTGGTTCAGCTATCACGCCCCCCACTATATCGCGGGCTTATTATTATTATTACTAGGGGGTTCTGCCCCCTGCTCGCCCACCCCCGGGTTTGGTTTACCAGATAATTTTTTATTTTCATGGGAATTGTTACATATGCATTATTTTCATTTTTATTTTAAAACTTTTGTAAAAACTATATTTGTTCTTTATTTCCTGCCCCGGGCGTGGTTAAATCTCATTCTTGTGGCACTTCTAATGCTACTTGCGTTGTGAAGGGGTCTGAACACATGCTAAAGAGATGCAATCGGTTCAACTGGCGTCTTGCTGCTGCTGGCCAACGGTTTGTTGTCCTTGTCGTTCTGCGCATTCTAAGGGGTGGATGTGAGGAGAAGTGCTCGGCTCATCTGCTGGCAAGCTGTGTGTTCTGCTGGTCATTGTTTTAAGAACTGGGAGCACCTGAAGTTTGTCTGTCAAAAGCATTCCAACAACTGCTAGGTTAGATGTCAGTGAACTGGTTTTAAATTGTTTGTACGTAGGGCGTGTCGTCAAAGTGTCTGTCCGAGATGATCTGGTCTTGATCACTTTGCTGAAACCACCCACCGGTGGCGTGCTACATTCCTGCCACTTCACGTTGAAGGTAGCTGAAAACACACCAAGGAGAAGTGGACTTTGCTGCTTCTGCCAAGATGCTTGTTCTGCTTCTCGCTCTGCACATCACGCTGTTCTTCTGTCTCTCTGCCTTATCTTGCGGGACGTTAAAATGTTTTAATCGAGAGAGGTTACTCGTATCCTTAGCCCAACAAAGTGCGTTTTAATTAAGTTTACATGTGTTTAAAACATGTGGGATGGGTATTTTAAGGCTTAAACTATAAAGAAAATGTTTATATGGTCTTTCTATATTGCAGATTTTCACCTATTGCTGATGGGTCTGGAACGTAGCTTCCGCGATAGGTGTGGGAAATCACTGTACTCCCATGTTCTAAGCTTCCTATTCTCTGGCTATTAGTTATGCCCAATGCAGAGTTTATTCTATGGCTTGAAGTGGAAGTGAACTGTTCTGCAATATGCTCCACTTTCCCTCTCTCAATGGCCAGAGTGGTGTCATTTTCTAGATGACATTAGCAGGTAGAAAACAACACCCTCGCCAAAAATTTGCAGAGACCATTCCAAGTGATACCTCTTTTTCTGAACTTCCAGTAAGGAAGCAAAGCAAGTTTTGAAGTATCCAGAGTTCTTTTTTAGACTACAACAGCCTGGTTGTGCAGCCACATCACATCTCATGAGCAGATGGAGTGACCCATGACAACTGTTATTCCATCAGTGCTGTTTCATTAGTAGTGAATCCACCGATGATTAGGATTTTACTCAGGCCTTTGAATTATTCAGTAGTTCCTCCAATTCGGAACTGATGTCTTCCATGACCATTTTATTAAAAACCAACAATTTCTAATGAACTCTTCTGAATAGTTCAACTATAAAGAAATTAAAAGCTTACAAAACCAAACCATGCCCACAATAAATATGCATTTCAAACTCCCATTGATTTTTGCCATAATCAACCATTTCAGTGTGGAATCAAATTAAAGTGAATGGAACAGGAGAAACATTAATTAAAACAGCAGCTGCACTGCAGATGGGTGGGTGTTTCCCATATGGAAATCTCCTGAACGGCAGTCAGTGAAGTGCTCCCTTTATTACCATTTAACAATGTTTCTGTCATTCCAGTTAAGGCGATCAGGGAGAAGACTTCACAGGGTTACTATGGTCTCCCCATCTTAATCATAGACATATGGTAACCCTTAAATCAACTAGCAAACACCACCTCCATTGCTACTGTCACCCCAAGTCCCCCACTGTAAATAATCCTTATAATGCACACTTGTCCTATTACCGTTTAAACAACTTGGTGTCTTCTTGGGCATAACCTGCATCAGCGATGATTAGCTCAATTTCCTGAGACTTGTTCAGTGGTTATTTAGTAGGTAATTCTGTAAGAGTTTAAATAGAAGCACACAAAAGAGGAATGCTCCAAGGCCAAGAATTTCTTTAAAATGTATTTAAAAAGCCACACATTTCTATTGAAGATCGGTACACAGGGATGCAATATTAATTACATTCTTACAGTAACAGCACAGTTAGAACATCGTCTGCCATTTTGTGCACTATGCCACACTTCAAACTTACAGTTAGCATTCACCAAGATAATTCATGTCACTTTAACAGTTGCTTGTATTTGACTCCGATCAATCTTGCTGAGGGGGGATGAAGAAAAAAAAAAAAGTCAAATATCCCACTACATCATAAGAAAACAATGCTGAAAAGTTAGCTGAATCTAAATTTTAAAACCTCCATCTTAAAAGAAGAAACTGCTCAGTTTAAGTTTCTCTGAACTGTGGGCTCCAAAAGCGGTAAGTTGCAGGTTCTGTATGTTCAGTTCTATGAAGCATTATAGGGCTACAATGTTACTTTCTGCATGTTAGTTATCATAGGAAAGAATTGAGATGGTTGATAATTTCAGTTGTGCAATGGTTCCACAACACCGACATACATTCAGATGGTCTTGCTAGAACCACACACCAAAATTATGCTTTTCTTTACAGTATTCTTATAAAATTGCCTTAGACAATGGGTGGGCCTGTCCAGCAGCATCTTAAATTTTCAGTCTTATGCAATAGGTAGAAAATTCTTTGTTAGTTGTGATTGTACTTCAGAGACCCATATTATTATATATGGCATCCCAAAAGGATCTATTCAGGGCCCACTGCTTTTTTCAATCTACATACTTCCCTGGGGTCAACTTATCACAAAGCACAAGGCGATTTACCACAGCTATGCAGATGACATAGCTGTATTTATCAATAGCACCTCCTGACACTGACCCTTAACTCTGTGTTTGATTGGTTGAATAGTAACTTTCTTAAACTAAGTAAGGAGAACACAAATCTTGGTTATTGGTGAACATGGATATAGCAACGGTATTAGAAATAAACTTGATCCCTTAGGCTTAAAAGTCAAGGTAGAGATAAGGAATTTAGGGCTAATTATTGACTCTGACCTAACCTATAAATCACATATTAACCCAGACCTCTTAAACTTTACAAGACACTGAAAAATTAGTTTTTAGTTTTAAATTGAGATTACTGTATTGCACTCTTAATAAGAGTGCCTCCGAAAGACATCAATTGTTTGCAGTAAATGCAGAATGCAGCAGCCAGAATCTTAATTGGAAAAACAGAATTTTAGTCCATCTCACCAGCTTTAGCATCATTATATTGATTAACCAGGTTCTTCAGAATTGCCTTTAAAAATACTACTAATGGTTTCTAAAGCCTTAAATAGTCTTGGGTCCATCCTATTTTTTGGAATGCCTGTCCCTCTACACTTCAAGTTGTAACCTTAGATCTTCAAATGGAGGTCTGCTTATAATTCCTAGAGCCAAACTTAACAGCATTGAGGCGGCCTTTTGCTGTTATGATCCCAAAATTTGGAATACTTTACAGATATATATTAGACTGACTAATACTGTGGAACATTTTTAAAAAAACTCCTAAAACCTCATTAATTTTAATATGCCTTTTTCATAGCTACATTTTAGTTGTACTCCCAATAGACCATGTGGGCATAGAATTATGCTCTTCAGGGACCTACAATCTGTACTAAACTCCACTGTTCTCTGCCGTCTTTTAAAGTTCTTCTGTGGCAGCAACCTGCACCACCACCTCCTGATGAAAGCACCATGCATTTGCCCGCATTGATGGAAAAGCAGGTGTCCCCACAAGACCAACATCAAGTACAACAATCAAGTGAATCCTGAAAAACCAAGAGGACTGATTTAAGAACATTTAAGTAGGACAGAATGCCCCGGTGGTAGTTGGGTGGCCTTTTAGCCTTGAAACCCCTGCATATTTTGTTTTTCTCTCCAGTCTAACTAGTTTGCATTTTCTGTCCTCCCACCCATCTGACTTTGTTACTTATTCTTTAATAATGCCTAATGAAATGATTTTCTTTTCGCGTAACTTTTTGTTGTCTTGAAAAGCACATTGAGCTACAATGTTTGTATGAAAATGTGCTATATAAATGCTGTTTTTAGTATTTATCAAACTAGTTTTATGTCATCTGTCACATCTTATAAAAGGCTAATAGACAGATTCTTGGTTTTTCCATTATCATTTACATGATTAGTGGTTCTGCAAGCAAGACCACACTTTAAATTGGACTTGGCCTCTTTTTTTTGTGCACAAAAAAAAAAAAAAAAAGAGAAAGATATAGATATATAGAGATCTCTCTCATAAGGACCCAATATTCATACTGAAGGAAGAATGACACTGCACAACATATTATACGGCCAGATTGTCACAAAGTTAAACCAGAAAGGGATTTCAGGAAATGACCAGTAACTGGATATACTTTTTGTCACAAAAGCAAAAACACTATACAACACCCATTTAATAAAGTTTTATTGATATTTAATACAATAAATTAACTCCATATCTAGGTAATTATTCAATTTTAAACCACTATACATAAGAACAAAGATAAGAGAATCTGCCACCAAAATAAAGTCTGTTCATTGATCCTCCAAATAAGGTTCGCAAAGAAGCTAAGCTGGTAGACGAGCACACTTTTTGAAAAGTAAAATGCAGAAGGTAAATTTCTTGAATTGATTTTTAGTGTGTTTTGTTGCCTCCACTTACAAAGTGAATCATTAAAACATTAAGTATGAAAAATAAAATGTTTGATAAAACCACTTAAACCAGTATTTGGTATATAACAAAACTCAAGATTTAACATTAAGGCAATGTACCCCAAAACTAAAGAACTAAGCTTCCCAGTCCCCCTCCCCCCAAATGTGTTTTAGATACCGATAACCAGCTACAAAGAGGGGAATAAACAGTTGGTCATCTGCCACCCTAGTGTAGCTATGTAACTACCTGCGACACTTAGTAAAAAAGTAAGCAAGCATGAACAGGAGAAGATACAGTATTTTTAGGGCCATCAAATGCAAGGCAGGTAACCAGCCTTTGAACAGGATACTAGTCCATCACTGGCTACATTCATACTTCCCACACTGTGCCAACTACTGGTCTTAGTCATTTAACATAAATATTTTTCATGGAATACAAAACCTGAACAGACTGCATAATGGGGGGTGGGGGTTGGGGGAGAATGGGGTGAAGAAAGAAAACAAACACACACACACACACACACTGTGACAGGGCTAGGCATGGAGCTCAATTACCTGGAGCAGTGAGGAACAGATTGAATTATAGAATGAGAATTTTAACTGCATTAAAATTTGGGAAAAATAAAAAACCTAACACACCAAAACAGTGTGCGTGCCCGCGCACACACACACACTTCCTTTCAGACTGATTGTAGCTTCTTTAGACTCACAGTTTTAAAAATTACTCCAAAAATGTCAACTAGGTATGAGACTGTGGCTCAGGTCCCATCTAATACCGAGAATGGTAGCTTGTCACTGTTAAAAATATTCATGCGGGGAAGACAGCATTTTCATTTTCGGGATGAAAAAAAAAAAAAACAACAAAAAACACACCAACACTCTGAGTGAAAACACAATTAGTAAACAACACTGCATTGGAAGTATTGAAAACAACAATCATGGGAAAGGCACACCAAAAATCTTCAAAAAAAAATTAACAAAAGTTAAATCCTGTCCTTCAGAGATTTCCCAAACAAAGAACATAAAATGGTAGCAATAACTTTAATCAGTCCTTTATCACTACTGGCAAAGAAAACAGTTTAGAACAGTTTTAAAAATGAAAATAGATCATTTGGTACAGAAAAAAAGTTTGTGATGAGGAAAAAGCACATTGTGTTAAAATACCTTCTTTCTTACAGATTGAAGGTCACAGTTCAAGTGTTACAAACCAACACCCCCCACATAGATATTCTGCTAAAAGTGAACCATTTTTTATATATATATATATATATATATATATAAAAACTTCCCTTTTCCAGGACTGTGTATTTCAACAATAATGTTTTAAAAATCCAAATAACTTTACAGATCTTCATTGTAAAGGGTTTAAACAATGTTTTCCATGCATGTTCAATTAACCATAATCAATTAATTAACATGCACCTGTGGAATGGTCGTTAAGACCTTAACAGCTTACAGAAAGTAGGCATTTAAGGTCACAGTTCTAAAAACGCAGGACACTAAAGAGACTTGTCTACCGACTGTGAAAAACACCCAAAGAAAGATGCCCAGGGTCCCTGCTCATCTGCATGAACGTGCATTAGGCATGCTGCAGGGAGGCATGAGGACTGCTGATGTGGCTAGGGGAATAAATTGCCATGTCCGCACTGTGAGACGCCCAAGACAGCGCTACAGGGAGACAGGAAGGACAGCTGATCATCCTCGCAGTGGAAGAGCCCGGATCTCAATCCCATTGAGCACGTCTGGGACCTGTTGGATCGCAGGGCGAGGGCTAGGGCCATTACCCCCAGAAATGTCCAGGAACTTGCAGGTGCCTTGGTGGAAGAGTGGGGTAACATCTCACAGCAAGAACTGACAAATCTGGTCCAGTCCATGAGGAGGAGATGCACTGCAGTACTTCAAGCAGCTGGTGGCCACACCACATACTGACTGGTACTTTTGATTTTGAGCCTCCCTTCATTCAGGGACACATTGTGAAACATTTTTAGTTTATGTCTTATGGTGTTGACTCTTTTAGTGTTCATACAAATATTTACACATTAAGTTTACTGAAAGTAAAAACAGTTGAAAGTCAGAGGACGTTTCTTTTTTTGCTGAAAATCATACATACAGTTGAGAATGATGTATACCATCCTGTCAAACTGAAATGCTAAATTTTAGCATTTTGTGCCAGCAAAATGAGAACTGGCAATTTAAAAACTACAATAGTCACCACCAATATAGCATATAATGGAAAATACAGTGCCCTCCATAAGGTTTAGGAGGGACATTTATCTTTGATTTACCCCTTTGCTCCACAGTTTCAAATTATAAATCAAATAATTCAGACATGATTCAAGTGCACATTAAAGACTTTAAGGGTATTGGCATACACAGACCTCCACTGCGGATGGCATAACTATCCTCACTATGGTAAAGCAAAAACCCCAAATGCCTGTCTGACAGATCAGTGTGTGTGTGTGTCTCAGAGATTACCATCTATAGAAGACTTAAATGCAGAGGCCACACTGCAAGATGCAAGTCACTTATTAACCAAAAAAAAAAAAAAACACACACAGTATGGCTAGATTTCATTTTGTGAAAAATGACTTGAGAACTTACAGAATTCCTGAAAATGGTCTTATGAACAGATGAGACAAAGATGAACCAATATCAGAGTGAAGGCAAGAGTAGAGTTTCAAATTAGGCAGAAATACTGTAAGTCAAAAGCAAGTTAACATTGACCATGAATAGCCAGCAATATGGAGGGAGAAGAGGAACACTTCAAGAGTTTCTTTTTGAAATTCATGAATGCCAATTTGATTGAATGACTGTTGGAAGTTCAACTTCCTACATGTACTGGTAAAACTTTACTGTAGTATTGTACTGAAGAAGATGTAAGAATTGTAAAGAAGTCTATTTAGTACAATCACTTTTCCCTCTAGAAGAGTTTTCACTTA
Organism: Polypterus senegalus; assembly: GCF_016835505.1. Taxonomy (NCBI): domain Eukaryota; kingdom Metazoa; phylum Chordata; class Cladistia; order Polypteriformes; family Polypteridae; genus Polypterus; species Polypterus senegalus. The sequence continues at coordinate 108,656,671 of NC_053154.1, forward strand.
GTAACAAAACAAAGGTGGCCTAATTTATATGAAGAACTTGGCTTTCTGATTGCGTATTTTTGGAGACAATCTCTCCTTACAACGTTCATTGGAAGACAAAATACATTCTCAAATGAAGGAGAAACACTTGTTTTAAAAGCTCACAGAATTCTTAAAAGGTAACTTCAGCACAAATTGTCACACACAGAGAGCAAAAAAACAAAAAAAAAAACAATTCTGGACCAGAATGGAAACACCTCCAACATTATTTGAGTGAGAAAAGGTACAAGGTACATATTTCATGTATTAATTCAAGAATGAGGAATTGCAAAAAAAAAAATAATAATCCTCAAAGCTTCTATAGCTTAGCCCAATCAAAAAATTTCAAAGAGATTTTAATGTCATCACATGAATGAAATTCTAGTCACTTTTTTCAAATTTCTAACAGAGCATTTCACACTACTTTCTGGCCTTTAGATTGGACCCCCCTCCCCCCTCAACTGGGAGAAAAAAAAAAAAAAAAGACAATGGGCAAGCAATGTACTGTACGATACTACAGCACAGCAGACTTTACCAAATGAAATATGGGGTACTGACATGATCCACAGACTGTTTAAGTGGAGTTGGAGATACAGGTTCCAATATCATCTGACAGGTAGGCAAAGATTTCCCACACAGCATAGTTAGAGTATGTAGCAGTCCCAAAAACATTTGTCAAGGCAAAGCTGGTGTCTGATGACAACACTCACAATTAAAGCCTTAGCCAGAGCATATTTTAGATTACCATTAGTTAAACTATACGGTTATCAAAAATTAGGAAAACCTGGCAAGTATCTTTTAGTAACATTTCTGGTTTATATATAAAAATGGGGTGCGGGAAGTTAAGAGATTCCCAAAGGTCTAATTAATTGAAAACTTAAGGACAGTTAGAAGAGATGATCATCATACACAGGCATAACTATTAACAACATTTTTGATTTAAAAGTGTTATCTAAACTGGTACCATATTCTCAGGGAACATTGAAAAACCAGATTTCAACCGAGCTCAGGATATTTAAAAGTAGGTGCAGAGGGACGCAGAGGTGCTGGTTTTGGGGGTGAACTGCTATGAATATTGTGCAATCTAGCAGAAGAGTTGAGGAGCCATCTCCATACTCACGTCTGCTTTTTTTATCTGCAGCATCCTTGCATTGCAAACAAACATGGATACAACTGGATTTACATAAACATACAAGAATACTTAAAGATTTAGCAATTTGATACTGCCAGAAAGAACATCCTTTTCTCCTCTTTTGTAATGTGAAGAGAACCTATTAGTAGCTTAATGTTTCAAAAGGTTAATATTTTAACATTTAAAAAAAATAATCTTTAGTATTTGGATTACAAGATATTGGAAAGGTTGGACAATAGCAATGAGGGAAATCATGTGCAAAAGCAAAAACTGGAAATATGACACTTGCTCTGGAATACTGAATAAATTGATAATTATGTATATTGATTAATAACACGTTTATGCACAAGTCACTGCCTTAGGATCCTCAATCTTTGCTTGCATATGAATTTGAACTGCAAGATATTCAGTAGCAGTGGCAACACTATTGACAGAGGGCAGCCATTCCTAGTTTAGTGTAATAAAACAATATTCCAAGTTTATATAAATTTATAAGAAAAGATGGTTTTGATCTAAAGTACAGTATAATAGTTTAACCCATGCATATACAAGTCAACCCCAACTTTAAAAACAGTACAGCAAACTTAACACTATGAATATATGAAAAGCTTCTGTAAGGCCAACAGACTGCATGACCTCAGGAAGAGGACTGGCAATATAATACTAAACATTCAAAGACTTATTATGCATCTCCCTCCCTACTAAAGATGTGACTGCATCTTAAAAATCTCAAAAGGTCCATCTACTGTAGCTTCTCTACGAAGGATGCAGCAAGTTGTGCACTTTATCAATAGTTAATGATTAGAGCACCACTTTCAATTAATTTGGATGTGTATATCATAGTATTCCTTAGGATACTACCAGTTTGTTTACATTCAGTGACTATATCCATCTACAATACAATTTTTGCATTTTCAATGCAAATTTCATATATAAAAATACTGGACCAGAATCTTATTGGCCTTTTCCCTGTGCACATAAAAAAAAAAAAAAAAGCGCTTTGCAACTTCTATATTAGTTCCGTTTTCTACCAAGGTCAATAAGCTGAATTTGAATTGCAGTGCTAATCTTTATAAGACTCAGTATTGATATTTGTCATCTACCCATCCTCAAAATTTAGAGACAATTCTTATGAGTTTTCTTTTATACATTTGTGCTTTAAACAAAAAAAATGCATCCCTTAATTATGCTTTAAAAATTTCCCCTAAGGGTTCAGGCAGAAGACAAAGAACCAAAAAAGTAATCAATTAGTGTGAAAATGCTTTATGAATGGTTAATAATGTACCAAGTTACCATAATACTAAGTGGAAAGTACCAATTTACTTTATTGAATGAAAGTTTGTGCCCCCACCCCATTTGTGAAAAGGTGATGTTTTAAAGAGAAGTGTGACCTCAGTTTTCAAGTGCAAACAGTTATTGTCCTTGATAAACTGATAGAGGCTTAGTCCACACTGCAACAGTGAGCTGGTGCTTTCACGAGTATATGACCCTGGAAAGCATTTTTCTAAAGTCCCCGTTTTTAGAGGTTAAAAAAGGCCAGGGTTGTGTGAACAAAGACTAAAAAGAATATTAATGTCCACATATTTAAATGAAAACATAGCTTATTAGTAGCCGTAGAAATTGTAGCCATAGCTGGAAATGATCCGCAGTAAACTATAACATAAAAATAAAGCAAACACTTATGATGGCAGGATATTTTAATCAAGTAAAAGAACCTTCACTATATATTGTTAACTCAATTGGTGGGTGGTGTTTATCCATCCATCCATTATCCAACCCACAATCCTAACTACAGGGTCACGGGGGTCTGCTGGAGCCAATCCCAGCCAACACAAGATATTGCTTGTTTCAATCCATAAGATCCAAGTCATGACAACCATTAGAGCTTATAACATTCAGCTTCTTGGAAAACTCCTCAAAATATAGTGTGAGACATTGCAAGTTCACTCAATACCTAAAATTTTAAAATTAAATACCAAGGACACTGGAATAGGTTTCCTGCTAGCATTGCATTCATTTTTCAAACAGACACCCCAATTTCCCAGGGGCCTTGCTGCCTTGATTCTAATTTATTAGAACATCGACTTTCAGGTGGTTTGCTTTTAAGCAGTGTTGTCTAACTTCAAACACTCAGAGTACAGCAGATCTCTCTCCTCTACTGTATAACCCTTAAAGTCCAGCCTTTCTCTGGGGAGTTCCTTTCATATGGAATCTTGATACAATAGGGTGGAAAATGCACAGTCTGTGTTAAATTACAGCGTCTTTAAACAATGAAAGCTCATTACAGCCAGGTCTCTCTGTATAGTATGCCATTTAATGGGAGCTCCACTGGGAGGTGCATGCAAGTTAGCTGAACACCCTTCCAACTGTGACATGGCTTTCTGACCCAATTTTACCCCCAAGGCACTCTTGCAAATAACAATAACTGCTTGATCAAATACAAATACACTAGCTAAATAATATAACCCAGGAAAAAAAAGTAAAGAGACAAGGGCATGATGCAGCCTTAAAACAATTCCCTTTGTTAACTCCAGCCCTTAATGGTTATTTCATCTGGCCAATTCTCTGGCAATTGAAAAGAATACAGCCATTCACCCAATTTTTTGAACCTGCTTATTCCACATCAGAGTTGCATAGACCAGGCGTTTTATACCGGTGATGGGAACAAATAGGACCCTACTTCTGGATATGATACTAGCACATCTCTAAAAATATGCACTTAGGGATAGTCGATAAACCAAACAGACAGTTTTAGGAAGTAGGAAAATACCTGATGGTCCAAATCTCATAATATATTCCCAGACACATCCTGAACTGTCGAGAAACAAATAAAGACATTATATAAAAATAGTCATATTCAATACCAATACTAGTGAAATTTCACGATACTCAATACCTACCTGACAACAAAAACAAATCCCATTCATTTTTTTAAAAAAAAGGTACTGCCATCTTTCAAGTAAACAATATACAGTTGATCCCTTTTCTTCAAGGGTATAAAATACAATTAGTACTATTATCACATTCTCTCCATTAACCGAGAAATATAGCTTAAAACCAATACTAAAAATTCAAAAAATTTCTGTGTATAATGTTAAAATTACTTAATTCCTTTGTAACATGCTTTTAAAATTTATCTAAATCATTGGACTTAACATGCTGTATAAAGTTTTAGAACCGAGTGTCAAAATAAAATATTCACCAAACAAACAGTGACATTAAAATTATATAGGATTAACCGATTATCCATACTCCATTAGGCTACGTATTAATGCTTTAAATACTTTTATAAACATTTAAAGGAAATGTGCCACTTGGATCCAGCACCTGGAAATGGAAGGCGGCACCTGGCTCCAGAGACTCAAACCCATATTTTTTATTTATATCTATCATATCTCTCTCTCTCTCTAGATCATGACTAAAAGCAGAAACAGAAATCTTTCCACTTGCACACAAACAGATTTACTACTGATGTAATTTTTACTTTTACACACTTAAAATACAATCATATATAAATATTAATGTATCTAACCGAATGGCATCTTGAATAGAAACAAAAACTTTGCATTCATCAACTTGGCAGCACCAGAACCAAAATAGTGAAACTGTTTCAGCATCAACTACACGGCTCATTTTCGGGAGAGACTGGAGGGCTCTTTTTGGTCACCCAGTTGTAACAGACATACACAAAAACAGTAGTGTTTTTAATTTGATTTATTTATTTGATCCATGAAGCTTTATATGGTTCATATTTAAAGGTTGCAGTTTGTTCATGAAGGTTATTGATCTGGTATGCTACTTGTACAATAGCAATTTCTGAACAGATACAAATGTACAAAATTAAGGTTTACCTATACTCAGCAAAAAAAGAAACGTTCCTTTTTCAGGACTGTGTATTTCAACAATAATGTTTTAAAAATCCAAATAACTTTACAGATCTTCATTGTAAAGGGTTTAAACAATGTTTTCCAAGCATGTTCAATTAACCATAATCAATTAATTAACACGCACCTGTGGAATGGTCGTTAAGACCTTAACAACTTACAGAAAGTAGGCATTTAAGGTCACAGTTCTAAAAACGCAGGACACTAAAGAGACTTGTCTACCGACTGTGAAAAACACCCAAAGAAAGATGCCCAGGGTCCCTGCTCATCTACGTGAACGTGCATTAGGCATGTTGCAGGGAGGCATGAGGACTGCTGATGTGGATAGGGCAATAAATTGCCATGTCCGCACTGTGAGACGCCTAAGACAGCGCTACAGGGAGACAGGAAGGACAGCTGATCATTCTCGCAGTGGAAGACCACATGTAACAACACCTGCACAGGATCGGTACATCCAAATATCACACCTGTGTGACAGGTACAGGATGACCACAACAACTGCCCGAGTCACACCAGGAACACACAATCCCTCCATCAGTGCTCAGACTGTCCGCAATAGGCTGAACTGAGGGCTTGTAGGCCTGTTGTAAAGCAGGTCCTTACGAGACATCACCAGCAACAACGCCGCCTATGGGCGCAAACCCACCTTCGCTGGACCAGACAGGAGTGGCAAAAAGTGCTCTTCATTGATGAGTCACAGTTTTGTCTCACCAGGGGTGATGGACGGATTCATGTTTATGGTGGAAGGAATGAGCGTTACACCGAGGCCTGTACCCTGGAACGGGATCGATTTGGATCGATGGCTAGGGCCATTCTCCCCAGAAATGTCCAGAAACTTGCAGGTGCCTTGGTGGAAGAGTGGGGTAACATCTCACAGCAAGAACTTACACATCTGGTACAGTCCATGAGGAGGAGATGCACTGCAGTACTTCAAGCAGCTGGTGGCCACACCAGATACTGACTGGTACTTTTGATTTTGAGCCTCCCTTCATTCAGGGACACATTATGAAACATTTTTAGTTTATGTCTTATGGTGTTGACTCTTTTAGTGTTCATACAAATATTTACACATTAAGTTTACTGAAAGTAAAAACAGTTGAAAGTTAGAGGACGTTTCTTTTTTTGCCGAGTATATTTGGATGCCAATATATTTTATATTATATATATGGTATGTACTGTATATTACACACACAGAGCATCCGGAAAGTATTAACAGCGCATCACTTTTCCACATTGTTATGTTACAGCCTTATTCCAAAATGGATTAAATTCATTTTCTTTCTCAGAATTATACACTCAACACCCCATAATGACATGAAAAAAAGTTTGAGATTTTTGCAAATTTATTAAAAATAAAAAAAATTGAGAAAGCACATGTACATAAGTATTCACAGCCTTTGCCATGAAGCTCAAAATTGAGCTCAGGTGCATCCTTTTTCCCCAATCATCCTTGAGATGTTTCTGCAGCTTAATTGGAGTCCACCTGTGATAAATTCAGTTGATTGGACATGATTTGGAAAGGCACACGTCCGTCTATATAAGGTCCCACAGTTCATGTTAGAGCACAAACCAAGCATGAAGTCAAAGGAATTGTCTGTAGACCTCCAAGACAGGATTGTATCGAGGCACAAAGGTTACAGAAACATTTCTGCTGCTTTGAAGGTCCCAATTAGCACAGTGGCCTCCACCATCCAAAAGTGGAAGTTCGAAACCACCAGCACTCTTCCTAGAGCTGGCTGGCCATCTAAACTGAGCGATCGGGGGTGAAGGGCCTTAGTCAGGGAGGGGACCAAGAACCCGATGGTCACTCTGTCAGAGCTCCAGAGGTCCTCTGTGGAGAAAGGAGAACCTTCCAGAAGGACAACCATCTCTGCAGCAATCCACCAATCAGGCCTTTATGGTAGAGTGGCCAGACAGAAGCCACTCCTTAGTAAAAAGCACATGACAGCCCACCTGGAGTTGGCCAAAAGACACCTGAAGGACTCTCAGACCATGAGAAACAAAATTCTCTGGTCTGATGAGACAAAGATTGAATTCTTTGGTGTGAATGCCAGGAGTCACATTTGGAGGAAACCAGGCACCACTCATCACCAGGCCAATACCATCCCTACAGTGAGGCATGGTGGTGGCAGCATCATGCTGTGGGGATGATTTTCAGCGGCAGGAACTGGGAGACTAGTCATGATAAAGGGAAAGATGACTGCAGCAATGTACAGAGACATCCTGGATGAAAACCTGCTCCAGAGCGCTCTTGACCTCAGACTTGGCCGACGGTTCATCTTTCAGCAGGACAATGACCCTAAGCACACAGCCAAGATATCAAAGGAGTGGCTTCAGGACAACTCTGAATGTCCTGGAGTGGCCGAGCCAGAGCCCAGACTTGAATCTCTATAGACATCTTAAAATGGCTGTGCACCGACACTTCCCATCCAACTTGATGGAGCTTGAGAGGTGCTGCAAAGAGGAATGGGCGAAACTGGCCAAGGATAGGTGTGCCAAGCTTGTGGCATCATATTCAAAAAGACTTGAGGCTGTAATTGCTGCCCAAGGTGCATCGACAAAGTATTGAGCAAAGGCTGTGAATACTTATGTACATGTGATTTCTCAGTTTTTTTTATTTTTAATAAATTTGCAAAAAACCTCAAGTAAACTTTTTTCACGTTGTCATTATGGGGTGTTGTGTGTAGAATTCTGAGGAAAAAAATAATTTAATCCATTGTGGAATAAGGCTGTAACATAACAAAATGTGGAAAAAGTGATGCACTGTACACACACACACATACACACATACACACATACACACATACATAGCATTCGTAGTCTGAATCACAATCTGATTGTATGGGTGGTTACCCAAGAGGTTGGTCTGCAAGTCGGCATGACTGGGTAATCTCAGACATTTTTCCTATCGATGTACACATTTTTTAAAACTAGATCTAATCTTATATAGATAGTGCAAGCAAAAGGCAAGAACCCAGACTAAACATGGCCCAAATCCATTAAAACCGGGATGAGACCTTAGACACCAAGGCTTCAAAGTTTGTATTGGTTTAATGAATTATACCATTTTGAAGCTTGTATCAAAGCTTTAAAACCACTTGATGTCCAAAGGTTCAAATGTCCCTGAAGCACTGGGAGAAGTCTGGCGGTCTCAGCATTTTACGCTGCCCCACATGCTACGAAAGATGATGTGAAATTACCACTCATAATTATACAGAGTAGATACTGAATTCAATTTGGACTTCAGACATGTGAAACCTGTTATCCAACCATAAAAAGCCATGTTATACTATTCTTCTGAACTTGAACTTCTATTGTGTCATCAATACTCTAGCCTACTGTAGGAATATTCTCTAAACTTTCCAACGTGTGCCCAGGTCCACAAGCAAATTCCTTAAACAAACACTCTTATGATTCCGTTTGACCCTAAGGGCAATTATTCTCCAAACACTAATGGAAAAACAATCTTTCACATTGCCTTGCAGCAAAACCCAATGTGAAACAGTAGCAAGTGGGAGGAAGAAGCAAGCAGTGTTTGTTGGTGTTCTATCATACAAATAAGCAGATTTAATGCCAGCTTTTGAGGAGCTTAAAAAAAAAAAAAAAAACACTATTAGAGTCTCGGTTCCAACTAGTGAGGCCAGTGGTAAGCAGACCTTCGAAGGATAGTGAACTACCCAAATGAGTAATGTAAAGAGTGAGAGTAAATTGGCACTCGGCTCAGGTGAGCGCTGGAGAGGTGCTACAGTATTCATAATGGCAACAAGTTAAATTGTTAGGACTATTGACAATGTCCCAGCTGCACTTGACTGAGGTACTGTGGCACTTTCTAACTTAGATTATCAAGTGACTCAATTCATGAAATGGTTGTTTAAGTTTGACTTTTTGCAAGGACCTTTCTTAAGCTCTACCCAGAATTTAGTATTTTTCTTAGCTTATCATGCAATGTATTCATGCATGAAGCATTTGGCTATAGCACTTAAAAAGCAGTGCCAACGCAAAGGCTAAACTAGATTTTATTTTTTCTAGAAAAGGCGACATTTGTAAATTAATACCCTAGAACTTCCCCATGCTGTCCGAATATACTGAACAGGAAGTTTTCTAAATATTTTGAAGCATTAGGCAGATATAAATGTATATACACCATAAAAATTATAGAAAAGACGATAACTAAAGTGGGAAGCAAATGAAATGAGAAACACTAATGATACCTAGAGAGCAGGAAAAACCGCACATGTGGATAATATAGTATAGAATAAACATAATTTAAGGATAGCTCTATAATGACCATTCCTAATGCTATTACATGCCTTTCGCAATCTAGCAAATGGCAACAAACATTCACCATTGGTAAACTCGTCAGGAATAAAAAAAAAAAAATAAAAATAAAAAAAACACAGACTCAGCCCTTTACATACTGTTCTACAAAAGAAGTTAACTGTGTATTTAAAATAGCAGCTTCAGAAAGTGGATTAACAGCCAGAACTGGACAACAATGTAAAACATTATCAATTAAAATATTTACATTAGTCATACAGTAAGCGCCTGCAGCAGCTTCAGGTAGTAAAAGAAAAACAGGATAAAATGGTAAATACTAGGAAGATCTACAAAGGCTGTGGAAGCAACCAAAGACAAAGGGGCAAATAACAGTCTTTGGAACAAATGGATGCCAAAATAGAATCAGCATTTATTTTGTATGCTGTACCCATTGATGCATACTATAAATCCTCTTTAGGAGACAAAAGGAGGCAAAAACAAAGCAGCTGGCCTAGTGGAAGGAGTCAGAGCTGAAATCCTTTCTGCTGTATATAACATGCGGGGGATGGGGTGACAAAGAACAACTTCTACACCTCTGTTGACGACTAGCACTATTCACTGGTAAGAAAAGTTTATCATGTTAAAGAAAACTGTATCCTGGTGCAGCGCAATAAGTCACTTTACATTGCAAGGGCAGGGCCTCCGAGGTCAGCAGCAATTCAAGGGTGTGCAAGATTGAAAAGCGTCTTTCAAACATCTCGGGGTTACAGTTACAAGAGAATAACGAAAAAACGAAGGGAAGAAAAGAGGATGGAAAAAAAGAGGAATTAGTAGCTCGCGTGTTCGCGCACACATCCCCCAACATTCTTTGCGTACACGATGTAATGTTTCGTAACAAATGTCCAAGGAGTGACTTTTAATAACAATACACTAACGGTTTAAGAAAAAAAAAAATAATGTTTTACCTTCTGGTCATTAAAAAAAAAATTCAGACTGACCGATGTTCCTTCTTACTCAAAACAAAAGTACGTTTCCTCGTAACAGCTGCAGGCTTTTCTTTTTTTTTTTTTTAAATCAGCTGCTCAATTAACCGTACAGACGTCGGATCAAAGTTCTCAAAAACAAACTATTAAAAAAAAATGTTAAAAAAAGTAACGCCTGTACGTCACAAGGCGAGAAGGATTAATAATAGGGGGGCGAACAGCGGGCCCCCAACGTCCTGCTAGGGTTGCAGACTCACGCTAGCAATCCCTTTGTTTTTCAAAGGCACAGCTGATGCAGATCCACTCTATTGATCTCTTTGAGCCATTTGCACTCCCGACTTCCAGCTGATCGCAAACAATGAAGAGCGCTCATTTTGGGCTACAACCCCCATGCCTCGAATATGTGCCAATTAATATTAGCAAATTAGTCCATAGTTCCGCTGCATGCAAAAAGTCGATTAAGTTGGTACTTAAATACAAATGCATTATATAATTATGACATATAATATAATAACATATTTAGAAAGGGGAAAACATTTCTTTCATCTTAAAGTCACAACCACCCTATGCACAAAACAAACTAAACACACATCAGCAGGATGAAAAATATAGAATTACTTTGAAAAATATTACACCATACACAAGACAAGTTAAACACACAGGAGGGACGCCTCGTACATTACGATATAAATAGATATATCAAACACCTTATCGTGTGCGTGCGTCTGTAATTACTTTTTTTAAAAATATATAAACAACCGTAGTAATATTAGGGACAGCTCCTTTTACCAATCCATTTATAAGCTGATATTGTTCTTATTTATTAGAAAATTAAAATAATCTGACCTGAAGAAGGGGCCTGAGTTGCCTCGAAAGCTTGCATATTGTAAGCTTTTTAATTAGCCAAAAAAAGGTGTCATTTTACTTGACTTTTCAATTCATTCATAATGGCTAAACCCGGTACAACACCCTAGCACTACAGTGACGTTAATAAATAAATGGAGGTGTTGCTTCTGCGGGTCCAAGCCTCTGACGCTCTGGCTTCTAATCACAGCCCAGATCTCATCTGTGAGGAGTTAGCCTGTTCTCTTCGCGTCTGCCTAGGTTTTCTTAGCACTTCACATAGGTAAGTTAGCTATCCTAAACTGGCCCTTTGTTAAGGGCTGCTGTCGGTAGTTGGTTCACAATACTGCCGGGCAATTAAATTGTTGGGCGGATAACAATAATAATTAACTAAATTCGATAAGAAATCTCACATCACGTTACACTGACACTCAGGTCCTGCCGTGGGCGCATCTGGAGTTTTTACATTACATTATTGTTGTCAATAAATACAACTGTTCACTCATAAAAGTTTTTTTTTTCAAATAACCAAAACTTAGTTAATGAAGTTGGGCAACACACATTTTAACTGAATTTCAAACGTAAATATCACTTCTCATACTGTGCATTTTAATATTACAACGAAATTGTGCCCCGTGATAATATCACCTATTTTTATGGAAATTTGTAAAAACCGTATATTAGGTGTTCTTTTAAATAAAGGATAATAAACTGAAAATCAAATACTTTCAAACAGAACTCCTCCTTTCAACAACATGATCTTACCAGATATTTGTCAAACTTTATTGAACTCGACACTGTCACGTAGCTATATCTTTTAATCTGCGACGTTCACTTGTTTGTTTTGACGTCATATGAGATGGACGCGCGTTACGGTTCAAGCATGCGCAATAGACATGGCGTGAGTACATTTCATAAAAGAGCGCGAAACTTTTTTCCTCCCTTCATCAACAGGGCCATAAAGGAAAATAAATATCATTTGATTCCTTAGGTGAGTCAAGTCAGCAGGATGACAGAGAGCAGTTACTGCAAAAACAGTCACGTTGGGTTATTCGTTGAATGTCATACCACCTACCAAGTGTGTCAAACTTTGGACCTGGAAGTCCACAGTGACGGCAAGTTTTTGTTCTTGCTCCTTTTGTATATTGTATAGTATTCAGTTACTGCTGCTAATGTAGAATAATTCTTTCACTAATTTTAATTGACCAACTTATTCACAGGGTCTCAAACTCCGTTCCAGGTGGGCCACTGTTTTCAGACCAGTCAGTTTCTTAAATATTTATGAAATGCATTCATTTTCTATGTCTTCTTTGAGCTTTCATTCAGACACATTATGATATACACTCAATAAGCAAACTCTTAGGACCACTATACTAATAGTAGGTAGGGCCTGCTTTTGCTGTCAAGACTGACTCAGCTCTTAGTGGCACTGAATCCACAAGATTCCTTTGAGTTTCTCGCCGACGTTGATACGATTGCATCCCACCATTTCCGCAGACTTGCCAGCTGCACATTCATGCTGTAAATCTCCCATTCTACCACATCCCAAAGGTGTTCTGCTGAAATCAGATCAGGTGACTGGAAAGGCCACAGAAGAATATGAACTCATTGTCATGTTCATGAAACCAAACTGAGATGACTTTTGCTTTGTGACATAGTGCATTATCATGCTGGAGACAGCCATTAGAAAAGGGGTAAATTGTGGCCATGAAAGGATGCACATGGTTAGCAACAATAATCAAACAGGCTGTGGCATTCAAGCAATGACTGATTGGTATTAATGGGCCCAACATTATCTACACCATTACACTACCGCCACCAGCCACAACTTTAGACACAAGGCAAGTTGGGTGCATAAATTCATGCTGTTGACACCAAAGTCTGCCTTCACCATCTGTGCGCTTTGGCAGAAATCAAGATTAATCAGACCAGACTATATTTTTCCAGCGTTCACCACTCCAGTTTTGGTAAGCCTGTGCTCACTGCAGCCTCAGTGCTCTGTTCTTGGCTGACAGAGTTATTTCCAGTTTCTTGGTGGCTTAGGTTTTTTTCTTGTTTTTCTTGATAGCTTGCTGTTGGCATATTTCCTCCTGGGCCATATTCTTTCGATGTCTTAATGATTGTTTTAACTGTACTCCAATGGATATTCAGTGACTTGGATATTTTCTGGTCTCCATCCCGATTTGTGCTTGTCAATGAACTTTTCATGGAGTTGCTTGGAGTGTTAGTGTGCCACTATGCTAACTCACCCCAAGTAGGACCTTCCTGATAAGGTGTATTTAGACTACAATGATCCCTTAACTACAGAAAGGTGATCTCCATTGAACTAATAGTGATGATTTTTGTGTGTCAGGTTAAAGGGGGTGAATATTTATACAATCGGTTATTTTGTGTTTTATGTTTGTAATTATTTTAGACCACTTTGCAGAGGTCTATTTTCACCATGACATTAAAGTCTGCTACTCGTTTTCAAAAAAGCTAAATGAAATCCACTGTGATTCGGTGTTGTATACATTAAAATATGTACATTTCCAAAGCGGTGAATACTTGTTATAGCTACTATGTATATATACTTTATATAAATATATGCGCACACACAGGATCCAGAATGACAACAATATTGCAATGTGTAACTCAGCAAGATCTTTGTTTAAAACTTATATTTTGCTGAAAATCATCAAATTGTTTTGCTATTACCAGCATAAAAATTAAACACATTTCTATAATACATAAGGATATAATACATAATTAATTGCAATATTCTCAGGGATAAACAAAGTGCAAATAAAACTGCATTTGGCTTTTCAGTAGCAGGATTCTCTTTTGAACTTTGTGGAGCATTCAAACCTCAAAGTCTTTGTAGATAATACAAAGACAGCGGACACTGCACCTTCATGTGACATTGAAGAAACAGAGGTGTCTCCTGCTGAACCAGCTGCTCACAATCAGCAGCAGTAGGATTTCAGATAGTTTGACTGCAGTAGAAGAAAAAGAATTTTACAGTATTGTGGCTTAAGTACCAAAAACCTGTTCACCCTGCACCAAGTGTGACAGATAGCGGGCAGTATCACTCCCTTGAAGCCCTGTCCAATACGCCAGACACCATATATTGACTTTATTAATACAGCACAGTGCACAAAGCACCCTCTCCTTCAGTATACTCATTAAATTACTCAAAACAATCACAATAAACAATCCACCACTCCCAGACGCGTTGCCCTCCTACCACCCAGCTCAGCTCGCCGTCAGGGAGTTCCCAGAGTCCTTTAATAGTCCCTGACCCGGAAGTGTTTCAATCCCCAGTCCATGTGATCCTTTATCACTTCCGGGTCAGATAAAAAGTTCTCTTCTTCACCCCGGAAGCACATCATTCCCCTTGTCCATGTGACTCGGACGTACTTCCGGGGCGTAGGGTAAATAACCGTTGTTCCTCCCTGCAGTGTCACCTAGTGGCCCCCATGGCATCCAGCAGGGCTGTGTATAAAAACTACAATGTCCATGATGCCTTGCTGGTCTTCGGGGAACCTCCATACTGCAGGGAGGGCTCCACCTGGCAGCTTGGGGGTATTGGCCGGGATAAACGGCCGGCCATACACCACACAAGGTTAGTTTTAGTGGCAAAATCATTCAAGAGGTTAAAATATGTACATTGGTAAAAAAAAAAAAACATCTAGAAGGTCTATAAGGTACATCTTGTTAATAGAGAGCAAGTTAGAAGAATATATTTCGGAGACGTTTTTCAAAGAATCACTACTGTCATCTTGTAGATAATGGAAAAAAGGTTGATATTTGGGTTTTTTTTTTTGGTTCTGCTCTAGACATGAGGAAAAACAGAGGAAATCTCTATGGCTATCAAGTCTTAGAAAGGAGTGTTTCATATGGAGATCAATTCCTAGACTTTGCAGAGCTGTTGGGTACCACAGGACCGGTGTATGTTATGTACCTGAACTAGGCATTGATATCTGAGAAATGAGAAGGCACAGTTGCAACAATGAATTCAAAAACAAGAATGCATAAAAGAATTTGTGACGTTAGTTTCAAGAACTGTGCCACAAAGGTTGAAATGGCAGTGTGATGGTTAGGTTTCCTAGATGGGTTTCATTTATGACCATTAGATTTAACTTTCTTTTAATCAAGCATTTCTTGGACTAGTTCTATATCAATCCTCACTCTATATCTTCCAATTTGTTATTAACTATATCTTTTATTTTTCTGTGTGCTTAGGTGTGACTCGTTTTTCAATTAAGTATATAATGTTGCCCACTGCACCTTGAAGCTACATCAGTGCACTCTGCTTAATCCCCAGTCATATCCAAGGATTGTAAAACTCGCATCATGTCAGTGTCTTTGCTAGTCAGACAGCCTGGTTTTGAAAAATATGTGCCACACTGAAGACCTTCAAGGTGGAAAGACCATCTGTAAACCAGAAAATGACATGCAGCCTGCAGCCAAGAAAGAAGATCTGGTTCTGTAATTCATATCACAGCATTCGGTAATGCTGTCAGAAATTCTGCTGATAGATTTTACAGATTGTTGGATTGGTGTGTTAGAAAATGGACAGATCAGAGATTGGTCAGAAAGTATTAAAGTTCAGCCTAGGTAACAAACTGGTGGACAAGTGACAACTGTGAGATAGACCAGAAAAAAATAATCACTCACTGGAGAACTACAAGATCATTAAAGCACATTATCTATGTGCTGCATCATAACTTATCTCTTATTATAGAAATAAAGACTAAATGTAAAAAAAAAACAGGAAGCTTGTGTCTGAAAGATTTAGCTTAAAAATCTTTTAACTGCTACAGAAAAATCAATGGTAACAGATGTGCACAAATTAAGAAGTCCAATATCACATAAGCAATCACCTGCAAACATGGAAACTGGGAGACAATGGTGCAAGTTACAGATATAAGCTCACAACTTGTGTAGAGCTGTAAAGGAAACAATTCATAACAGAAATATTCACACACTTAGCACAATTAGATTAGATACATTTTATTAATCCCATGGGGAAATTCAAATGCATACAGCAGCAGAAACATTAAAAAAACAAGATGGAGACTGTAATAGATGTAATACTGTACATGAAGTCAAAGTGTTACCTGATGGGTTTCATTCTTTTTTTTTTTAAAAGTATTTTATTATCTTGTAATGACTTTTATTTTTATTAACCACACTAAACGGGAGTGTAACCTTATTTTTATTAGGGAAAGGCACTGTAGCAAAATAGGACAGTTGCACCATGAAAACAGACAGGAATCTATGGGGACTGGACACCTGGATAAAGGTGCACGTGCCATTGGACATAGAGGAACCCGGTGGCATTACCAGAGATAAGGATGCTAGTTTAGAGCCAACTTCAAGTTACTAGGAGCAGCTGAAAGCACAAATTTAAAGCCTCAAGGATTGTCACTGATTATTACTTTACCGGAGCAACTGCTGGTCACCCCTTATACGAATGGTGGTTCATGAAAGTGTAAACTGATCCAAGATTGTAATGAGAAACATTATGTTTTTAAACTTCTTGACAGTGCCAATCAGAAACATAAATTAGTAAATTTCAGTTCAAACTAACAAAAGAAACCAATTAGGTTCTGAAATGAGGGGTAGTGAGGCTGGGAAGAGAGCAGTAGCCCATGGTGTACTATAACACCCTTGTAGTTGTAGTTAGAAGTCAGACACTTGCTTGTTCACATGGGCAGGGGGGTCCATTTTAGCTAAGCTGGCTCACATGGCGCTTTCTGATTCCAAGGCCTCGAGTTCATGGGCAATCTTTTCATGTGAGAATGTGAAATGAAGACAGGCAGGACCCTGAGAGACTTATTGCCAGGGAAAGATTCCAACATAAAAAATGCATTTCTAAAAGTAAAAAAGGAGAAAAACCTCAGTGTTGCAGCCAATCTTTCACATGGTGGAAAATATTTGTGTGCACCGTAAAACAGTATCATTGCTATGTCTCAAACATTATGGTTCCCTGAAATGGGGGGACCATGCATAAAAAGTGCTGTAATTTCTACACAGTGTGACTGAAACGTATGCAAATACCCTTAAATTAAAGTCTGTAATGTGCACTTTAACCATGTCTGAATTGTTTGAGGAAAATTTGTCTTTGTCCCAAGCATTATGGAGGGCACTGTACATAGTATAAAAACTATCTTAACTAGATCACATCCTGAAATAGGTCAGGAAGAATCTGTTCATGCTATTTAAACAATATAGCAATTTTTGCACTGCAGGTGGACAATCGTGCCAATCATTATATGGCATTATCCTTCTTTACCACTTGCTCTAGTGCTGTGCCAAGTCACTCTGTGAAGTACAGGCAAGTGACATCAGAGTGCTTATATTTGTAATTAAGAAAATTGGCTGTAGTTGCCAACCAGAAATGCTGCCAGTACCTTGAGAACTTACATAGGCACAGCCATTCCACCACAGCTTAAAAAACTGCAAGGTCTTTATCAATAACATAACATGAGATTGTAGAACATCATTTGAAAAGTGTTCCATGTCTCCTTCTCTCTGTCTGTTGTCCACACTTTTTTTTATACTAGGGATGAAATGATACACACATCTCAGTTTAAAACATATCTCGGTTTTGTGTTCATCAAATGATACATGTTTGATAACTCTTTGCACATCATAACTGTAATTCATTAGGAAGTGTTATGATTCAGCGCACTTTTTCAATTTTCTGTGGATTAGTTTTATGTATTTGGTTCCCTTCTGGGGTTCTGAAGTATAGGGAATTGGTTTCAGTAATTAACTTAAGGATTTAGGGATCTAAAATTATTTCATATCTTGGTGTGCCACCATTTTTGAGAGGATTTTGTTATATCGTCCCTGTTGTGACCATGAGGCAACTAGGAGTCATGACAAATGTCAACTGGAGCTCAAAAGACAGAAGAGTTGGTAGTAGTATGTGGAATGATTTAATAGGAGTTAACAATTCCCTCCAGTACTTTTAGTATAATTCGTTTTGTCCCCCTCCTGATCTAATTAAATTCTGAAAAGAAACATCTGCCCTATCATTCTCAAGGCAAAACAGGAGGCTAAAATGTTTCAGAATAGATGCTTGTGTATCTGTGATTTGCGGTAGCCCAGGCCCGGTATCCTTACTCTCCATTTCTAATCATGAGATAACAAATCAAGTTCAAGTTTACTGTCACATGGACAAGGTATACTGAAATTCTAACTTGTATGTCTGACCAATATGCAACATGTCACCACTCTCTGGAGCCTTGATTAGCAAGTCATTATTAGTCATACATGGACATTATAGGGAGTGGGGAGTAGGTATCTTTTTTGAACAAAAACACATAGTTCTGGGTATGAAATTTGGCCCTGGGATTACTTTTTATCAAGCTGTACAACTCTTAAACTGTGCAAGTAAGTGCCATATACTGTACATTTTAAAAACAATCTCACTTGATAGTCTGTTAACCTCCCTATTTACACAAGGCAACAAAAACTGTTTTTGATAATCATCAGAGACCACATCACACTTTTGTAAATCAGTTTTTGAAGCTGATTTCAGATTTTTTTTTTTTTTTGAGTTCTGAGTAATGTTAGTTTACAGTGTAATTACATGTAGTTTTTACTAAAACATAAGCACCAGTGAAGTACTGTAAATGTTTCAATATGTTCAGTGCGAAGTCAAGTAGGCACACACTACGGCATACATACTGTATACTTAAAGGTGTCAATCAGCTACCACTGTTTTTTCAAAGAGTAGGATTTTCTTGTGTACTCTGTGTCAGGATTGTCATGGTACAGCATCCAGCAGTAGTCGGCCATCATACTGTCATTCCAGAAACCTTGGTAGTAATGCTCCATTAACTGAATGTCCTGATGAAAACATTCTCCTTGCTCGTCACTCACCATACCATGATTTTCTGGAATGAACTCTAGATGTGAGTGCAAGAAGTGTATTTTCAATGACATGGAACAGCCCAGTCTCTGGTATGAATCAAGCAGATTCTGAACTCCTTTCTTGTATGCAGGAGGCTTATGGTTACCCAGAACGTTTTCACAGAGCCACTTGATTGCCTCCTAAGCTTTTAGCTCAGCTGCTGAGAAAGATTGTTTAAAACTGTCATCCTGCAAAAAGGACTTGACCTGTGCACCTATAAATATCCCTTCCTAGAGATTACATGTGGAACCTAAGATTTATCCTGGTCACCAAGTGGACAGCTGAAGTACTACTTGTGTATCTTCTAAAGATCTGCAGTAATTGGGTGATGTTGTGCTTTCATCGTGAATGAACCACACACACGTCTGGACGGTTAATACCATTTCCAGGCATGATAAAAAGTAAAATCAATCGCAGTGAATGCCGTCTGTAACATAAAAATACAGACAACCGTTGTTAAATCTTGTAATACTCTTAAGTCTATTTATAAAAAATATCATGCAATATATAATTAGCTTCATCACTAAAACTAGATGTTGATAGAGAAAAATTAAACAGACTTGAAATTAGCATGAAAAAAATAACATAAAATTATCTCTGATGAAAATGATCTGTTGACCTGTTATTTATCGACAGCAGGGACCTTTTTACTTCGCATATAATCCCCAGGAACTAAAGCGTTTTCTAAGTACAGTACCGTCAATTTTTTGTGTTTTATCTGCCTCCCTCCACCAAAATATCATTAGGGGAGGATTAACAGGGTATTCCAGGTAGCTTTTATGGGTGTGTGTGTTTTATATACACCTAATGTTTTTAATGAATTATTTAAAAAAAAATATGAACAATAATGTAGTTTGACTTAGAGTAAAAACTAGACAGTCCAAAATTCTATTCCTTTAATTAACAAGCAATGTACACAACTTTAATTTCATGTGTAACAGAAAGGGATAACAAAAACTTAAATTTTATTTGCTTTGAGGACATGTCTGCATCCATTAATCTATTTTCTGAGGGTGGGAAAGAGCCAAAGCAAGACAGAATCCAGCTCTGGAAGGAATGGAATCATATCAGTTTAACTTCATTTACTTACACAGAGTCATGAAGGATGTGAAGTGAGCAAACACAAACATTAAAGTCTCCACCAGTGAAGAACAATCAGACCAGCACCTGAGCTTGGCACTTGTGTATCAGGGCCTACATTTTAGATTAGAGTCTCTCCAAGTCCAGGGTAGAATGCAAATGTGTTTCCAGTCCTAGCATGGGGTGAAATAACAGTCAGTTTAGTCAGCTGAACAAAGAGTCATCATTTTCTCCCAATTAGGCATTCAACCTTTTGACTGCAGATGCTCACTTGGCATGACAATCACTTCACTTGAGCAGTTGCTGGCGTAATGCTACTCCAGTTTAAACTCAATCTACCTAGTAATGCTGCTTAGTCGTGAATGGAGTGGCAACTACCAATGCAATCTGACTCAGTTTGGTTCAGTTCCATAAAAATATCCGATCCAACTCATAGCTTTAGATTTTTCCTCAATAATTAACAGCCTTCATTTCAATTATGCAACCAAGCACAAAAAAGAGTGCATGCAAAAGCAGTTTATGTACTGCACTCAGTGCACCCTTACGGTCTCTCCTCACGTTTCGAGCATCACTCTTTAATGTTTGTGCATACAGGAGCATTTTGCATGTGCTGCCTATTTAACTTTTTTGCCAGGTACCATTTTGATATTTCCTTAATGCATGTATGCCTGGTTGAAGTTAATGTTAAACAAAATGTGAGTTTTGTAATAACCCATTTTAAGAAATATTTTGAAATAATCTGTAAATGGCTTATTAATTGCTTTTGTGGCTAATACCTCACATATATGTTTAGTTCAAAGGACATCTCCACAGCCTTTTATTGAGCATTATAAATGAATATAGCTTCATGGTTACATCTCTACTTTATACTGGAAAGGAAACAAATTTTCTTAGTATGACCACCCACCCCCCCAGGTACACATAGGTTTACCATATAAACAGATTTCCAAAAAACTGGATGTTCTCTTCAGAAATGTCTCTGGCTATCCTGAATACAGATGAAATGAAAAATTGCAGCAATGCAGTTTTACATTGGGAAGGAATCCACTTCAGTTACTCAACATATGCTATATGTTATCTTCTAGTTGCTGTTTCCAAAATATGCTTCAGCATTACATACTTAGTGCTGTTTGTTTATATTTTGCATTTTGAGGGTTGCACATCAGTGAGGAGGCAATGCTAGTGCATTTTGCCCCCTTTGTATTAACACTGCCTTATAAAAAACAAATGTTTCCCAGAGTGCTTTAATGATTCAACCTCTGCTACAGAAAAAAATATTCCTTATGGATTATAACCAATTTTCATGATTATAGATCTATTATACTTTTATGCCACTGGAACATTCAATTGCAACTATAATGTTGTTTAGAAAAGACAATTTGGCAATAGTACTTTTGCTAAGTAGGATAAAGTAGCCCTAAACATGTATACAAGGATTGATAAGAATGCCGATTACCACAAACATTTTATTTTTTTTTATCAATGATACAAGCATAGTTATGAATAAGTTTAGTTGGATGCACTGTACGTTAAACTAACGTCCTATAAAACTCAAAAGTTTTAAACAATTTGAAAAATAATCAAAAGCTGAAGCTCCAACAGCTGATAACATAGTATGAAATGTCACACAAATGTGTGCAAAATTCAAATTAAATATATGAATATGCAGAGATTTACACTAGTTTTGGGGTACACATAAAGACATAAGAAATCTGACAAATCATAGATCATCCGGTGCATCAAGCTCATTTGTTTAGCTATTAGCTAAACTGTCCCAGTATCTCATCCAGATACTTGATTGTCAAGGTTTCTGCTTGAATGTCTTGGCTCAATCATTTGTTCCAAATTTCCACAATTCTTTACATAAATAAATGCCGCCTTGCTTCAGTCTTAAATACACTATGGTATCCTCAAGTACGTGATTTGCCATGTAGTCAAAACAAAAAAAAAAAAAATGGGGTTGGATCTACTTAATCAATATTTTTGACAATTTTGAAGAGCTGGATTAGGCTCCAATGCATCATCTTGTGCTTGAGCCAAAACAGGTTTAATTCCTGGAGTCTGTCAGATTACACAGAATTAAAATTCCAAATTTGTGTGCCCTTTTTTAATATGTACATGTCACACTCGAAGCCACAAGTCCCAGAGTCTTGCATTTCTCCACATATTACATAAAGCTTTTGTTGGATTGTTTTGTCTTGTTTGATACTTGTGATCTTTGTATATTTTTGAATTTGAGAAAATTACATTATGCCTACTCAATTAATGCATGAATTTCACACAGTGCTCAAGTAATCTATTATACATATATACACACAGACACTGGTCAAAAGTTTTAGAACAGGGCGACACTGCTGTAAGAGACCCGGGTTCGCTTCCCGGGTCCACCCTGCGTGGAGTTTGCATGTTCTCCCCATGGGTTTCCTCCAGGCGCTCCGGTTTCCTCCAACAGTCCAAAGACATGCAGGTTAGGTGGATTGGTGATTCTAAATTGGCCCTAGTGTTTGCTTGGTGTGTGGGTACGTTTGTGTGTGTCCTGCGGTGGGTTGGCACCCTGCCGAGGATTGGTTCCTGCCTTGTGCCCTGTGTTGGCTGGGATTGGCTCCAGCAGACCCCCGTGACCCTGTGTTCGGATTCAGCGGGTTGAAAAATGGATGGATGGAAGTTTTAGAACACCTCAGTTTTTCTAATTTTTATAGAGGCATACAGTTTAAAGTCTAAATCTTTCATGATTTCAAGGCATTGAACAAATAAAACAATAGCCAATAAAATAAGTCAATGAAAATTCATTAACTGTACAAAATTGTATTCAAATTTTTGATTCAAAGTAGTCCCCATTTGCTGATATAGAGTTAACAGCCAAACTATGGAAACTCTATTGATTCAGAATGCCAGTCACTCTGTGCAAGTCACTAACTGCCTCCAGCAAAAGACCATCACACTTTCTCCTCCATGTGTGACAGTTGGTGTCTCACAATGAGGAACCATTCTTTTACCAACTCAATGGTGTACAAACACCCTGCGTGATGAACCAAAGATTTAAAATTTTGATTCATCGGTCCATAATACTTTGTTCTGGTCCACAACCAGTATTTCAAAGCCCTATTATGACCTTTAATGAACGGCTTTCTTACTGCTACTCACCCAGTCAATTCTACAGCATACAGTCTCCTCTTCACAGTAGAAACTGAGTCTTGCTTTTTTCAACCACTGTTAAGCTGTGCTTGAAGTTATTGTGCTGCGAAATGCCTATTATGCAAGCATTGACCTTCAGAAACTTGTCTTCTGTTTGGGTTGTGACTTTGGGTCTGCCAGATCTCTTCCTATTTTTTTTTTTTTGCAGTTTCTCTTAATTAAACACCTACACTACCAAGGGTAATAATGCCTGGTCTCATTTCATTTGTTAATTGCTGTTTTCTTCCCATTATCACTAGAATACTGTCAAAGTAGAACTCCAGTAACACAGTCTGTTCCAACTCTGGTTTAAGACAGATGGCTTTTAAGAAATCAACAGAAGTTGAGTCACCTGTGCAAATTGTTTACTTATCTTGCAAGGATTCATTTACTTAAATTGCTACAGAACTTCTGTAGGTTGTAACCTATTAATTGTTCCCAGGAGGCCCATTTGTAATTTTCTGCAATTTCCTTCTTTCAGCTTTTGCTAACCTAAGCTTTACATTTAAACCGATAATAGTTTACTGGTTACCTTTTCACTATTTTAGGTCATTAAATACATTTCAACTGATTGAATTTGAAGAACAACTGGGCAATCTTAAGAGTTGTAAAGTTTTGACCAATAGTGTGTATGTATATATAGAATGTCTGTTTCATACAAGATCCTATACCCTTTGACTGATCTGGATCAAATTTTGCATTGTTATTTTCTAAAGACAATATAGACTACTTTAAACCGAAACTTCTGACCCTGGCCATTGCAGTGTTTCAACACCCAAACATTGTTTGCTACACTTTGGACATCAGTGTCTCCTGATGGCTCAATATAAGTGAAACACCAGAATAGAATGAAGACAAAACTAATAACAGACAAAAATTACCAGAGCTTAACATTACATACCCGGACAACACTGCATGCTGCTTCTATCTACTCTAATATAAAAAATAAATAAAAAATATATATTGTGCATTTTTTCAGGGTTTGTTTTTAGGCTGCTAATATGCTTTAATAAATATCAGGGAAAAGAGTTTTTTTCTTTTTCCTTCTATCTATAAGAATTGTTATAACTCTGGACTGCATTTTTTTTTTGTTTAGTGTATCTATGCATATTTACAACAAAGAACTGCAATTTTTTTTTTCCTTTTTAAAAGCTATTGTGGAATAAAACTCTACCTTTTTGTACATCTGTCTCTCTTATTACTCCCTCTGGCCTGGTTGGTCCTGAACTACTAGCAGGCCATCTGCTCTAGTAGACGGCTTGTGACACGTGTGTAAGGGGTGGCCCTATGATCTTTTGCCACCCTGTCCAGAACTTTTAACTGCCTTGCTAATGCTGTTAACTAAATATTAACAGTAGTCATGCAGTACAGTTCCTTATGATTTAATGCTTTGCACTGTTCAGATTGACGTTTAAATTATTCTGTCATATTTAAATTATAATAAAAAATGAAAGGACACAGATTTGTCACTGCTGGAATGTACACTTGCATGTTCAGCTAGTTATGATAGTAACAGGCAGGGGGTTCAAGGCACATTCATATATATATATATATATATATATATATATTTAAAAAGACGACTACGATTTATAAAGGGTAAATTGCATAGAAGATTGTGTACACCAGATTTTATGGATCAAGTTGGATTTTTTCCCTTGGCATACACATATAGTATTTCCATGCTCAAACCCGTTCAGTTTTGTAAACAAAACTCCGGGTTCATGGTTTATTCCTAACTTTTGCTTGATTAGTAAATCTCAGTCCTTCCCTTTTTCTTTTCCCATTCTTTACTCTACTAAAGCAGATACTTTGTGATGAATACACACAAAAGTAAATGGCACCCAGCTAGATGGTGAGCTGCTGGCTTTGTTATTTACATCTGGTTAAGAAAACACAAAGCCATTAAAAGCAGTGAATGCAGCGGTTAACTAAAATAATTGAATCTGGGTTGGGGATCTTGACAAGGGAGTTCATTAAAATGAATCACAAAAATGGTACTTAAGCCATTCATTCAACTGCAATATTTTGCCTCCAATTTAGAAACTAGGCTATAACAAAAACCTGCAGCTGCTGCATCCCTCCAGGACAAAACTCTCAAAAATCTTAACAATCACAGTATGCTGCCACCTGGTGGACTAAGTGTGTTACTTGTCTGGGCCTGTCCTGAATATTTCTTACTGAATTAATTGCATGGATTATTATAAACATGTGAGGAACTCATCTAAAAATGTGCATTGGGTTATTTTAAACCTATACTCTAAATTGAGTGAGTGGCTTGGCTATACCTTTGTTGGCTTCTGCTTTGTTACCATTATTCTTGTTCTGTCCCCCTATGACCCTGAACTGGATCAGACAGCTTTGAAAACAGTAGGAGGTAGTAACGTTAAACCTGTGTTTGTATTATCAAATTATCAAGTCTATTTTGTGTTTAAATTAAGTCAACAAATTAATCAATTATGTTAAATTAACTTAATGCAGAAATTAGAGTTCAATACCCATTTTGCTCCTCAGGATTAATGCAATTCTATAATGAGAAAAAAGGGCACATAAAATGAATAATTTTTCATATTTTGTTAGATTGTTGATTTAGTATTCCACTTTATATATCCTATTTACTCAATTAACTTAACATATCCTGTACCTTACAAAAGCAGAATAAAAATCTCAGAAGACAAGAGCTTACACTTGAAACTGCAGTAAGAACAACAGTTTCATGCGAGTGCTTACTCTGCAAGTAAAGAGACATGCAAATTTTGTCTATTTACTTGGAGCTTAGCTAACTGTTCAGGGGCACACTTGGGTCAGTGTCTGTAGGATGGATTTGACCAGAGAGTTCAACCACCCAAATCTACTCACTGCATTTCAAACTGTACTAGTACTGTATTTAAAACTTAGTTTTACAAATAAGATTTATAATCATATTATTTTCATTGGTGTCTATATAAATATATTCAAAGTAGAGACTAAACATTCAGTAGCATGGAAGTCTTGACAGTACCTGGTGCCTGTTCAGTTCTACGTACAGTTTCCACATGGTTCCTGTGCTCGTCTCTAATTGGCAGTTTCCCCTCAGATTTACACTTCAAGGTATTTTGTCTGGTATGCTGTTGGATTTCAACTAACCCTGCCTTCATGCAACCTAACAAGTGATATATTTAAAAAACAAAAGCCACTCAATCATATTTGACATTCATGAGACCATCCACAAAAGATGTACAGTTTACTACTAATAAGGAGGCAACTGCCAGGAGAACAGCTTGTGATAAATAATATAATGCAGAAATAATCATTATAAAAATGGGTACGCAACCATGCAACACAAAAGAAACATTTTGGAAACCACTCATTGTAAAATTTCAGTTTAAAAATCTAAGACCAAAATTTCTCCATTGACAGAATTTTAACTGTACACTTAGGCAGTTGTCACCGAGTAGAACTGATGACCTAAATACAAGCCAATACACTTATCTGACAGAAAATGTAAAGTTTCTCACAAGTGGTGTATTTAATAAAATTTGTAATTTTACCTGTCACACACTACTAATAGTTCTGCCCAACAGGCAACATAATTTAAGAAGCTGGAGAACTGGCTCCAAAGATATAATACATACATATTAGCCTGTCTCATATGACATTTCTAATTTATACTAGATGACTCAAAAAGTTATGCATTAATGAGTGGATTTTACAATTTGGTGCTTTTGAAAAAAGAAAAAGGCTTTAAAAATAAAATTTACATGATTCATGCAAAGCTGCACAGAGGATGACACATAAGCACAGTCTGTCAAAGTTACATTAAGGAAGCCAGTTAAAACTTAATGAAGTGAACTGTTATATTTGCCTTTTTAAAATTGAGACATTTTGAAGTGTTACTGCATTAACAGGAACTGTGAAGAAGGATGCATTTTTGGTGTTAAAAGATTTAGCATGAGCATTTTGTAGCACTCTCTCCCTTTTCTTTAAATAAATAACATTTAATCATATCAGCTCTAGCGAAGAGGCATCTCATTATATCCAAAGACACACTGTTGTGCTAATGACATAATTTAAAAGGAGATTAAGACATGTCAGTGGTACTGAGGGTTTACTTCATTTTACCAAAATATAAATACAACAATAATAACCTAGCAGGCTTTGGATGAATTAAAAAATGTACATGTAAAACAGGCTCGGTAATCCCCCATCAACCACTGGTAAAGAGCTAAATATATAACCCAAAAGACAATGCTTGTAAAGTAGTTCTAAAAAGACAATCACCAGACAAAAGAAGTATTTTCAATTTAAAGGTTTATCTGACTGACATATTTAACCAAAGAAATTTCAAATGACAATGTTGTCTTATCCATCAAATCACTGGAAGTTCATGTTCAGACTGGATGAATGAGTGAGTTGTTGAAGAATGAACTGGCAACCTTCTGTTTTATCTTCTGTCTGGGAAAGCCCACCACACACATCATTAACCACTCCAGAAAATTGTACATTGTGCACAAATAATCTCATTTTCACATCATCTAATTTAGTAATAAAGGGAGAAAAAAAAAACCTTCATATGAGCAGAAACTTGGTGCAAAGTCAGTTCACCTCAAACCACAGTCTTGGGTGGGAGATCTAGAGACAAAAACACATTTTATCTTTGAAGTGCAGGAATTAAAAACAGCTCACTGAGGAATCTTATCCTTGTCCATGCTTCCAACCTGGAGTTGTGGGGACCCTGACACATAACCAATCAGTATAAATTGGAAAACATAAAATGACCAATCTGAAACAAAAATGTACCCAAACACATATTTATTTATAAGAAACAATGCTAATGCATAGTGGGACACTAAAGAGGCCATACACATCCTTTGAAGATTTAACAAAACCACACAATTGTAGTCACTTGTCTTCTAGTAGTCTTCCAAAAATTCAACTGTTAAATAAGTAGTATTGTGGCACCACCTGCTGGCCAGTAAACAAGGTGACAAGTACCCATAACAGCTACCTAGTGTTAATGGGGTGTTTGTCGGGGAGGGGTTTGGGGGGGTGACTGGTGAAGGGAGGTTATGGGATGTTGGGTTGTTTTGGTTGAATAAAAATCATATACAACTTTCAAGTAATAATGCTGCAAAAGTACAAATTTCTAAGAAAATTCAAATTATTATAATGATTGCCTTTTCAATACTGTTTAAAGCAGTTTTATTAAACAATTTTTCACAATTCGACTTGACAACACACAAAGATATATATATTTATATATTTATATATAAATGCAAACAAGCTTGTGTCCTATACATACACTCACAAATTATATTAAAAAAAAAAAAAAAGGGACATAAGTGAATTCAAAGAGGTTGGTACAGTGGTCCTGGATTTAATCTTAAAGGGATTTTGCTGGACCAAGTGTTAGCACTGTATCTTCTATCATCATCAATCAAGTAGTTATTTACAGACTGGCAAGTTAAAACATTGATCATTCATCATACATGAATGGATATCACCCGAGACACTTGTGGCTTTAAAGAACCAAGACTGAATAATAAATTTGAAAAATGTTAAAAGGTTCACAAATATTTTTGCAAGCCATATCTGGATTTTAATGCATTTTAAGAATAATCCAAAATTCCAAACAATTATAGGCTTTACATACACATACAACTAAAATAACTTGCAAAATTGTTCTATGATTAACACGGACAACAAAAATAGACTAGAACTGGGTCTAATTTGGGATCCAAGATGAAAACAAAACAAAAAACAATAGAAGGGGATTGGGGAATCAAAAGTGATAGCACAAAAGTCTGCTGAAGACAGCATGGAATTTCATTTCTGTACCAACAGGATCCAGGGGTTTACATTACACTGAAGCAGTATTAAAAGATATGAAGTGCTATCATACAAGTTATTTTAATATACCACTGCATAATACAAGGGACACATCTGTAACATTATGCAGAAGTTGCACACCATAAATTGGACAATATTCTAAACATTATTTACTTGACATAAAACTCAGAAAACACACAAATATACACAGTATATAAAAGGCCACAAAGTGCATTAAGGAGTCTTACTAAAAGAGCCACTACCAAAAAAAAAAAAAAAAAAAAAAAACAACTTTATATAAAGTCAGAAAACAACTCTCCTTTCACTGGAAAACATATTCTGCTTCTATAGCCTGGGTACTGGGTGACCTAATTTGAATTCAGAAAATTCAAAATTGTACAATGTACTAGTCATGCAACATGGCGGTTGAACTTTACCTTCATGTATTTCACAAGTGTTTTTGCACAATTTACATTCAAGTAATAGGACTCTTTAATAGCCTATATAGACAGACACTATTTAGTAAGCTGTATGTACTGCATTTTAGGATAAGGGGCACATGGAAGACAGATTGTTTCTATTGTCAACACTTAACATTCCTTTAAAATGAAAAATTCCAGTACTGTATTTTCTATATCCATCATTTTATACGCATAAAACTTACATACATAACAACCAAAACTTAAAACTGGGAAATACAGTAAACCATTCTAGCTAATCAGTTGAATATTTATGTCCACTATCATTTTGGTAACATTTTCTGATTAATCAGCTTTACAATGAGGACAAATTGAAATGGGTGAAAAAAGTAGTATTAAATAAACAAACAAAATAAAAAAAAAATCAAAATACTGGATTTGCAGGGATTAAGTATTACTGGATATCTTAATACAGTGTCTAGGACCCATCACCCAGGTTTCAGGTTGATGCTCGACTATTACATGACATGAACAAGTTCAACTTTACACACAATCTACAGAAAACTATAAATAAAATATTTGCTTTCCACACACAAGTTATGCAAACCTCCCCCAATGTGTTATATATACTGTAATATAATTCATAAAGTCTTATTGCAGCCAGCATTACACATATCTTTATGCTGGATTATGTTGTTAAAGAAAACAAATTCACACATGACATTTGCAATTGTCTATATATATGAAAACTATGTCCAACAGCACTGATAAGCAGAAAGCACACTGCATACTGTGAGCCTTGAACTTAAAGAACTGTGCAATGGCATTTAAATTCAAGTGTAATAACACGTAATAAACTTTGTCAAATACGTAAGTAAACAGTGCCTTAGATTCTTAAATCCCACAGACTAACTCATGTGCTTCATAAATATTAGAAGTTACTCACTGAGCAACTGAAATTAAGACATCCCCCATAATTAAATAAAAATAAAAAAAAAAAAACACAGAGATGTTAGGAGTAACATATAAACTAGATGGAAGGATGCCTCAAAGTTATTTTGGCTAGGAAAGTTTTTTTTTTTTTTAATTTTCCCCTTTGGGATTGGTGGCAGGGGTGGTGGTGTTTGGTGACTGGGGACCAAAGACAGGAAATAAAATTGAAACTTCGCCTTAAACCATAAAAGTGAATGCTTGAAACCACTTTTAAAGCATGTTTCTGTTATATATGAAATTCAGTAATTCTTTGTCTTAATTTATATACTAATACTAATTTATAACTAAAAAAAACTCCTGAATTTTTTTTAATTCAGTAACAATAGTACAAGCTAAAGTGACATCTTCCAGGAACAACTTCTTGCATTCATTTGCAGAAAAGACACTTCAATTATTATATTTGCATGCATTTGTTACGTAAATAAAGCTTCACAGTGCTATGAATGAATAAAACAGTGCTGATTGTAAAAACACATTGCGCAATCTGTTCAACATCTTTAACATTGTGGTAAAATTTGATATAAAAGCATAAGCTCCAGATCAGATATATTTTACTTTGTCAAGGGTTTAAAAAAAAAGTTTTATTTCAGAAAAATAAAACCTTTTCTAAGCCAGGAGACATGTTTCAGATTTTTTTTTTATCCCAAATAAATTACATAAACTGAAGAATTAGAACAGAGGAAGTGCACCTTTCTTTAATTTATCAATAGAAAACATGATTGCTATCAAGGGGTAACCTTGTTTCAAAGCATTCTCCATTATAGACATTTTCTTTGAAAAAGCTTTTCTCTACCAGAAAGCTGGACATTCACTTTGACAGCCAACTTCATTCTTCGTCAGCTGACTAATATTTCTTGCAGTTTACTTTCCGGTGCCAAATGAGATTTGGAATCTCCTGGTCCACTCCATCCTTTGGTCTCTTTTTGCACGATCACTACACTGGCAGTTATCCATCCAGAAGATAGACTACAAGCTCATATGTAGACATCATAATAGCTGTATTTGGAATCTGTCTCACCAAATGTGTGGTTAGACCACGGTAAAGGGCTCGATAACCTTCCTCTTTTATTACCATTGATAGTGTCTGGAAGAATGATCGGTACTTCGTACCCTCTTCCCTTAACCTGGTCCGTATAACTTCTGTTAAAAAAAGAAACCAAACAAAAAAAAAATAAATTATATTACAAAATTTTAAAGAAGCAAGTCATGGCTGCTACATACATTTCTTTACTAAAAAAATATCAATTTAAATGGAAACCTACTTTAACACCACAAACCAGTTTTAAAGTCAATGCATCAATAGTGGTTATAGTGTTCATTTTTATTTCTTTATTTTTTGTTAACTGAGCTTATTAAAAGCAAGTAACATTCCATACAAGCATGTCAAATTTAACAAAACTAATTCAATTCAACCCCCACCCATTAGAAAGAGAGGAAGGTCAACAGCCAAAGTAAAAATTCCAAGAGTAGAAGAGAGGAAAAGAAACCTTTCCCCCCACCCAATATAAATACTTATTCTAAATTGTTATTCTAAATTGCCAGGTTTTAAAAAAGTTTTGAACAGATCCTAAGTGAGAATTTCAAATAGTATATAACATCAGTTACCCACTGACTTAAAAAAGGTGGGCTAGGATTCATCCAGTTTAGCTAGATAAGTCTATGTGCCAATAGTGTGGTAAAAGCAATTAGTTTGTTTGTCCTTCTCCACTTTAAGCCCACTGGCAGCACACCAAACACAGCTGTTAATAGATTAGGAGTGAATGTGACACCAAGGCTATCTAATATGCATTTAAAGATTTTGGTCCAGAATGATGTTAATTTGGTACACACAGAAAGGGACTTAGGCAGCATTTTTATAATATATAAAAATATTTTAGAGTCTTCAAGACTGTTCGATATTTCTTCCGGAACAGAAGTTGGTGGAAGGTGAGGAAAATTTGGTCAGATTTTCTTTAGAAATGTTTGTAATTTGGAAATAGCAGAAAAATAGTGGAAAAATTGATGGGAAGCTAAATTGAGTGCAATTGTACACAGGATGCAAGTTGTTATCTATGTACAAAAATCTCTAAAAGACTTAACCCCCTACCTTTTCCAAACATTAGAAATTGTGTAGGTTTGAGAGGGTGGAAAAAGGTGGTTATTCTTTAGAGGTGCCACAGATAAAAGCTTTTCAATCTTCTATATTGAGTATTGAGTTGTTAGTATATTGATGATAACTTGTATTCACTGGGGCACAAAGCAAGAAATATAAAGAAGTACTGCAGAATTTTATTTCTATTTAAACAAGCCAGTGTGATTTCATCTATTTGTGTCAATGTCCAGGTTTTTATAGCTTATATATTTGCCACCTAGTAATACTGAAAGTTAGGTACAGTCATGCCACCTTCTGCCTTGTGTCTTTGTAGGGTCGCCATTTGGATGTGTAGATGCTTTAAATTCCAAATAAATGAGGTTATGTTTCAATCTAATTTTATAAAAATGTTAGTGCGGGCGGCACGGTGGCGCAGTGGTAGCGCTGCTGCCTCGCAGTTAGGAGACCCGGGTTCGCATCCCGGGTCCTCCCTGCGTGGAGTTTGCATGTTCTCCCCGTGTCTGCGTGGGTTTCCTCCCACAATCCAAAAACATGCAGGTTAGGTGGATTGGCGATTCTAAATTGGCCCTAGTGTGTGCTTGGTGTTTGGATGTGTTTGTGTGTGTCCTGCGGTGGGTTGGCACCCTGCCTTGTGCCCTGTGTTGGCTGGGATTGGCTCCAGCAGACCCCCCGTGACCCTGTATTCGGATTCAGCGGGTTAGAAAATGGATGGATGGATGGATGGATTTGTTAGTGTATATGGGGATGCTATGAAATAGAAAAAGCAGCTTAGGAAGGATATTCATCTTGACAGTGTTAATTGTCCCTGTTAAAGTGAAATGAAGGGTAGACCATTTATGCAAACCTTGCTAAAGTTTTTTCCAAGCAGATGGCAATTATTTTTCAAAAAAGAGCTTTATGTTTACTTGTGATGTTTACTCCTAGGTATTTAAATTGATCTGCAATGATAAATGGAATGGTGTCCAATCTAATATTGTGTGCTAGAGAGTTCACTGGAAACAGAACACTTTTATTCAAATTAATTTTAAATTTCTCCTAGTGCAGGGGTCCTCAATCACAGTCCTGGAGAGCCGCAGTGGCTGCAGGTTTTTGCTCCAACCCAGTTGCTTAATAAAAAGCACTTATTGTTAAAGTAACACTTCTGCTTCACTTTAGTGATTTTGAGCCCTTATTGCTTAATTTTGTCTTAAACAGCTATTTTAATTGCTCCTTATTATCAATAACATGCAAATGACAAGAGAGAGCAGCATTTCTCCATTTAGCTTATTTACATTTACACCTGTGTGTATTTATCTGCACTATTGGGTTTAATTAAATACTTGGAAGAAAAATGAAGAGAAAAAAGTGAAGTACTGAGAATTACTCGTCCATTTTAGCCTTCAAATCATTTGCATGATAGAAAGGGAAAGAAAATCTAGGATATGAGAATGACCTGACATAGCAGAGTTAATTTCATAGCTTGTTAGTGCTTTATTGGCAAGAATTGCTTTCTAATTAAGCAACCAGGTCAGAACAAATACCTGCAGCCACTGCGGCTCTCCAGGACTGGGATTGAGGACCCCTGTCCTAGTGCCATTAGGACTGCAGGCACAGTTATTTTGGGGATCTGATATGTATTTTTATTTTCAAATAAAAGTGGTGACAGGGGGCATCCTTGTCTAGTACCACGTTCTAGTTTGAAGTAGTCTGAAATACGGTTGTTAAAACTGAAATTTCTGGACTGGTAGTTTGATCCATACACATATATTCGGGCCAAACCCAAATTTCCGCTATGTAGTGAATAGGTAATCCCATTCAACCATATCAAATGCCGTTTCTGCATCCAACGAGAACATCATCTCTGTGGTGTTAGACTTTGTAGGTAAATATATTTCATTAAACAGACATCGAAGATTGGAAGCTTAGTCTTTAATAAATCCAGTTTGGTCTTGTGATATTACCGAAGGAAATACTTCCTCAATCCTTCCAGCTAGAACTTTAGTATCTTAACATCATTATTCAGAAGTGAGATTGGTCTGTATGATGCCCATTGTAATAAGTCCTTATTTTCCTTAGGGAAAATGGTAATTAATGCATTGCAAAAAGTTTAATGCAGAATGTTATTGTCTCTGGCTTCTATAAAATGTTGCTAATAAAAGGGGAGCTAACTTAATTGGAAACTTTTTATAAAATTTGGCATGGTAGCCATCAGGGCCTACTGCTTTCCCACTCTGAAGTGAGTTTATAGCATTTAGTAATTCTGCGAGTGTCAGAGGATTACTTTGTTGAGCTAAGATCTTTTTAGCCTTCTCAGTTACTGTTCACAGTAATTATGTCGCAATTTAAAAATGAGTTGTTCTGTTTCTTTCGTTGACAAGAGGTTGAGCTCTGAATGCAAAACCTGCCTTTTCCTGTCTCATTTGGGAACCTGGCGATTCTCATTTACAGTATGCAAATTAACACACACACACTGTATTAACAATTTTCTTTTTTTATGACAGCTAGTCAGTAAGTTGCACTTCTTTAGCTAAGATCACTTATCCAACTCTATATACGGGTGCTAGCTTACAAATCAGCAAGTACAATTTTTTTTTTTTTATATTTCTTTTACAAATTGAAAATTATATATATAATTTGCCTTTTTCAGCCCAATTCTCTATGAGACAAGGATGCTGTGTCAAAGAATATTGTTGGTGTATTTGGCAGCAGCTTGCCAGTCTTTTTATAAAAGGAAGCTGGATTTATAAAATGTATGAAAGAACAGATGTTTGTGAGAAAACAAAGGTGTAAATTACATGTCATTAAGAAATTTAGATAAGTAGTAGTATTTGCTTGAAAAGGTCTATAAAAATAAAAAAGCCACGACATTCAGATTATTTAGTGTTAGTGTCATTTTTTTACTGAGGCACATAATTTATACTTCTGCGGAGTTCTGGCTCAGATATTAAAACTGAATTTGTAGTGGTGAAAGTCTTGGCCTTCTTCAGAATCCAGCCCATTTCTATATTTATGATCAATGTAGCAATCAATTTTAAAACAGAGAGGTGAAAAACTAAATCACTGCAACAAATTAGTTTCATAACTCAATTTCCAAGCTTCCGTGAATTTGCTCTTTGTGGAATACATTTTTGTGCTAGAATGAACATAAGCAACAGAATGAAAAAGGTACCATGTGGGTAGGCTATAGATGTGGCACAAGTCTTTGAAGTGGCTGCAGCTAGCATCAGTCCAACAAAATCTGAAGCATCTTTTACAGATTCATCTTCACTGTCCATGTTAGTCGCAGTTTTAGACTCTAGTAGTTTTCGTTTAATACTTTCATATATTACAAAATGGACAACAGTCTCTGAAATGCCAGCATAGGATGCAGACATGCCCCTGTAGAAACCTCTGATTCCATCTGACTGATAAACTCTTCTGATACATTCAAAGGCACTCATTCTAGTCTCTCCTCGGCTTCTAAAAGACAAAACACACACATTTAAAAACAAAAAAACAAAAAACAAAACGCACTAAGCCATAAAAAGCACAAGACAAAATAAAATAGCCTTAAAAGGTGTAAATGCAATTACTCCAGCTTGTTTTGCACTTACAACATGAAATACTATTGATTGCCAATGAAGACTTTTAACTGTTACATTTATGATTTCAAAATTCAAAGATATATTACCTTGCATCCAGCTGTAACCGAGTCTTAATTAACCAGATTGGATTGGTTGCTGTAATGGCAGTAAAGCCTATAGAAAAAATGCAACGGATTCAGATTCTGAGACAAACACTTTTTGATGCACAGCAAATCAAATAAGAACAATTCAAAACTACTCATACTTTACAGTTCCTCATAGAATGGCAGAAAAATATTAAACTTATAAACCATAAACTTATATACACACCTTGCCCTCTGCAAATGCAGATGAAATAGACATCTGCATCAGTAAGCGTACTATGTATATGTGATTTACAGCATTTAATCTGAGACATTATGAACAAACTTACTTAATAATTATAACTGTTTATGGAAAGTCAGATATACAGCTCAAAAGACTATACAAAACAAATTAGCATGTTCTATGCTTAGTTTATTTGGAGGAAAACAAAACTAAAAACAAGAGTTTCTGAATATTATAAAAAAGTGTACTTATTTCAAACTTTGCAGATGGACAGAAACATTTTCAGCATATTACAGTTAGAAAATGTAATGCAGCCTTTAATAAGCTAAACACATCGTGCACAACCAAACATCTAATAGAGATCAAAGTAAATCTTTAAAGGGTGGTTAAGTATTCAAAACAACAGACTGATGCCTAGCAAGAGAGCACAGTATTCTCTTTTACTGTTTTTAGAATGGGTCTGGTCTGAGACACGCATGTTTAAATTAGGTATGGTGAAATTATCTATGTTCACCCACCATTTAAAGGTGTCAGACTTGTTTTTCCTAAGCAAAAAGTTTCACAGTAAACATCACATTTATATGTAAGCACAGTTTAATTCACAGCAATCATTTAATACACAATAACAACACTATACTGAAACATTTCCAGCAGAGTTCTTCTTTTTATATGTTTACCTTTCCCTTCTCAGTTAGCAAAAGCCCTAGTGTGTAAATATAAGCAGCCTTTAGGAGGAAACAAGTTACAATTCCCCACTGAGCAGCCTGTAGATGCACTTTATACAAACAAGGCTGCAGTATAAGGCCAGAGTTATTTTGTGTCACACAATGCTGCTTTAAAATTGAAGATTATAAATGTTATAACTGTGCTCAATTAACTAAAATACAAAACTAAAATGAAAACAGCATAAATTGCATCAGTAAGCTTCAAAGTGTGTTTCTTATACTATAGGCTGCAATAATCGCTCCATTCAGTACTCACTGGGATAAAGCTAGTCCTTACTGCTGCAGGAAGAGACCTGCGGATGGGGAGCATGAGATGACAGGATCTCACTCTTTTCGTGGGAGAAACCTACAGTAAATGCCTAAAATAGACACAGGCTTTTCTGTATCACAATGACAAGCAGTGACCTTTATAGATGAACGTGCAACACTATATTCTCTCTGGCAAAATATTTTAAATTATGCATTTAAATTTTTGTTATGGCTCCACATTACAACAAATGTCAAATATGAGACAGAAAAAAAACCTGAAAATTAAAACACACGGAAAGCTATCAACAACTTACATTTAACTCAAGTAAATGGAAAGGAAAAATAAATCTCAAGACAGTGCAGAGTAAAACAGTAAATGGTAACCTTGTCCACTTTTCCAAATAAAAAAAATGTATATTTTTTTTGTACCACATAAATATTCACTTTGTCAATTAAATGGCAATCGAGCTTGACTACAATTCTTGTTCCCAGGTAGGCCTCTTAGTTAATATATCATTTTTAATGTTTAAAATAACATCTATATAAATTCTGATATAACTTGTAACTATACTTTTCAATAAGTATAAAAAACAGTGTAAAACAGGCATTGATTAAAGGCAGTAAAAATAAAATGAATATGTTGAGCCAAATTAAGTTATTTTTTGCAGTATTCAAAATATGCTATTTTGTTAGTTGATAGCATGCAACTTCAAACACTTCTTTCTTCTGCGATATACCATAGCAAGAAATTAGGCAGAACTAGGGGTGCACCGATACTACTTGTTGGCATTCCTATTGGGCTGATATGCTTACCTAAGTATTCAGATTTAAACTCTGATTCTATGTAGTAGTTTCCCAAAGTATAAGATGAGTACCCTGTCCTGAAATGGAAGTGACAGTTTTAAGTGGTATGTGACAACAAATAATTTCAAACGGAAAGAAAATTACCACTAGAGGGGGGTTGGGGGGCATGGGACACAACAGAGGAGCACTGGTTGATGGGCAGACCCTGTTGCTAACTGCAAAGATTGCTGATTTTTACTGAATGCACAAAGGGGAGGAAAAAAAGCTGGTGTATTGGCATGGAGCAAGAGTGACCATCTACGTTACTATTATACATATAGAAACTCCATTCTACTGTAATTTAGTATCTCCCCAGTGCTGGACTCTCTCTCCTGTATGGGATTGTATATGAAAATACAATTTCCTACCACTATGTTTATCTAACATTTGAAAATATTTTAATGTTTTTTTACAACTTAGATATGGAAAACTGAAATGGAAGTTCTGAATCTCTTTACTAAGTTTACTGTTACTCAATTTCTATTGATTACTTAAAAACCCTCTGTCTGTTCCAACTCTGTTTTAAAGACAATAATCAACACATTTTAGGACACCTGGGCAAATTGTTTGCTACAACCTGCAAGGCTTAAATTTACTTTAACTGCTGTAGATGATCTGTAGGTTGTAACCTATTAGATGTTCCCTGAAGAAGGCCTATTTGTAATCTTCTGATATTACCTCTTTTCAGTTTTTGCCTTCCTAAACTTTTAAAATTTAAAACTCTAGCAATTTATTGTTTTACCTTTTCACCATTTGAGGTCATTCAAAGCATTTCAACCAATTAAATTTGAAGAAAATAAAAGGTAAAAACTCAGGTGCTCTAAAATATTTGACTGGCATTGAATATACCAAAGATATATGCATTTATTAAGCTGTGCATTTATTTTCATAGCTATTAACAGACTCCATTTTACTTTTTAAAATCCATTTTTAAACTATCTAGGTCAGCTTACATTTTTTTTTGTTCTTTATTTCGCCTTATACAATTTCTTGTATTAGGAATGTGTTAGTTTTCGCATACCCCGTGGGGTCAGAGTGCAGGGTCAGCCATTGTACAGCGCCCTGCAGCAATTGCAGGTTAAGGGCCTTGCTGAAGGGCCCAGCAGAGTAGGATCTCTTTTGGCAGTGACGGGGATTCAAACCGGCAACCTTCGGGATACCAGCGCAGATCCTTAGCCTCAGAGCCACCACTCTGCCCTTCCAGGCCTTGAATATCAGTGTGGTACTGCAAGATGTACGTATATCTCATAAACAATCCACATTAATAGTAATTTTGCTCTTTGAAGGCAAATCTGAAATGAAAGTGTGTCATTGAATATTCAGTAGAATGTATTGGGTTGTAATTCACTGCTGGCAGGTGCCCCTTCTAATCTTATATCACCACTACAGTTGATTCAAAACTCTGCTCCCCAAGAGTCCTTACTCAAACCAGCAACAGTGAGCATATCACACCCATCCTGCTTCACCTTCACAGGCTCCCTGTGTCTTACAGGATTGAATATAAAATTCTGTTAATAACTTACAAAGCTTTAAATGGCCTTGCACCAGACTACATCAGTGACCTTCTAAATCGCTATGCTCCTGCTCACCTACTAAGGTCCTCTGATTCTGGTAATCTTGTTGTGCCTCACACTAACCTGCACTCTATGGGTGACAGGGCCTTCAGCTCCATAGCACCAAGACTTTGGAATGGCATCCCGAAATTAATTAGATCAGCTGACTCCATTCATTCTTTTACAAAACAACTTAAAACTCATCTATTTAGGAAGGTTTTTAAACATTCTGCCCATTCTTTCAGTTTACCCCTCTGTCCAGGAGCTCAGGATAATTTGTGTGTCTGTTGCATCACAAATTAGGTTTTTCTTTTAGTATTGAATTTAGTATTTTACTCTGGTTTATTGTTCATTATTCTATTTAATGCTTTATCTGTTTCATTGTTCTATTCAGGAAAACATTTGTGTCCAATGTTACATATACCCTGCTGTTTTTTTCTAAGACTCTGTGAAGCTCCTTGAGCATGGGAAAGGTGCTATATAAATAAAATGTATTATTATTACTGTTAGGTTTTGAAAAAAATACATGTTTTGTGCAACTATTAGTAATGTAAATGCATGTTCTGTCAAGTGAGCAGGTAAAAAAAAACCACAACACACACTGCGTAATCCTTATAAAAATTTCCACACTAGCCAGTCATTCAAGTGGCTTAGCTCATAATGCCACTTTCAGACCTAAGGCTGAGTGAGACATCTTATGATATGACATCTAATACAATAGGCTCAGCTTGGTTTCACTGGAACAGTCAGTCTACTTTAAGATTTGTGGCCCTTTTTGGTTTCTGAAGACAACAAAGTCTCCATCAGTGCAAATCTTAGAATGTGAGGAAAGGACTGAGGACCTAATTAAACAGCACAAGTGCCAAAAGAGTTAAAGTCTGTAAATTTAGTTATAATGATGGATGGTTCAACTAATACAGTTAAAGTCAGCCTGTTATAGGACTAATTCTGGGTAAGTGCATAATGCAGCATCTCTATCTAAATTAAACGCTCAAAACAATATCAAAAACTGTTTTTACAGGTACAGTGATCCCTCGCTTTATCGCGCTTCGACTTTCACGGCTTCACTCTATCGCAGATTTTATATGTAAGCATATCTAAATATATAACGCGGATTTTTCGCTGCTTCGCGGGTTCTGCGGACAATGGGTCTTTTTACTTCCTGTACATGCTTCCTCAGTTGGTTTGCCCAGTTTATTTCATTCAACGGACGCTACTGGTGGATGGCTGAGAAGCTAACCAATCAGATCACGCAGTTAAGTTCATGTGTGCTGAATGGCTCAGCGACGAAGCGCCAAATTCGATTCCGCAGCGTTAACCAGGAAGTCTCGTCACGCTCATTCAGCATCAACTTGCTTCGCTGTGTAAAGAGTTAACTTTTGTGTTTATCTTTGTGCATAGTCAAGCCTTTCATTATGGCTCCAAAACGATCTGCTCCTGCTAATGCTTCAGGGGCCGTGCCCAAGCGCCAACGGAAGATTTTAACGACTGCCGAAAAGGTAACTGTTTTGGACATGTTGAAGGAAGGGAAAAGCTACACCGCTGTAGGATGCCATCACGGCATCAATGAGGCTATGATTCTTTTTATTTAAAAAGTAGGAAAGGAATGCAAGATCTACAGCCGCAGTGTCCTTTTAACCAGGGTGCAAAACGAGTTGTAAGTGGATGTAATAAGGCAGTAGTCTGGATGGAATCTGATTTAGGAATTTGGATTGGAGACTGCCAGAAGAACAGAAGAGGCTCCTTTAGAAGAGCTGTAACACTCGTCTTTGTTGTGCAGTAAAACTAAACTCATCGTTATCGGACAAGTCATCATGTCATTGTTGGCGAGCAACCATAATTAATTTTCTAGTTACAGTACATAGTACACGTACGTACGTTTAGTGTCACTGTACACACATTTACTTTATACAATTTTTCTTGCATTGTACGTATTTATTGCTGGTGGCCTGTCTATCGTAATGGCTGTAACATAACATGTAACATCTGTGATATCAGAGACACTCGATATCTTTAAAATAATATTTAGGTTTTACTGTATATAAACAGTGTGTTTGCATACATAATTTCATTGAATCTTACCTAATATCTAAGAGAATACAAAGGGTTTATGCTGTATAACTGTGCAGGGAATATTTATAAACAGTGTGGGAGAGTTTATAAGGGCTTAAAATATATAAAAATAACCATACAAACATATGGTTTCTACTTCGTGGATTTTCACCTATCGCGGGGGGATTCTGGAACTCAACCCCGCCGAGATCGAGGAGGGATTACTGTATTCTGAATGAGAAGCCAGGGCAATTTTTGATTAAAATGGTAATGTTTCCTGAATGCACAAATGTAAACATTTCTGCCACAACAGCAAAATGTCACATACCTGACAAAGTGACTTGCTAACAAACTTTAATTTGTTACCAAAACAGCTTTAAACTGCTGCTGAAAAGGAAATGTTCAGGATACATTCATTTAGAACAATACGAACACTTAGAGATAAATGTGCAATTAAAGTTATGTTTACAGAATATTATGGTTTATCAGTACCATCAAGAGCTGCACACACTTTTCAGGAACTAAAAGAATAGATCAATAAATAAAACAATTATGGCCAAAATTTCACCCTATTTCATGTTTGTCTATTCCAGTAATGAAGTACTCATTATCGGTGCACCCCGAGCAAATATATGAATATTAATTTTTTAATATCTTTAGTTTGATGGGTTTGGGGACACATGCACAACAGCAGCCAAGTTACTACTCAGTTGTAAACCAAACTTATTGGGTCGTACATTATAAAATTATTAGTGATGCACCAATAGACTGACCAAGAGTTTTGCGCTTCAAACATGATCACTGCAAGTTTGGCAGTATTATTCCAAATTAATGACTAAAACAAAATGCAGGCTTTTAGGATATTAAAGTGAGCACTGTTACAGTTTATTGATCTGTACCTTTAAGGAAACAAAGCATTTTCAGAAGGGCTCGAGTTTCAGTTTTGGTAATGCAGCCATAATTCAGCTTGATTACTTGAGAAACACTAGGACAAGAAATCCATTTTCCTCTTATTTCTTATCTTAAGTAGAAGCAAGGTTTACCAGTGGTGGAGTAGGAGTAAATGAAAGCTATAAAACTTCAATGTGTCTTAATAATTTAGATACATCCGTGAAGCAGACAGATCATCAGTAGTACATGTAGGAGCTTAAGTGAAGC
This sequence comes from Polypterus senegalus, assembly GCF_016835505.1. Classification (NCBI taxonomy): domain Eukaryota; kingdom Metazoa; phylum Chordata; class Cladistia; order Polypteriformes; family Polypteridae; genus Polypterus; species Polypterus senegalus. Next base: position 108,699,709 of record NC_053154.1, read on the forward strand.
AGATGTCTCTTGGAGAGTCACAAAGTGGTAAATGTGGGGCTTTTAGTGTAGGTTAATTAAAAACCGTGTGGGCATTTACACTTAATTTATTTTTAATATAATGCTAAGCACAACATAGTGACATTTTATTAAGCATCCAGCATTTTAGGCTGTAATGAAAAGTGTTTGCTAGACGGTGTAAATAGGACAAAGTTAGAAAATAAATGGACAGAATTTTGCAAAATATAGTTTCTTACTCAAAAATTTCACAAAGGTTTAAATGTGTTAATCACAGCATCAAAGGACAGATTTGCAACTATCTAATTCACATTTACTTATTTGGCTGGCACCTTTACCCAAGGCAACTTACAACATTTATGTTACAATTGGTTACGTTTCTTTTTGGTTTTCCAATTGGAGTACAGGCAGGTCAAGCGACTTGCTCATAGTCACACAGTGTCAATAGTGGGATTTGAACCAACAACCACAGGGTTTGAAGTCCAAAGCTTTAACCAGTACACCACACTGCCTGCATTAAAAATGTGTTCATGTAATATTTGTTGACGGTAAAGTGGCTGAAACCAGCAAGTGGGCTCAGGATCAGCCAGGCTGTGTATCAGTGACGCTGTAGGTTAAAATTAGCCATAAACATCACAATTGGTGCACCTCTAAAAATTACTAAAATAATGTGCAACCTTTCTGTAAGTTAAGCTCTTTGAACATTGCCTTTTCTGTGGTTTCTTTAAATTCTTTTGATCAACTAATTAAAACAAGTTTAACTTTTGTATTACATAAATAAAACTTCAACTTTAGTGACAAGGTTAACATTTTCCATTCTATTTTTGAATTTAAAATGGGTAGAGATTATTACCTTAACCCAAAGATGCCGATACTGCACTGGAGACACAAACTGAGCATTTACAAAAGGTTAATAGAGCCATGGGCTGCATTGCTCTTAATCAAGCTGCACATTATAATTTTTAGAAGAAATCAATCAGCTACCTCTGAAGTCAGCATCGACCATCCAGCATCATCAATTCAGCTCCCAGCCGCGCGACTAAATGTTAGCATTTAACCTGTACTACATGCATAGTGTGAAACCTACGGTTTAAATGCAGTTAGTAAGAGAATACTGTTTGTACTGATACAAAGAAGCTAAACCCAAAAACAAGCAAAAAAAAAAAAAAAGTTCATTTGGGGGAAAAAAAAAACAAGTTCATACTATAAGTAATAACATACATATCATTCACATTAGATCAAAATCAGAAAAGTTTTAATGAGCACACCATTTAAGATTATGAAAGCTATTTTCTGTACATTTAGAAAATGAACATGAAGACTATGAAACTGTTTTTTGCTTCACAGTTATGCAACATAACAAGTAATCTGTTTCATGTGAATTAAAATGTAACTGGAAGAATTAAATAGAAGTTGAAAAGTAAAATTTTGCACTAACTGAATGTTTGTGTTAACTGCAACAGAATCTCTGAAACTAACGGAAACCTAATTATTCAGATTGCATCATGATGAGTAAGATCACTCATTTATTCAATATGCTGTTGGGCTTTACCTTCTACATTCCAAAAATATCCAGTCTGATAAAGAAAACTGGAATAAGCTTTGAAACCAAGTTCTCTGTTATCTTTCTTTTGTTCCTATCCTTATCCATACTTGACTCAAATTGACCGACAGCAAGAGGAAATCATTTGGATGTTAAAACAAAAATCTCCTACTAGGTAGCCAGTTTCATAGGAGGTACTTCAAAATAAGATAAGCACATACTGTATAAATGAAGTGAACATCTACTTGTTGGTCTTATGTTTTGCTTATGTTTTGTTTACTGACCAAATTTATGAAATTCTAGTAACAGCAGAATGCTAAAATGTCAAAGTCAAAGTTACCCAGCACAAAACACAACTGAGTTGTTCATGAGTGGCCATCTTTCTACACGGACTCCAGATATTAAAACATATACATTTAACTGCACTATGAACTGGTTTTATGTGTTGTGGTGGATGTTGTCTGAAATTGTTGATCTGTTGTACAGCAGAATTGCAGCCTCATTTGAATATTGCACATCTGGCCTACAGGTATGGTTGCAAATTGTTCATTTTTTCCTTCCTTTAAATATATGCCAAAATGCTTTAGCCTACTACATACCAATTTGCAAAAAAAAAAAGGAATCATTGAACGGTCCCTTTAAAATCACTTTTCTCATTGCTCAGTTCTCTATCCAAGACGAGGTTTACTGACTTACAGTAAATTACTGTCGATTTTTCTTATGGAAGTTTAGATTAACCCATTTCAAATGTATGTAGGCCAAAGTGATGCACATGGTTTACTGGGTATTTATGCAAGTTCCACAATGAAAGAATGGTCTTGCTGTTCTTAAATTGTAATGCAATGTTTATAGCTTTTTTTTTGTGTGAACATGTTTCAACAGATTCATTTTACACAACTTTTGACAACTTAAGAATGTCTTAAGGTACATGTATCCAAAAGTGTCTTGATGGCTATATCCATAATTTGTACCCACATTCAATAAAATATTTGTTTTATACAGGTATCTGGTTGTGTGCAATAATCAGCAGATTAATTCCATGAAACCGTCACCTTTCATTCTGAAACATCCTAACGGTTTTCTTGTGGTCATATTTAAAACAAAATTATATAAACTTATAAACTAGAGCATTAATAAATGTTAGTGCTGATGCATAAATAAAATAAAATTACAGGTTTTAACAAAAAAAAAAAAAAAAAAAATCATTTTTAAACTATAACCACATACAGTATGGGTCAGCTGCACCGGAGATAATACTGTACTAGCGCCGACTAGCGCTGTATCAAGACCAGACTATGTAGTGCGATACTAGCAGGTAATAACCACTTCATTAAAACATTCATCGTCACACATTCTAAGAAACACTACTTTAAAATGCAATCAAAATGACAGTCATTTCCAGATATATAGTGGGATTACTGTGAATATTATTCACTTGAATGTTTATTAAAAACTCCGTTGTTATTATTATGTGAGAACAGCACCTGTATGCATGCACCGCATGGCCGCCCTGCAGGCTGCTGCCGAGAGTTGATTCTACAATAAAATAAAAAAATAAATAAAAAGAGGAGTAACCTTGGAGGTGAATTATCACCCCAAGGTGGATAACAGACGTCACGTAGTGTGTGTACTAAATTTCAGGTCAATAGGCCAAGTTGTGAGCTACAGGTGATTTAAAATCCTGGACAGAAAAACGAACAGCCACGGTAGCGTATTATATATGATGATTATTCACAGGTAATTCTAATAATGTTTATACACCCAGTTTTGTTAAAATTCATATATAATATCTCATCAGATGTTGGACAATATTGTTGGGGGATAGCCTAAATGCAGGGTGACACACACCCACACTAGGGCAGGACGTATGTGAAAAATGCACTTGGAGGACACCTGCAAAAATTCCACAGTACTGAGAAGAATCTCACATTATCTTTCAATGCTTGCTCTACTTAATGGCACTGCCAAATACAGAAGAATAAGCTACAGTTAACCATAAGGCATCCCCCTTTTTCATTATTCAAGACAACAGTTTGAACTGATCAATATTACACAATTGACTTATGTCCACTGATCGTGTTTAAAGGCAACTGTCTTCAGCATATGCCAATCAGATTGCTTTGAGAGACTGGACATACAGACCTTAGTGTTTTACTACACAGTAGATAGAAAAAGCATATATACACACATGTACTTCATGATTTAAACATTTTGTAATAGTTTCTACTTATGCACTTACATGTGTTTTTTTGTGCCTGTAACAGTCTGTATGATACATGCAGGTACTAATTATAATAGCATGCACAACCTTTGGTTAGACCTGCTTTTGATTTGGTTTATGCTATTACACAACTATGTTCTGCTTTACTGTCTCCAAGATGGACATTGTAATGACAGTTCACAGCTACAGCTAGTCTTGATACACTGCTAGCATGCGGCTCAAGAGCACACTGCAAGAACACTTAACCAAACAGAGAGTGTGCATTTATGGTAATAAGACTAAGACCAGATCAAGATGCCCTTGTGCTGAAAGCACACTACAACTGACCCATATATGTTTACTCAAGCTTCTCCTGTTCTTCCACTGCACATTAAACCTACTTCAATCCACTCCACCTAACCTTGTGTCTCAGGATTTCCTATATTTGCACTGTATTTCATTAATATACAAAATGACATTCTCTTATAACACTGCCTAATCCTGGTTATCAGAGACAACATTGAGGACACCGGCCTATATTACAGAAGAGTTTCAACAGCTTAGCAAGTTTGCTCCCTTGTGCGTTTTCCCTGAAGTTGAACTTTGAGAACCCAATGATGAATCTGATCTCAGTAACAACAATTTCAAGCACAATGCTAGACTTTAACTTAAGTTACGGTAGTCCTTACAGACAAGTAATATGAAAAAAAAGTTTTGTCTTAGTAAACGTATGCAAGTTCTTTCTGTAAAGCACATCAAACTATTTTCTTGTATGCGTTGCAAAAATTGTTTCTATACACCTCAGAACTGAGCACCTAAAGTCAGCAGTTACATTATCAATAAAGATAAGTATGCTAGTACCTGTGGCAGCCACACATGCCCAAGCCATAACACCCCCACAATCATGTATAACATAGGAGGTGGGCTGCTTTGGATCTTGAGCAGTTCCTTTTAATCTCCACAGTCTACTCTTGCCATCACTCTGATACAGCTTCATCTTTGTCTTGTCTGTCCATAAGACCTTTTTCCAGAATTCTACAATTCTTTTTAACAAACTAGAACTAATGGCTTCCATCCTGCAGTGTGGAGTCTATATTTCTGTTCATGGAAGTCTTCTCTGGATACTACTGAGGCAGATCTGACACATACACATCTGCTTCATGAAGGCAGTTTCTGATTTGTTGGACAGGCGTTTGGGGCTTTTTCTATACCCTAGTGGGGATTCTTCTGTCACCAGTAGTTGAGGTCTTCCTTGGCCTACCAGTCTCTGTGATTACTGAGCTCACCAGCACATTCTTTCTTCTTACTGATATTCCAGAGGCGATTTAGGTAATTCTGAGGTTTTACTGAAGTCTCTGATAGTTTTTCTTCTTGTTATTCATCCTCATAATGGCTTCTTTGACTTTCATTAGCACAGCTCTTGTCCTCATGCTGAACAATAGCAACTACAGACTCCAAATGGCAGATGCAAGCCGATGTATCTTACGCCTGCACTAATGAACCAGTGAAACACACCCGAGTAAGCACAAACACATGTAACAACAACTGTTCTACATATTAAGATGCCCTGAAATCGAGGGGTGGGGGGGTAACCATGTATAAAAAGTCCTTCAACTGCATACATTTCAGTCACACCTGGTAGAAAACACCCTTAAACTATACAGTGTACCCTTTATTCACATCTGAACTGTAATTTGTAATTTTAAACTGTAGAGCAGAGGGGTAAATGAAAAAAAAAAATCTTTGTCCCAATTATGATGGGAGGCCACTGTATAAAATATAGATGGGCATTGACTTTACATCTTTTGCACCTAAAAACCAGAAAGGCACACAGTAGAGTGGAGGGCTAGAAGAGGAAGACAGAGTGTGGGGAAGCTAAACTAACAAGTGCATTTGACATGTTTAAGTAATCATAAGAGATTCTGGATTTGTTTCATATATGCATAACAGGCAAGCGTCCCAGTTCCACTTTTTATGCACAATCCTGTTTTTGTGATGGATCTTCAGTACATAAGTGCTGCATGCTTTCCTAACTTATACAAGGGCAAATTAAACATACATATACATTACTTGCAATTAGAGCTTTTAACCTATGTTTGAATATATTCGGATATTTACTTATTGTGAGTATTCAAACCCTATTTTTGGGTGTGGGATTAGTAACCATGAAACTGGATCTGTAAGACAGCAGTACTAACCACCGGACTATGAGTTTAAAATTAAACTGCTTCTTGATAATGTGTGTGTTTTGAAAATTGCATCATGGCCTTTACACTGCACAAATGATTAAGTAGTACAGCTGCCACAGTGAAGATATTAAATTTTCTAAGCATACACTCTTACCAGAATACAACTACTGTATGTTTGTGATTAAATGGCTCACTATAAAACAGTGTTTGCTAGAAAATTGATTCCTGTCCTTTATTAAATATGGTAATGGTTCAAAGTACTATTAAATATGGCTCTTACTTAAACTTGCTTTCAAGTTTCCAGCTTTCCTTCAGACTGATTCATACTAATATTCAGAGCTCTTAGTAATGTCAGGTGATAATATCCCAGAAGGCTTTACCCCAAGCAGATGGTTTTAAACTATTCTCTTTCAACAGCATGAATGTCAAAATAGTTCTGTCATTAGGTTGGGAATGAATGACTAGCAAAATGAAAATAAAAATGACAAAATAATGCTCTCACACAACTTTGCATATTTTAAGGCAGTGGAATTTTTAAATAAGATGCCAGACAAAAATCAATTTTAGACAGTAGTTGAGATAAAAATTAGTCTATACAACTAAACTGAATGGTCTAGCAGCACCTTTTGAATGTCACTCAGGATTACACAAGAGGATGAATTAAAGACCTACGCAAGAAATGGACGAACAGAAGAAACACAATTTTGCTGGTTGTAAAACCAACTATGTCAGCATGTGTTGAAACAGATGAACAAGCTCTGACCAAACTGGGTAGTTTAGCTACCAGTTTAGCTCGTTTAGCTGTGAAACAAAATAACAGACTGAATAAAAGGTTTAACCAGGGGTAAAATAAGGAAACAAAATCACTATTCTAAATAACTGCTCACTATTTAATGTCAATGAGAAACTAAAGAAATGCTCCATGGATGTGTAATGTAATATGGCAATATTATTTTGAACAAACTTTTCTAATATTTACATATTACCCACAAAGGCAATTTTAGTTTGACAATAATAGAAATGCAAAGCAAAAAACACAATTTAGGTAACAATATTTTGACTAGAATATTAACTGAACACTTAATATTAGTATTTTATATACATTTAATGCCGCAAGGGGCAAAACAAAATTCAAATTTCCTGTGTTTTTCAATACATGAGGAACTTAGTTTATCATTCTTAAGCAAACAGATTACAATAAAATACAAAAAGTACAATTAGGGTCAGGCCGATATTCAATATTATCAAACAATTTCATATTTTGTTTTCAGTTGTGAATAGTTTTGTTGTATATAGAGATAATTACACTTAAGGCTTTATATTTTCTTAAACAGCAAGAAAGTGACATTCAAGATGATATTAGGCAGATTATAAAGAGGAAACATAAGATGCAATTCAGATTCTGAAAGGATGGCTGGGAAGCACTCTCTCACACACATGATTTTGTTACCTTCTAAGAACAATAGAACAAGCTACCAGAGAACAGGCCATTCAGCCCAACACAGTCATATCCATATTTCTTCAAAAAAAACAAACAAACAAACATCAAGTCGAGTTTTCAAAGTCTCTAAACTCTTACTCTCTACCGCACTTCTTGGTAGCTTATTCCAAGTGTCTAAGGTTCCCTGTGTAAAGAAAAAATTCATAATGTTTGTCCGAAATTTACCCTTAAGTTTCCAACGGTGTCCCCCATGTTCTTGATGAATCCCTTTTAAAATAAATCCACTGTACTAATTTCCTTCATAATTTTAAACACTTCACTCTTCTTTTGCTTTAACTGAAAAGGCTCTTTTAAATCTTTCTTCATAATTCATCCCCTGTAGCCCGGGAATCAGTTCGGTCACTCTTTTCTGGACCTTTTCTAGCACTGCTATGTCCTTTATGTAGCCTGGAGACCAATACTGCACACAGTACTCAAGATGAGGCCTCACCAGTGCATTATAAATCTTGAGCATAACCTCCTTGGACTTGTACTCCACACATTGTGCTATATAACCTAACATTCCGTTAGCCTTCTTAATGGCTTCATTTGAGAATTTGACAGCGTAGAGTCCACCATGACTCCTAAATCCTTCTAATAAGGTGTACATTTGATTTTCAGACCTCCCATTGTATATTCAAATCTAAGATTTTACTTCCTATGTGTAATACTTTACATTTACTGACATTAAATTTCATCTGCCATAAATCTGCCCAAACATATTATATATATTAAAAAAAGCAGATATTTCTATACAGTTCAGAATTCATTGAGCACCTGAAGTCAGCAGTTACATCATAAATGAAGATAAGTATGCTAGTACCTGTAGCAGCCACACATGCCCAAGCCATAACACCCCCACAATCATGTTTAACAGATGAGGTGGGCTGCTTTGAATCTTGAGCAGTTCCTTTTCATCTCCACACTCTACTCTTGCCATCACTTTGATACAGGTTCATCTTTGTCTTGTCTGTCCATAAGACCTTTTCCAGAGATAGCAGCTTTCACTACCAAGTGCAGTTCTATGCACATACTACACAAATCTGTTTCAGTTACGCTGCGATGTTGGTTCACTTGATTCAGATGTGTAAATTTAGTTTACGTGTTTAAAGCAAAACATTTTTTAGTAGTTAAGCAGTTAGAGTGTCTCTAAAATGCATTTCTTTTTGTTGAGCGATCTTATTAAATCACTGAGAGTACTAGGACACTTTATATGCTCATCTGTTTTTATTTGCATCTTAATAATGACAAGTTATTTTATAATGTGCTGATCGTTTCTATTCTTTTCATATATGTGATAATTCAGTTAAAAAAACAAAAGGTGAAAAGTAAATGTTGTGCTTTAAATAATTTTAACTTATGTGACATGATGCACAAACATTTAAATGTGAAGAGCTTTTACTTGATGCTGTGGGCATCCCTTGCACAGGATGAAAAATGTGTTTTTTCAGCAAGCTCTCCATGTGGAAAGCACGAAATATCACACTCCTTTTTTGTAATAATGAATATAAAAATACTCAATGTAAATTAGAATTAAAAATAGTAGAAAATTAATTCTTAATGTTTTCCGTGTGTAAAAGCAAGGTCATTGTCATTGTAATTTCATTGTATAAATATTATATATATTTTCACTTTCAATTGTCATTATTTAAAAATTCCATTATCGGCCCAACCCTAATATACCTATTATTGTATATGTATATACACACACGTTTAACAAAATTCCATGCCACCACAATTTTATTTTTCACAATAAACAAATAATTTACCAAAATTTGATTCTTTTAACATATTACTTGCACTATATACTGAAATTTAGAATACAAACTTTCAGATTATTTGTTTTAATATACATATTTAGAAGGGGTATTAAAAAAAGGGGAGGGTAAAAATGGCACATAAAATTACAGGAAAAGACAAACTACCTGCTTTACAAAATAATTTTTTTGATATAGTACTTTTACAGTTAATTTAGGTGCCTTATTTAGGGACTGTGGACATGAAAGTTCAGCATAAATACAATTTAATATCACACTCAAGTACACAATATTCAATGCAGTACAAAATAAAACTGTACATAATCCTTACCTGCAAGTCCAGCAGATACCATATGCACCTGGGTAGAATCTGGCTCAAAAATAGCATTCAATTTTTCTTTTGAACTGGAGTAAGCAGCAAAATATATAGCTCTATAGAAGAATAATACAGTAGGAAACAAACAGTGATTAAGATTAAAATAGCTGTCTTAAAAGATATCCAGCTTTAAAATCTATTTCAAAGCTTGTCATAATATGTTAGTACAAACTGTGTTGCTAGTTTATTTAGTCACACCGATTAAGGCTCGACACATAGTATATCACATAATGTTAGGCTAGAAGTACTATTTATGAAGGTCAGAATCTACACTAAACTATACTAAATATGGGTATTACTGGACCCATCTTCTGCTTTCCCATTTCAGGTCACATTATGCCCAACCCTCCACCCACCCTTTTAATCAGGCACAACTGGTGGAACAAATCAAATGTAAATTTACAAACTGTTGTACTGAGATTTTCATAAAATTTTTGTTCAATTAATTAAATGTTTTACAAAGTAATGAACACAATCTGTTTTAATAAAATCAACTGAATTTAGAGCCAAGACTTCCGAAATGAATTCCAGTTGAAGAAGCTGAGCCCATAGAAGAAGCAGAAACTTACAACACAGGCATGCTGGGGACCTTCCCGAGCCATCTCAGGCACAGTTCTGTAACATGGATATATCAAAGATAAATCATACAGACTGTCCTGCAAAGCGGAGTCGGAAACATTGTTGCGGTGGGGTGGTTAGACCATAAACAACTAGCAATGTCTATTGTTGGTACAAAATAACAAATTAATCTTTCTGTATAAAATGTAGTAAAAAAAAAAAGATGCATGTGCATTAGACTGCAGCACACTACAAGGGTTGTTAAAAAAGTGTTTAAGAATAAAACGCCTGTACTTGATAAAATTAAATTTTTTTTTGTTAATGGTTAAAAAAAAAAACAAACATTCATTTTTGTTAGTTTAACGCTGCAGGAAATTTTTAGGCATTATATTCTTACTTTTTGAATAACCCTCATAACAATAACCACACAGATATTGTATAAACAATATTCAGAAAGATGTATTTTACTGGACAGATGCAAAAACCCCAGTACAAATTATAATCACAGGACACTGAAAACACTAAATATTCTGAATGATTTGTCAAAAACACACATACATCAAAAACGCACCAATATCACGCTTAAGTAATTTTCATTTAAAAAGGAAAAAAAAAAAAAAAAGCCACCTCTCGAGTCAAGTCATTTCATTTGCCATTTCAAACACTGTCCTTTCCTAACAAACAAAAGCTATACTTTCTAAATCACAAATTCTGGATTAAATTTTTTAGTCACAAATATCTTACACAACAGTAAATATATATATGTATATTTTTTTCTCAAACACTTCATCTTTAGGTTGTTTCACAAAAATTCTGGAATATCAGATTGGCAAACCTTGATGCTAATAATTTTTAGGCACATTATGGCTTTAAAAATAAAATGCCAATTGCGGAGAGTGCTAGATACTTTTAATCTCCTGTTTGTTTGTGGCAGAAAGATTTGGTTTTTCAGCATTACCTTGCCTTATACAAATCTAAATGACATACTCAATCACCAAAATATAAAATATGGGAATTAAGACATTTTTCAGAAGTTAGCAAATACTTAGAAGGGAACTATTTATCACCCAACATGTATTAAAACACTTTTGTTATGCATGTCATAAACACAACTTTGGTTTTGTCCACCCTTTGTTGGCTTAGGCCATAGACCACTGTCTTTCAATATTGCTATTGTTATTTTCATTAAAAATCAAGTTGTACATCTTTACCATTGTACATCTCACTCAACCTACTCCACTGATAACACTGAAGAATATTTTCAATTTTGCCATTGTTAATTTTATGTCTTTCACTGTAACTTATGAAAAGAAGATCTGTTGTAACAATCCAATGCAAGTACCCCAGGCTTGTTACTGCAGCATTTTGCTCATACAGACAGATGAGGAAAGCACTCTTCTAGCAAAAAAGCTTGGTTGATTTGAAGGTGATAAATAATTGTACTGAAACCGGCTTCTGAACTAAATGCACTTGCTTCTTTCACACATCTTATTTTCAAACATGAGCCTTATTCCAGTATGGTCTTCTGCATCATCCAAGTTACATATATTCTAATAAACTGATTATTGATGTTCCAATAATGCATTCTCCACTCAGTTACTGATGCCCTATCTCATTCAATCCAGAGATTCTAATCCTGACTTTTTTTTTCTTTATAAAATATTTTTTACTAAAACGCCTGCAAAAGATATGCTTCATGTTCTATATTAAAGTGTTATCCTCTATATTTTTACAATAATACACTTAAGGCCACAGCATTACCAGTTCATTTTTATCAATAAAATTACACTTTATAAGCTTACTGTTCACGGACCATTAAAAAAAATACTAACAATAAACAAAATCCTTTTAAAGCATTACTTTAATAAATGTTTATCCATAATGCATATAGAATAAAATTTAAATAAAATGCTTATCATACAGTAATCTCATAAAAGTGAGTACACCCCTCACATTTTTGTAAATATTTTATTATATCTTTTCATGGGACAACACTGAATATAACGCTTAGATACAATATATAGTAGCCAGTGTAAAGCTTGTATAGCAGTGTACATTTTCTGTCCCCTGAAAATATACACACAGCCATTAATGTCTAAACTGCTGGCAACAAAAGTGAGTACACCCCTGAGTGAAAAATGTCTAAATTGTGCCCAATTAGCCATTTTCCCTCCCTGGTGTCATGTGACTTGTTAGTGTTACAAGGTCTCAGGTGTGAATTGGGAGCTGGTTTGTTAAATTTGGTGTTATCGCTCTCACACTCTCTTATACTGGTCACTGGAAGTTCAACATGGCACCTCACGTCAAAGAACTCTCTGAGGATCTGAAAAAAACAATTGTTGCTCTACATAAAGGTTGCCTAGGCTATAAGAAGATTGCCAACACCCTGAAACTAAGCTGCAGAACGGTGGCCAAGACAGGTTCCACTCAGAACAGGCCTTGCCATGGTCGACCAAAGAAGTTGAGTGCACATGCTCAGTGTCATATCCAGAGGTTGTCTTTTGAAAATAGACGTATGAGTGCTGCCAGCATTGCTGCAGAGGTTGAAGAGGTGGGGGGGGTCAGACCATTTGCCGCACACTGCATCAAATTGGTCTGCATGGCTGTTGTCCCAGAAGAAAGCATCTTCTAAAGATGATGCACTAGAAAGCCTGGAAACAGTTTGCTGAAGACAAGCAGACTAAGGACATGAATTACTGGAACCATGTCCTGTGGTCTAATGTGAACCAAGATAAACGTATTTGGTTTAGATGGTGTTAAGCGTGTGTGGCAGCCACCAGGCGAGGAGTACATAAACAAGTGTGTCTTTCCTACAGTCAAGCATGGTGGTGGGAGTATCATGGTTTGGGGCTGTATGAGTGCTGCTGGCACTGGGGAGCTTCAGTTCATTGAGGGAACCATGAATGCCAACATGTACTGTGACATACTGAAGCAGAACATGATCCTCTCCCTTTGGAAACTGGGCCGCAGGGCAGTATTCAAACATAACAACCCCAAACACAACTCCAAGGTGACCACTGCCTTGCTAAAGAAACTGAGGGTAAAGGTGCTGGACTGGCCAAGCATGTCTCCAGACCTAAACCCTATTGAGCATCTGTGGGGCATCCTCAAACGGAAGATGGAGGAGTGCAAGGTCTCGAACATCCACCAGCTCCGTGATGTTGTCATGGAAGAGTGGAAGAGAATTCCAGTGGCAACCTGTGAAGCTCTAGTGAACTCCATGCCCAAGAGAGTTAAGTCAGTGATGGAAAATAATGATGGCCACGTAAAATATTGACACTTTGGGCAAAATTTGGACATTTTTCACTTAGGGGTGTACTCACTTTTTTTGCCAGCGGTTTAGACATTAATGGCTATGTGTTATTTTGAGGGGACAACAAATTTACACTGTAATACAAGCTGTACAATGACTACATTGTATCAAAGTGTCATATCTTCAGTGTTGTCCCATGAAAAGATATATTTACAAAAATGTGAGGTGTGTACTCACATTTGTAAGATACTGCAATTACAAGTAGCAATTTTAATAAAATGTTTATCAAGAAGGTACAAGGCTAACACCCTTAACTTAATTTGTATTTTAAGCTACCAAACCAATTTTACTAAGTAAGAAGGGCAGATTTTTTATCAATATGAGCATCTGATATTTTTGTCTAGGTTTGACCTATATACAGGGTAAAGTGAAATTCCTACTTGCAAGGACTAATCAACATGCAACAAGTTGCCACTCTCTGAAATCATAATTAAATGGATAGATCTAAAAAGTACCATATATAACATACTACTTCTCTTTATAATTATGACAGCACAGTACAACTTTGCTAAACAGATTGTGACTCCCTGAACTGGAATACTCACGTTTAAAAAAATAATTTAAATTTTAAACTGCCATGTTTAGGTTCAATGCAACCCAGAAAGAATTAAAGAAAGGAGATTTAGAAAATAGATGGAGGGACTGATCCATTTATAAATCTCTAATTTAAGTCTAAATATTTAGATATTAGCTTAGCTAATATTATAAAATGTATTTACACAAGTCAAATTTGGGTCTATATACCCATAAGATAGACAATACAATGTTATAAATACAGTATGACTGTTTATACAAGACAATACACAGAATGCTCTTAAAAATTTTTTTAAATTACATACATTTTGAACATTTTTTTTTTTTTTAATAGCTGTGGTTGCAATCTGTTGTATAGGAGCCTTTACAAACTCACTCCAGAATAAATTTGAACAATCTGTTAGTCTTCTATTCACACTTGTACAAGGAACACCCTTTTTAATTCATTTTCATTCAGCTACAAAATGTAAAGTTCACACCTTATTAAATCAGCTTTTCTTCTTTCACTTGGTGCCTCATCAAGTATTATACTTGGCACAGAGGAGCACAACACTTCAAAAAAAATCAGATGCTGGGGAAGCAAAATTGTTTGAGATCTGTCCAGTCTGCAGTAGTCCATAGCCAGTATTTCAAGGCCCTATTTTGTCTTTTAAAGAATGGCTTTCTTACTACCACTTGTTCTGTCAAACCTGCAGCACAAACTTTTCACTTCAAAGTAGAAAGCATGACTTCTTTTTTGTTACTGTTAAGTTGCTCTTGAACTGTTAAGCTGTTCTTGAAGCTGTTGCACTGCAAGGTGCCAATCATGCAAGCTGCTGACCCTTCAAAACTTGCTATTATCATTCTAATACTGGCCAAGTAGTAACACAGTCTGTTCCAACTCAGCTTTAAGAAGGACAGAGGGTTTTTAAGTGACAAACAGAGGTTGGGACACCTGTGCAAACTGCTTGCCTAAACTTGCAAGGCTTAATTTACTTTAATTGCTACTGGTCATCTATGTTGTAAGATAGTTGTTCCCTGAAGAAGGCCCATTTGTAATCTTCTAAAACTGCCTTTTTCAGTTTCGCTAACCTAAACTTTAAGTTAAAACCTCCGGCATTTTACTGCTTACCATTTCTCCATTTTAGGTCACTCGTTGCATTTCAACTGATTAAATTTGAAAGAAAAAAAAAAAAAAAAAAAGGAAAATGGGAGGTGTTCCAAAACTTTTAACCAGTAGAGTAAAGTCTAAGCATAACATTCCTTGATTTATATTCAACAGTTTCTACCATATAAACTAGCATTTTATGTTTTTTGATAGCTTCTTTGCATTGCTTAAGTGACAAATATTTTGTGTCAACATAAACCTCTAAATATTTTTCAAAGGTTGAAGAGTTATGGTATTACTCGTGCATTTTAAGAATTTCAAAGAACTTCTTCCATCTACCAATGGCATGATACTATGGAGAATAACTAAGGAGGATGAAGTCATTAAATTCGTAAAATAAAGGGAAATTAAGTAATTTAGCCTTATAATAAATGAATGGTGTGTACTTCCCCGTTAGAAATAATTATTCAAAGCAAGGCTGAAGAAAAAATGATCTCCTCCAAGGGTCACTCTACAGTTGTGCTTTAGAAGTTTCTATATTTTTGTATAAATATGACCTAAAACATCAGATTTTTCAAAAGTTACCGCAAAAGTTTAGTTGCAGTTATTGCTGCAATAGTCACACAAGATACTGAAAGCAAGGGTTCACATACTTTTGACACTCACAAATACATAATATTCAATCATTTTCCTTAATAAATAAATGACCAAGTATAATATTTTTGTCTCATTTGTTTAACTGGCTTCTCTTTATCTACTTTTAGGACTTGAGTGAAAATCGGATGTTGTTTTAAGTCATATTTATGCAGAAATATAGAAAATTCTAAAGGGTTCACAAACTTTCAAGCACAACTGTATTTCTTAACAACCACAGTAGCTATGGATGGATCCTTCTTCCTAGTTGCGCTTTTTTCACAGATATTTATATAACTAAGATATGGTTAATAGATTTTTAGGAGAAGGCTTAAGACATCCATACGCCAGTCAACAGGAAACAGTTCTTCTATATAATGATAGCAAGTTTCTTCAAGCAGCCACAAATGTATGTATTTTTCAGACTACCTTTCATCACTCCTACTTAATAAAAGGAGTCAAACACAAATTGGAAAATGACTAAAATGCCTAAACTAAAAAAATGCACTAAAACTATAATTAATATCATCATTCACACAACACAAAAAAATGAACCCCTGCTGAAAGTGTGCTGTCCCTCACAGGCATCTTAAAATAAGCACAATGTTATGTGGATAAAAGCATGCTAAAATGCACAATGTAATTTTTTCAGATGAAAATGCAGACAGACATTTCCTTATTTTAATTCAATGCTAATTTTATAAGAACTGCTTTAGAAGCTTGCTCATATGTATTTAAAAAAAAAGGCTGGGTGGTTCCAAATGACTTAAATAGTTGAATTGTGTCCCATCATTTACTTAAACAGTGTAGGATTGCTAGAAAGTATCCCTCTATCATCATGTGTAAGGCAGAAAACATCCCTAGATAAAGTGGCAATTCATCACAGGACACATTATTTATTGTATATTACAGACAAAATTTGAAATTTAAAACTGAAATTACATTAGATTTGAAACTAAAATTTACATTATGGAGTCTCAATTTTATCCTATAATCGATTATGTTCTAAACACTCCATGCCAATTGGCTTTGGGCTTATACTTAGCAAACATCTCTAAATGGCAGACTGAGCTTTAAATTATATCTTGAATATCTGTTAATGTTTACAGGCAAAATGTAAAAATATTCTTGTGCAGTTAGATACACACAAAATCATTAAGAAGCGTTTCTTACCTTGAAGGAGCCACACCAATGAGATTAGGTCCCAATCCTCTAAAAAGTGAGCGAGGACCTTCTTTTTCCAGTATTCGCCTTAAACGTCAGAAGATATTAAATACTCAATACATTTTATTAAGAGGACTTTCATCACATTAATAAGGTACCTAATATATTAGCTCTCAACTCTAGTCACCACTACAGGACATCAAGTGTGATTGATAACAGTTAAATACAGAGGGCTCATATTTATTATCAGTGCATATATCCATCTATTTAAAGTAATATCAATTAATAGGCTGTGATTTACTGTATTCAATCAATTAGATGAACCTGTCAATTGCAAAAGCCCCACATAAACACAGAGAATATGCTAACACTGAAGTGGACCCCTCAACTAACCCTGAATCAATATTAAAGCAGCACAAAGCAACAATGTTACTTCCACTGCCAGCATGCCATTAATAACACATTTCTAAAAATGTAACTTAAAAAATATTAATTATATAAATCAACAATAATATACAACTTCGCAAATACTGTATAAGGGACATAAAATATAACTGACTTTACTAATTCCCTCTACCCAAGACCACATATCAAGAAAACAGAAAGCAAAATTGATTATTTCTTCTATACTATTTTATAATTAAATAATGCTTACTTTAGGCAGTGGAGTGGTCCAGGAGACACCCTAGCCACTCTGTTAACACTTGGTCCATTTACTGTGCTAAGCTGAACCTCAGAGATGTAAAGAGTGACAGACGAAGACTGCAGTCTTGTTTTTACAACTTCCAATGGACATGTGATGATTGCACCAACAGTGCCCCCACATCTACATTAAGACAAAGCAAAATAAAATATTGAAATGAAAAACAGTCATACATCCTTATTTATTAGAGAGAGATCCTTGCCAGAAGCTCATTGTTTCGGCATATTACAGTATGTGTCATCACTAAGTCTTCAGCAGACCATTTCCTTTTTGCACAAAAAAAAAAAAAAAAAGCACACAATTTTTAGATTTTCTTAATATGTATTCCAGCACTATAACAAGTGGTTCTTGTAGATAAACAAACATTTTCAATAGAGAACTAGGTGAAAACAAACACATACACAACACCTACCTCGAAGTGGGCTCCAAAAGGAAATCCCTCAGTGCATCTAACTACCTTATTTTTGTGAATACTTAATGAATTATTGTAAACCTTTTATGTTGCACTAACACAGCAATTTTTTAATAGATATATATTGAGACAAAAATAGATAATACAAATAAATAAATAAATTTAAAATCAGCTGATTTTCACTACAAAAGACTCGATTGGTGACTATTAAACTGGCAGATCACAAAAAAAAAAAGATTTTTTAGCCTCTTATTTTCTAAGCTGTACAGTATATTAGTTAGTGTTCCTTTGCACAAGGTAATACAGCAGTTGAGCCAGCATATTTTTTTGATAGCAAATTTCCTGTAATGTAAGCAAACAGCAGTAAGTCAAAGCAAGTTTGAGAAAAGAGTAAGAGAAAACTGGAATATTAGCATTTATGTTACAGAAAGTGGAAAAAAAAACTGAGAAAAAGGAATTGGAGAAGTCATCCTGTGCAATAATACAAAATGGCAGGAAAAGCTACTTTCATGCATTTCAGACCATTTTACTTTGTCCTTTAGCTTTTACATGTGTGACTTTTTAAAAGATTTGTACCATGTTTATTATTTGCTTGTGCATGTCATACAGTATACATTTCAGTAAGAAACAAGTACTGCATTATTTAAAAGGTAATCCATATTTATAATTGAACATCAAGAATTAGGCATGTCTAGCTGGTACACTGAAGAAAAAATGAAATATATATTTACTATATTTATACAGTTTTTTCAAACAGCAAACAAAAGCTGTAGTGCAATTAGTAATTAAAAAGAATTATACAAATGCATGTATATTTAATAATAAAATATCTTTACGTTTATATAGCGTTTTTCTCGGCACTCAGTGCTTCAGTGAGTAGGGGCCACTTTGACCACCACTAATTATTACCACCACTATTATTTACATTTAAGCAATGTTTAATTCCTAATATCAGCTAATTAATTGTGAAACACTTTATACAGATATTTATTGTTGTAAGAAAAATAGTGAAAACTATTTTTTAATTTAAGCCTTTGTTTCAGATACATACACAACAGAAGAAATTAAACAAAATGACAGCTTGTAATTATGAAAAGCATTTTTAAAATTGTATGTATTATGGATAAATGCTTTTGTACATTAAAAGTATTTTAAGTAAATTTTATTAATTTTAGAACTTATGGTCTCTGTACAATAAGCCTACAAAATTAATTTTGTTTTTAAAAAATGCAGTTAACACCTGGGGGGTATTCCAGAAAGCAGGTTATGTGACATACCCGGGTAAGTTTAAGGGTAAGTTAGTGGATAACCTCAACTTTCGGTTCCAAAAACGGAGGTAACTTTCTGGGTATGTATGTAACCATAGCAGCTTACTCTCTGAAGATAACCTGCCACCGAGCAGGTTATGTTCCAGGGTAAGTTTGTTTCAGAAGGTTACTGAGCATGGCGTGCCCTTTTGATGACGATCCTGTGGACGTGGAAGCACAAATTATCCGAGGTTTTTTCTGCCGGGAGAGAGTAATAAGACCGCGTATTGATGTCTTTTCATTTCCAAATGATTTTTTAAAAGAGCGTTATCGGTTTTCAAAAGAATCGTTAATTTACTTGACCCATCTCTTGGCACCGCATATTGCACATGTCACAAACCGCGGGTCTGCGCTTAGCACAGAAAACATTCTGTGCATAGCACTTCGGTTTTTGCCTCAGGGCATTTTTTGTGTGGGCGATGCAGAGCATGTTGGAAAGGCAACTGTGTGTAGAGCCGTTCGCACAGTATGTCTGGCACTGAAACACTTCTTACACACGTTTGTACAGTTCCCTGGCCATAAACCTCTGCGTGTAATTAAAGAGGAATTCCACAGAGTGGCAGGTTTGTCCTTTGTAGTAAAATTCATGACGCATATTTAATATGTAGTCATACTATTTATATCTATAGATGTATTCATCCTGCAGACACACTTGATACTTCCCTATATGACTTTCTATTTCAGGGTTTCCAAATGTAATTGGGTGCATTGACGGCACCCACATTCCTATTAAAGCTCCTTCAATGAATGAGGGAGACTATGTTAATAGGAAATCTATTCATAGTATCAATGTGCAGGTAAGAACTGGATTTTGTGTTCAATAAAGTTCAATAAAGTCAGCCTGCATAAAAACATTAAGCATGTTGAAGAAGCCTTTAAGTGACAGAGATAGTAATTTTTTAAGTCATATAATGAAAACAAATCATAGTGGTAACTTACATTTCACCATGCTACTTGTGGTGCATGGTGTGTGTGACGAAGTGCCCCCTGGAATGCCAGCAACCACTGGTCGCTCTTTATTAAGGGACAGAGCCAGCTCCTCAGATGGGGTGAGGGGAGGTGGTGGTGGGCCCCGCCAGTTAGACGGGCTTCAGCTTGCTTTCTATTAGCTACATGACAGACAGAATATACTAAATCGTGTTTAATCAATAGTTCAGTGATCGTGTAATCAACTATTACCTTTTTGCAGTATGTTTTTATGTTTCATTTTGACTTGGCTCAAAGTTCTTCTGCATCCAGACGGATTACACCTTATTAAATAAGAAACCATATATTCCTAGTCAATACACATTGTTATTTTAACCTAAAGAAATGAATGGCAGGAAAAGTGAATGCATTCAAAGTGATTGAACAGTGAAAAGGGTGCGGAAGGGGTGTTTCATTATTTTACAGTATAATAAAAGGGAGGCGATGTCAATTTTGCAATTTAATACACTCACGCATTTACTCTGTCCGTTATTTTTTGCCAAGCCAACTCTCTTTCTTTAGCCGATGCAGCCGTATTACTTTTTTTCATTATGATAGGCTTGAATTCTTCAAACGCCTGCATTAACACCTCCAACTCCACCTCTGTGAAATATGCCGCTAGCTTTTTTTCTCCTTGATCTTCCATTTGGACTCGTGAACTCGGCGATCCATTGAAAACGTCTTTATGTATGCACGGTGCACGCGCATTAACTCTGGGTAACCAGTAGGAGGTTGATTGAACTTACTCTTCTCAGGTGTTTTGGAACCGACATACTCATGGTATGCGGGTTTGGGGTAAATCAACCCAGAGGTTATGATTTACCAAATGGTAAGTTAACCAAGCTTTCTGGAATACCCCCCTGTAGTCTATAATTTAAATTATAAAAATACCAAAGTTGGCACTTTAATATAGGACATAAATCTTATGTGCCTAAATAAGCAAAAACATATTCAGCCTATCCAGTAACATGAAATCGGTGATTGGTATTAGCCTTCAAAAAACCTGATCAACTGATACCAACATAAAAGGATATCAATTACAGATGAGGATAAAAATTGAAACTATCCATTAAGATGCCAAATCTAAATCTCCACTGTATTAACAACTCTAAGAAAATGTGGCAATAAGTAAAAAGGGATAGGTTAGAATTAATACCAAATCAAAAGTTCAAAAGAATGGAAAAAAAACCTGTACAAAGTGCTACTGAAATGCATCATTGTCTTTTATTTCGACAGCTGCTTACAAAAAGTCTTCTGACCAAATGACACCCACAAGTTCTGCTCCAAATATGTTACTGACAACATTAACTGAGATATAGCCCCTAAGTGTAGATATCACAGTAAAAACCATCCTTTCATTCACTATTTATTTTATTCTATGTGGAGAATATCACATCAGTTTCTAAAAGCAAGTACAGTAATCCCTCCTCGATCGCGGGGGTTGCATTCCAAACCCCCCCGCGATAGGTGAAAATCCGCGAAGTAGAAACCATATGTTTGTATGGTTATTTTTATATATTTTAAGCCCTTATAAACTCTCCCACACTGTTTATAAATATTCCCCGCAGAGTTATACAGCATAATCCCTTTGTATTCTCTTAGATATTAGGTAAGATTCATTGAAATTATGTATATAAACAAACTGTTTATATACAGTAAAACCTAAATATTATTTTAAAGATATTGAGTGTCTCCGATATCACGTTACAGCCATTACGATAGACATTCCACCAGCAATAAATACGTACAATGCAACAAAAATAGTATACAGTAAATGTGTGTGTACAGTGACACTAAACGTACGTACATGCACTAAGTACTGTAAGTAGAAAATTAATTATGGTTACTCACCAACAATGACACGATGACTTGTCCGATAACAATGAGTTTAATTTTACTGCACAACAAAGGAGAGCGTTACAGCCCTTAAAGGAGCCACTTCAGGCGATTGTGTAGCACTGCCGTTGTTGTTCTTCTGGCAGTCTTCAATACTGCCTTATTACATCCACTTACAACTTGTTTTGCACCCTGGTTAAAAGGACACTGCGGCCGTAGATCTTATATTCCTTTCCTACTTTTTAAATAAAATAAGAATCGTAGCCTTCAACAAATCCAAAACGTTTACCTTTTCGGCAATCGTTAACATCTTCCGTTTGCGCTTGGGCACGGCCCCTGAAGCAGTAGCAGATCGTTTTGGAGCCATAATGAAGGGCTTGACTATGCACAAAGATAAACACAAAAGAGCACAACTCTTTACACAGCGAAACACGTTGATGCTGAATGAGCAAGACGAGACTTCCTGGTTAACACTGCATTCACCAAGCAGGAACTTAACTGCGTGCTCTGATTGGTTAGCTTCTCAGTCATCCGCCAAATAATAATAATAAAATAATAATAGATTTTATTTATATCGCGCTTTGTATTTAACAATCTCAAAGTGATACAAAATAAGAATAAAATTAACAAACAAAAAAATCTATAGAAATAATTTAACAAAAAGCCTTTCTAAAAAGATAAGTTTTTAGGTTTCGTTTGAAGGCATCAATCGACTGTGGGGCTCTCAAGTAGTCGGGGAGGGAATTCCACAGCCTCGCGCGCCACCGAAGAAAAGGCTCTATCACCCATACTGCTAAGTTTAGTTCTGGGAACTTGAAGAGTGTTGGTATGCACAGAGCGGAGGGTGCGCGAGGAAGTATGAGGGATAAGGAGTTCCTGTAAATACAGGGGAGCGGATCCATAAATGCACTGATGGGTAAGGAGGGAAACCTTGTACTCAATTCTAAGTGGTACAGGGAGCCAGTGAAGGGTTTTCAAGATAGGAGTGATGTGGTCATGCTTTGCACCCTCATCAGGATCCTGGCAGCTGTTCTGAATGTACTGGAGTCTCTGGATACTCTTGCCAGGAATCCCAATGAGGAGCGCATTACAGTAATCCAGCCTGGATGAGACAAAGGCATGGACAAGCCTCTCTGCATCTGCCAGGGTAATTGTTGGACGGAGTTTAGCAATGTTCCTGAGATGGTGAAAAGATGACTTACAGAGATGTTTAATGTGGGTGTCAAAAGTTAGTTGAGAATCCATTTTAACACCCAAGTTTGTAACAAATGTAGAAAGAGGTATCTTTTTTCCAGAAAAGGTGATACTGGTGATGGTAGTGGAACGAAGCTGGTGTGGTGTGCCAACTAAAATGGCTTCTGTTTTAGATCTGTTTAGCTAAAGAAAGTTGAGCCTCATCCATGCCTCTATTTCCTCCAAACAAATAGTCAGTGTAGATGTTGGCAGAGGAGCAGTAGAGGAGGTGGGAGTAGTCCTAAGATAAAGCTGAGTGTCATCGGCATAACAATGAAAAGAAAAACCATGTCTGCTAATGACACTTCCAAGGGGGAGCATATAAATGATGAAAAGGATGGGGCCCAACACAGAGCCCTGTGGAACACCACAGGTAACATTATGGGTGTGAGATTTTGCTGCCAAGTGCGACATACTCAGTTCTACCGGTCAAATAAGATGTAAACCAATTTTGAACAGTTCCTGAAAGTCCAAGGCTGTATTGCAGACGGTGAAGAAGAATATTATGATCAATTGTATCAAAAGCAGCTGTCAGGTCAAGGAGAATGAGTAAAGAAGGAGAACCAGTATCTGCTGACATCAGAAGGTCATTTGTAACCCTGACCAGGGCTGTTTCGGTGCTATGGCCAGGGCGAAAACCAGACTGAAACTTTTCAAACAGATTATTCAGTTTGAGATGATCACGAAGTTGTACTGCAACTATTTTTTCCAGAACTTTAGAAAGAAATGGAAGATTAGAGATGGGTCTATAGTTAGACAGAACTTCCGGATCCAGGGTGGGTTAAATAGCGTCCCTTGTATGAAATCAACTGGGCAAACCAACTGAGGAAGCATGTACAGGAAGTAAAAAGACACATTGTCCACAGAACCCGCGAAGCAGCGAAAAATCCGCGTTATATATTTAGTTATGCTTTCATATAAAATCCGCGATAGAGCGAAACCGCAAGGGATTACTGTAGTCCTTCTTTGCTCCAGACTAAGAACCAGAACCTTGGACAATTTTTGCTTTGTGCTTACTCCATCAAAGCTGTTTACGCAGTTGGTAGCTAGAAAAATCACAAATCGTTTTTCAGAATGAGCGTACACACTCATGAAAAATAAAAGCTGGGCAAACTACAAAAATATATACATTGTGTGTATATATACCATTTAGGTTTCGAAAGAAAGAAAAAAATGTAAAAAGCACAAACCGAAGCACTTATGTATAACATTTGCACCTGTTCAATCTAACCTGGTATTTATTATCATGAATACAATGTTTTACCTGTTGACAACAGGCTTGTCCACTTGTACAATAGTAATAAAAACACCCCGATGATACAACTTTGGTCTAGATCTTCTATATTATCAAGCCTCAAAATCATATTAAATTTCTTAAATATTCCTATGTACTGTATATTACAACACAAAGACTCAAAATTGAAAGTCTAAATGAAGTCACTAGTCTTTTACACTTGCATTATGCATGAATGTTTTCTCAATTTTTTGTGTGTATTACTGCATAGTTATATGTAGACATCTATAGATATCTATATTTACAGTAACATCCTAAGTTTGGACACTCCAGGCTAAATAACATTTTATCACCCTTTGAAGAAGAAAAAAAATGTAAATACAACTTCAATAGCAAACAAATTAAAGCAAAATCACTTTCAGAAAAACTAATGTACAGTTATGATTTCATGATAAAAAAAACTTAAGCAGTAAATGAGGCACTTGCAAATTCTGGCCATTACATACTTGGTAACATATACCCTTCTTAACAAAATCGCAGCTTGCAAGTGTTTTTTTTAAGTGGTGACATTCTTGGGCATTCTTACTTGCCCTGCTTGTTTACAATCTACCCACAGATTTCAAAATATACCTCCAAGAGTGCACTATGCTTGCTGCTCTTCTCCATACAGTTCTCTACTACATACAAGTCACACTAAAAGGCAACAATCCACCAGGCAAAGAAGCTCAACACTGGCTACTCCTTGGTTGTAACTGGTCCTTTTCAAATTACAGAATACATAAAAACGTTGTTACATGATATATGAAAATAAGCAAATAATTCATATACCCTTTTTAAAATCATTGCACTAATTAATTCTCAAAAATTAGAAATCCTCAGACCCATCCAGCCATGTTTATCATAGAATAAAATTAAGTGCTTACTATCTGGCCACATGGACTGTTTACACATATATATTAAAAAAAATGTTCTAGGACTTAAATTGACATGAAAGACTGCCGACAACAAATAATTTCTATTTTTTATTCCAAATCTATAAATACTACAGAATTGCTTAAATGGATTCAATAGACAAGGCAATTATGAGTATTAGTAATGTGCGTCAGCACATCAGAATAGAGAGATTCTCACCCTCTCTCTTCGAATCTGCTGAACGCCTGGCTGTTTGCAAAAATAAATAGGCAGGCATTCAATTAACAGCAGCAAATGGCATGGGGAATAATAGGAGGCCCTCAAAGGTTTGATGTTTCAGAGTAAAATAATCAGAATGTGTGTTACTTGTACGAAACAGATGCATTTGAGACAGGATAAAACAGTATAATACACAGAAAAATCCCATTAATCCAGATTTGATGGGACCTTACTCAGTCTGACTTAGTGAAAGTCTAGGCTAACGTATGAGTTTTTATTTCATGCAATCAATTCCTTCCCTTTCTTTTCTCCCCAATCAGGAACAGATTGTTTTGCCTCCCCTAATTCAAGAGGAAGCATTTCATTCCCCACCCCTTAATGCAAAAAAGCAGGTTCAATGTTTGTTCCATCAACACTATCCTTCATTTTTGTTGCCATCTTCTGTTAACACAAACCACAGAAAAATAAATAAAAACAAAAGTAAAAAATAATATAGCAGTTAAAATCTTGACTATATTTTCAACCATCCAATGAGGCATTTAGACTTAGTAAAATATTCAGAGGCGCTTGTCAAAGGATGTATTGCACTGAACATGTCTTAGAAAAAAAATAGTAAATATTTTTTGTAAACCAACTACACTTTCTGTTAATGTTAACAATCTCTGTTCACTGACACATTAAAGTGACTTTTTAAACAACTTTACCATCATTAAACAGCATAATATTTAAATAATAATAAATAAATAATAGTATTATTACTGATAGTTGCACTATTACTTTAAGACTTCAGGCCCAGGTGCATTACACAGTATTCACCAAATTAAAACAACAAGTGCAACTTGGTGATGACATCTTTACCAACTGAACTATTATTTAGGCAAACTGCATTAATGTGGACCTTGCTTCAAGCTAAGCTATATACATAAAGAATAAAACTGCAACTTGCATTTATAATGCTATTTGTGGTATAGCCCTACGGAAGCGTATTAGGGCCACAGTAAAGAAAAAGAAAAAAAAACAAAAAAAACTATATGGCGAGAATAAAGTCGACATGTCCACTTTATTCTCAACATTTCCACCTTAATCTTGACGCTTATGTCGAGATTAAAGCTGACATTTCCACTTTATTCTCATAGTTTATTTTCTCATTAAAGTACAGGGTGGGCCATTTATATGGATACACCTTAATAAAATGGGAATGGTTGGTGATATTAACTTCCTGTTTGTGGCACATTAGTATATGTGAGGGGGGGGGAAACTTTTCAAGATGGGTGGTGACCATGGTGGCCATTTGGAAGTCGGCCATTTTGGATCCAACTTTTGTTTTTTCAATAGGAAGAGGGTCATGTGACACATCAAACTTATTGGGAATTTCACAAGAAAAACAATGGTGTGCTTGGTTTTAACGTAACTTTATTCTTTCATGAGTTATTTACAAGTTTCTCTTTGTTTACAGCCATTGACATGTCGCAGAGGTTAACACGTGTGGAGCGGATAGAAATTGTGTTGATGTCTGGTGAACGCAGTAACCAGGTCATTGCAGCAGATTTCAATGCAAGACACCCTACGAGACCACCCATCTCCCATGCTACAGTTAGCAAACTGCTTGCTAAGTTTCGTGAAACTGGTTCAGTGTTGGATTTGCCAAAATGTGGACGCATGAAAACTGTCACTAATGAAGAAACATCAGTGGCTGTCCTAGCTTCATTCAGCAAGAGCCCACAGCGTAGCACTCGCCGCATGTCACTGGAGAGTGGCATTAGTCGAACATCCCTTCGGTGGATATTAGCTACTCACAAATGGCACCCTTACAAACTCCAGCTACTGCAGCATCTCAACGAGGATGACCCAGATCGGCGCACTGAATTTGCAGAATGGGCAAAACAAAATTGGAACAGGACCCTCAGTTTACGCAGAAGATTTTGTTCAGTGATGAGGCAAACTTTTATGTGAATGGTGAAGTTAACAAACAAAACCACCGCTATTGGTCTGACACTAACCCACATTGGATAGATCCCTCCAAGACTGTTGGAACAAAAAATTGATGGTATGGTGTGGTATATGGGGTACAAAGATAGTGGGGCCATTCTTCATCAATGGAAACCTCAAGGCCACTGGATATGCGAAATTGCTACATGATGATGTGTTTCCCTCTTTATGCACTGAAGCTGGCACGTTCCCTGAGTTTTTCCAGCAAGATGGTGCACCACCACATTATGGGTGTCAGGTCCGAGCATTCCTAGATGAACAGTTTCCTGGAAAGTGGATTGGGCGTCGTGGGCCAGTTGAATGGCCCCAAAGTCTCCCGATCTGACCCCTTAGACTTTTATCTTTGGGGTGATCTGAAGGCAATTGTCTATGCTGTGAAGATACGAGATGTGCAGCACCTGAAACTATGGATACTGGAAGCCTGTGCTAGCATTTCTCCCGCGGTGTTGCTATCAGTGTGTGAAGTGTGGGAGAAGAGGGTTGCATTGATAATCCAACACAATGGGCAGCACATTGAACACATTTTATAAGTGGTCAGAAACTTGTAAATAACTCATGAAAGAATAAAGTTACGTTAAAACCAAGCACACCATTGTTTTTCTTGTGAAATTCCCAATAAGTTTGATGTGTCACATGACCCTCTTCCTATTGAAAAAACAAAAGTTGGATCCAAAATGGCCGACTTCCAAATGGCCACCATGGTCACCACCCATCTTGAAAAGTTTCCCCCCTCACATATACTAATGTGCCACAAACAGGAAGTTAATATCACCAACCATTCCCATTTTATTAAGGTGTATCCATATAAATGGCCCACCCTATAGAATGTTGTAAACTAAACTTCACCCTAATATCAATGTTTAATTTACTAGATTTTCTCAAACCCTATCACAAGTTAATGTAGCACATTAAATGCTTTGTGTTAAATATTCCCGACAGTTTTTAATCACTATGCGCTTCTTAAACTGACTTCCTCCGCACTAAGAGGAGGCACAGGCAGGGATCGCCACACAGAATACAATAGACCCCCACAAAGTCGCAGTTCAGGGTTTGCGGACTCAGTCATTCGCAGATTTTTCTTAGAACCTAACTATTAATTGTTAGCGTAAAGCGCAAATATCCTCCGCAAATTTTTTATGCCTTTTTCGTGGCAATACTGTGCTGTAGAGATAACAGGAAGCAACCGCTGAGGGAAACACGGATTGGGATGGTGAAAGTAGCCAATCCGAGAGGGTTATTCATTTCTCCTTGCTGCTGATTGACTGCTGCCATGTGACTCGTCTCCTGGTGGGTGGGTTTACCACTGCTGAGGGAAACGCAGTTTGGGATGGTGAAAGTAGCCAATCCGAGAGTGTTATTCATTTCTCCTTGCTGATGCTTGACTGCTGCTTTGTGGCGCGTCTCCAGTTGAGTGTCCTCATGTTTTCCATTTTGTTATTCTTAAATGCACACGATGTTGTCGAATCACCATGCACCTTCTAAGAAACTGAGCCTAAGCGCCAGAAGAAGTTTAAAACACTCCAGGAGAAGGTTGAACTACTTGGTTTGCTCCGGGAACTAAAAAGTTATGCTGCAGTAGCACGCCACTATGGCATTAATGAAAAGCACAGTATGCTACATAAAGAAGAATGAAGCAGCAATCTGGATTACCATATCTGTAAGTTTCAGTGATAGTGCCAAAAAGGTAACGACCGTAAGGAATAAAAATATCGTCAGGATGGAATCTGCCTTGGCACTGTGGATCACTGACTGCAGGACGAACATCCCATTGGATGGTAACATCATCCATGAGAAAGCACGGAAATTGCACCAGCAGTTCGCTACAGGAGACAATATAGCAACTTCCTATCATAATGTTCTTGAAACCTATAAAGAAAAGCCAGCACGAAACCCCACCAGAAGACCCGTACAAAGATACAACTCCTCCTGAAGCGCCTGAAGAAGAGGTGCCACCCGAGGAGTTTTAACCACGCCTGTGGATTTCTTGCCAAAACATGCATTGGTGTGACGTAAGGGGAACTGACTTTAAAAGGCAAGGAGGCGCGTATTTTAAAGAGGAGAGTAAGAAGAACGATCGTTTAAGGAGGAGCTGGGAAGGTGAATATAAAACAAGAAGCTAGCGGTAAAGTAAATAAGACTCCGTGATAAGGACGGTTGGGTGCACTGAAAAGGAGTGCCAGCTCACCAAGTAGGATCTCCGGAGCACACAGCTTTACTTAGCTCTTATGGTGTGGGCGTCGGCCATGGACGGGCTCCTCATCCAACTTAAGAGGAACTCGCTACAGTATTAAGAAAATTTTTTACGTAATGTATTTATGTATTAAGATGAGTTTGCAATGAAATTAAAGTGCTTCGGGGGCATACTGTATTTAGAGTTGAAACTATAAAAATAGGCATTTAAAAGGCATTTTCTAACCACATCCAAAAGTTGCGGGTTTTCACAATTCACAGGTGCTCCAGGAATGTAACCCCCGCGAATTTTGGGTATGTACTGTACATTCACTTCATGACATTCCTGCTCTCTGAAAATTTAGAATGACAAGATAAATACTTGATATCATTTTCATGATGAAATGCATTAAAGCAGGTATTAAACATGCACGGTAGTGAGGCAGTAGTGCTGCTCCCTGGCAGTAAGGGGTCCCCTGGTGTATGTTCAGTGTAAACTTTATGGCAGGTGTGACAAGGCTTCAAAAAACTGGATGAATGAATGGGTATCGCACAGGTTTAACTTAAATATTGTGTAAATGATGGGTTCATGATCGGGTGGTCGGAGACAAGAACACAGAAATCAATGGATGTTCTTCTGAGCAGGCTTTCTTTATTGCATGCATGCTGTCTCTATCTGACGTACCAAACCCCCAGTTCCTATCCTTTTTCTTTCCCCACATAACCAATCACCACACGATAAACGTCTTTGTGAAAATAAAACTAGTTATAAACTTAAACACGGAGTGTTCAGAACTTTAAAAAAAATCTTCGTTATACTTGTTTAATATGCCATTCATTCAGGATTGCACCATCCCAGCAAGCATTGTGTGCGAGGCAGGAGCAAATCCTGAACGTGGCGCCAGCACATCGCAGGGTGAATACGAGCAATACATAAACTAGCAGGGTCGATATAACATAACAGAACCCCACATCCACACCGAGTAAACCCCCCACAAAAACATGCAAATTCAAAGCAGGCAACACCCAGGACCCCTTTGCTGCGAGGCAGCAGTGCAACCTCCATGCCACCGTGCCCCCACATGATTAATATTAATGCATTTCATCATGAAAATTATATCAAGTACTTATCTTAGCATTCTAAATGTTCACGGAAGCAGACTATTATTCACTTGTGTTCTATTGCCAATTTTTATTTATTTTTTTTTGCTAAACCATAACACCCAAAGTGTTCATTATCTGTGAAAAAGCTGCAGTAAAAGGCACTACAACTATGGGAACGTGGGTTATATTAAGTAATTTAGGAGAAGTAGTAGAGATGCAACAACTAACCAACATTATTGACAATTATTAAAAACATTGGCAACGATCACTTTCATCGATTAGTTGATTATCACTACTTCTGACAGCTGTGAATGCCTTTGAAAAAAAAGGCAAATGGTAAGCAAGTGGCAGAAAAGACAATGCAACCCAAGACTTTCAAGATTTGGAAACAACTTACTCTGAATGCAGGAAAAACAAAAAGGTCATGAGTTGCAAAATGTGTAGATCTGACTTTGTATGGCACGAATGCACATTGAAGATGCGCAAACATTTGAAGAGGAAACATACTGTTACAGGCTCTGTGGAGGAGTAAGATCTGCTGTCATCCCAGTAAGTTGAATGTCACTTCAACGTTATATGATACAGGTGTATGAACACAAAGTTTGCTAGGCTAGGCATGACAACATAACTTTCCATTTGAAATGTGGAATAATTCAAATCATAGTCCAGCCCTCTACAATAAAGTGATCACTCCTCGATCGCAGGGGCTGCTTTCCAGAATCCCCCGTGAAAGGTGAAACTCTGCTTAGTAAAAACTATATGTTTAAACAGTTATTTTTATATAGTTTAAGCCCTTATAAACTCTTCCACACTCTTATAAACATTTCCAGCACAGTTATACAGCATAAACCCTTTATATTCTATTAGATATTAGGTAAGATTCATTGAAATTGTGTGTAAACACACTGTTTATATACAGTAAAACCTAAATATTATTTTAAAGATATCGTGCGTCTCCAAAATCACATACGAGGTGTGGCAGAAAAGTAATGAGACTGGCAACACTGCAAGCGATCTGGAAACGCTGCGCTGTTCTCCTTGATAGAGCACGTGCATCAGTACCCTCCCATAGCTCAGTGCGAGTTTCAACTCCTTCCGTTAACTACGTGATTTTTGTGACTGCTATTAGCGAAGTTGTGTTTTTGGTTGTGCGTCACGCAAAATGGAACAGCAGAATTTGGAGCAACGTTGTGCCATTAAATGGCAAGTGTGACATTTGAAAAGTTAAAACAGGCCTATGGGGAACATTCTTTATCCCAAGCTCAAGTTTTTCACTGGCACAAATCATTTTTGGAAGGCAGAAAACATGTTGCAGATGAACACCGTTCAGGGAGGACTTCAACTTCGAAAACCAATCAAAACATCGAACGTGTGAACACTCTTGTGAGATCAGACCGTCGTTTAACATTAAGAATGTTGAGTGAACAATTAAATTTGAACAGATTTACCGTTCATCAAATTTTGACTGAACATTTGCACATGCGAAAGGTCTGTACCAAAATGGTGCAAAACCAACTGAGGAAGCATGTACCAGAAGTAAAAAGACCCATTGTCCACAGAAACCCAGCGAAAAATCTGCGATATATATTTAAATATGTTTACATATAAAATCCACGATACAGTAAAGCCGTGAAAGTCGAAGCGCGATATAGCGAGGGATTACTGTACACTAGCAGGTTAAAACACTAATACACTCAACAAAATTTTCCAATAATTGATGAAAAAAAAAAAGTGCCATTAGCCACTGGCTAGTACACATTCAGATTTTTGCTTTTGTGTTTAATTTCTAATTTTTTTTTTTTTTTAAAACAAACTAACTGATTAATTGACAAAACGATTGTTAGTTGCAGCCCTGATATGCAGAAATATTAAACGAAACAAATTCTACAACACATACACATTACTTTTCTTGTTGACTCTGCACCATGTGTTAGCTTCCATTTGCCACACCATGTTAAAATTTACTGGTACTGACTTCAGTATCTCTTTCACAATGAATAATGATGATTTATGCATACTAAGAAAAAAAATGATCATGTATGCAAGTCAAAATTCAGGTGCAAAAAAATAACTGCATTGTGGCATCTTGATTTATAAACACATTGAATCAGTGTCTAGTGATGCCCCCCCCCCCTATATTCGTGTATCAAAGGAGAAAAGGAGAAAGAAACAAAAAAAAAGAAAAGGAGACAATTACGTACACCATTAAGTATTGTTATGAAATATAAGAAGCAACACAGATGAATGACAGCGAGTGAATCATTGTAGTATAAGCAAAGTAAGGCACACAAAGTAATAAAAACCGATGCAAATGCTAGTAACAGTACTAATATGACTGGACATAAAAATATTAAAGTAAAAAGATTGTAAAGGAAATAAGAAAAAGGGCAAGAAAGATAAGCAAAAATAAAAAGATTAAACGAATACTCACAGATGTAACAACTATAAGCAAATAGATACTGTAACTGCAATAAAAGCTAAAAATATTATACTTTCCTTTTAACTTTCTTTTGAGGCTGAATTTTTTTCTGAAAACCTTACTTGTTGTGAAATTTGTTTTAATTAACCAAAACTGGTCAAATATAAAAGCAATACATGTCTCAAAAATTTAAAAACTAGATGGTACAGTTCAGAGCAAACAATTGTGTGCACTGGAAGTCAGACTATTTGCAATGTACACTGTACTGGTAATGCCGTTTATCTTTGACTGCCCCTGAAAAGTTGGTAAACAACTCCCAAAAATCCTAAAATACTACTTTTGCAAAAGGTGAAACAATGGGAATAATAATCTGAAGGGTTTCACTTTGTCTGACTATATTCACTGTATTTTCCAATGCCATTCCAATACTATGGACATCAATGCCAGCCTCACAGTCTATATCCTCTTTATCTGTATATGGAACAAAAATAGTAACCCATATTGTGTCAGTCTTTTGGGGTTGCAAAACATGTTGATATTTTGAAGAGATATTTTGCTTTTGCCAATGGGGAGAATCACTGCTAACTAGCACACAAAGTTAGTAAACATCTCCCAAAAATGCTAAAATATTACTCACACAAAAGATGGATTAATAGGAATATTAATCTGAAGGGTTTAAAGTAACTATGATACACAAATCCATCAGTATTTTAATTTAATATTAATTCTGAACAGTGCAGCTACTTGTAGAGATCCAAATTATCACAACAAAAATTCCTGAATAGAAATAAACTGAAATGCAACACTGCAACATCATTATCTGGACATACCATTATCTTAAAGACACTTTGAAAACAACATAACCAAAAAGAATTACCCAAAACCTCTAAAAACATCATCAAACTGAAATAAAAAAACATTTAAAAACAAAACTGTTTTCAGCAAAGTCATTTTTTTTATGTAATCTCTAACCATTCAGTTATAAATGCTATTATTAAACCCTATATTCAAGGGTGCTTACATTGGAGGACAACACAACCTTTGACCTAGATTGCAAACTATGTTTACACTTTCACATTCCACCATAAGTAATGCAATTCTGAAAATTGCAAAACAAAACTTTCAATGTGGTTATTGTTGGTTTCTTGGATAATTAAAAAAAAAAGCTTTACTTTAAATGTGAAACCTGATTTAACAACAACTGTATACTAACTTATTTCTGACAATACACAAACCTACATATTTTAAACCTAATGGTATAACATTTTCAGCATCATAGAGGACAAAGTCTGAAATAATCACCATCTGTGAATAATGCAAGCCCCTCACGCCCAGGCCTATGCCTCAATGTGACTTGGGGCCCTGTTTGCAAAGGGGTTGTAGTATATGCAAGAAAAAAAGAAAAAAAAAATACTAAAAATAGAAAATGTCCAGTTTTTCACTAACAGTGATAGCAATCTGCTATCTAGCGCACACCACTATCCCACTTCAGTCCTCACAATTACAAATCTATCCAATTAGACCTAAAAAAGAATGTTTTAAAAGAAAAACATGAAGGTAGGACACGATCAGAGCAGATGTCTCACAGGCTACATTCATGAGATGGTATTGCTGTGCCGAAATCAAGTTAAAACTGAATGATGATCTGAATGAGCAGTAAATACAGCAGTTGAGACTAATTAGACTGACCTTATAGATAGCCAGGAAATGGCGATTATTGCTATTCTGGCAGCTTTAGCAGCAATGCAGTCCAAAAACACCAAGATAAATATGAACAACAATGTGGAAGACAAGAACAACCTGCATGTGTTTTGTGAACTGAAAATTGCATCCACTACTTTAGCTTCTCATTGTGCAAATAAGGAAAAAAAAAACACAAAGAGAGCATATTTATGTGCATATATACATGTATATGGGGACTGCATGAAACTGTTCAAATTCATGTAGTGTGCAACTGGCAAACATTTCCAGGACCCAATGAATATCTGGTAAACCATTATTTAGCACACCAGTCTTAAGTCTCAGTTGTTCATGTCAGCAATTCCTTAAAACAATCCCAGTTAGGCCTTGTTCACACGGGCGTTAAGTTTTTGGATAAACGAACTTGCTCTGAACGTCCTAGACGTTTATGTTGCATTTTGTGGTGGCGATCGATTGACTTCTACACCGGCGTTCGTTTGTCTCTGTCTAACGCCAGCCTGCAGCCCAAATTGTAGTTTGTGTGTTAACCTGTGGAGGCAGTGTCGGGAACTGGATATGAAAGCCCTTGTCATTTTATTTGAGGTGCCTCCTTTCAATATGGACCATTTTGCTATGTTAGATATTAATCTTCTTGTTTTAAAAATACTCGTAATACGGCAACGTAGGGAGAGAAAAAATCGCCGCCGCTACTGGGTTCATGCTCTGAATGCACAACGTCGGGTTAAAGGAAGTTTTTTTGTGCTTTATGAAGAAATGCGAAAATTTCCGCGCAAGTTTTTTTAATTACTGTCAGATGTCGGTTTCCACTTTTGATTGTCTGCTGCAGCTGGTGCAATGCCACATTGCATGCCGATCAACCAATACGCAACTTGGTGTTAGCCCCGAAGAGAGACTACTTGTCACTTTGAGGTAAGGAAACAGTAGTCGAGTGTGCGCTTACACCGGTGTTATGCACTGAAATAAAAACCAACCGCCCGACCCCCCCCCCAGCTCCTCCGAAGCGTAAAATAAACGCGCAAAAAACGAACTAAAAGCGGTTACCTTGCGTTCGTTGGGTTTTGAACGCCAAGAAAAAGCTGCATGCAACGTTTTTTTGATGCCGTATAAGCGCGCAGCCGGACAAACACATGTCACCAAAGCCCGTGTGAACACTCTCATTGACTCCTACGTGTAGA
This sequence comes from Polypterus senegalus, assembly GCF_016835505.1. NCBI lineage: Eukaryota > Metazoa > Chordata > Cladistia > Polypteriformes > Polypteridae > Polypterus > Polypterus senegalus. The sequence goes on from NC_053154.1 coordinate 108,735,919, forward strand.
AAACACTCGGCGCTTGATCCGCGCTCACCGGACGCCTTCTGACGCAAAAAACGCTCGATTTTAACGCCCGTGTGAACAAGGCCTTACTGCTGCTAAAGGAACATGCCTTGTTTGGTTTAATTTCCACTGACTAACATTCAGTTTTAAACTGCTTCAGTTTTTCTTAACTGCCACACAATTAACAATGAAAACACACACACACAAAAAAAAAAAAGGATATTGTGCATATGCCCATTTTCCCCACTTCGAGATGTATAAAAACTAAACTTGGCATAAAGCCACGCACATTTTCAGCCTCACACCACACATGTACGTTTCTGCTCGTTTTTACAAACAGGAGGCACCTAGCATCAAAGTAGTGCTACTGTTTCTATGTCATTTCCCTTTCTTTTATATATTCGCACCCATTACACTGACTTTATTAAATACACTAAAATTAACTGCATATTGTTTACAAATTTAATTCACTTGACTGTAAACATTCTGTAACAATATAAGGATGCATGGAATGCCCAAACTATTCCAATTACCATAGCTACTTCAGCCTTGTTAGAAGGCATTGCAAATTGAAGAATTAGAAGACAGCATGTATTTACAGATGATGATGCCTGGCTTCAAAGTCGATTTACTTTTCCAAGAGCTACCTCTTGAAGCTGTGTGTTGTTAGAATACTAGGATTTATACTTGATAGCATTTCTATGATCAAATGCATTAAAGTATGTGTATTATATTTTACAGATAAAATGTTAACTTCATTTAAATAATGCATATTGTTAATAAACGTGGTGGCATGGTGGTGTGATGGAAATGCTGCTGCCTCGCAGTATAGGGGTCACGTCCCAGGTGCCCATGTTTTCCTGGTGGGTTTCCTCAATGTGCTTTGGTTTTCTTCCAAAACATTGCAGGTTAGGTGATCTGGTGATGCTAAATTGATGCGACTAGTGTATGTGTGTGCTCGTATTCACCTTTTAATAAGATGGTGCCCAGCCCAGGGATCATTCCTGCCTCGTGCTCGTGCACATTGGTTGGGATTTATAAAGGGGAAGTGCATGGACCTCTGCTTAAGCAGTTATAGGCATCCAAATTTTTTGTGCATTTTTTTCAGTATGTCAAATTTTAGTTTGATTTGAAGTTATGCTTAAGGCCCCAGGTAACTAGTGAACCTGGTCTTTTTTGTACTTGTGTATTCATCATCACATTTCAAAAGCTTGTTTGTGAAGAAATTAGAGAACAAAAGTGCATGATTGAAATCATTTATCCTCTCCAGGCTTAAAATGTGGATGATACTATCAGAAAGCAGAAATCAGCAAGTGTTTCACATGACATCAAGCATGTTGCATGCAACAACATCAGAGTTCAGTGTTGGTACTTTTTGAGAAGCTTATTGTAGAACGTCACTATTCCATTATGTTAGAAATGCAATTTAAAACATGCGAGGGTGTTTTCTTACAAATTTGATTGTGAACAGATCCTGTAAACAGACCAGAAAACCGCATTTATTATTGTGCACAAGCTTAAACCGTGTGATATTTTAGGTAAATTGACTGAAAAGCAAAATACTGTATTAATGTAATTTTATCACAAAAGTCAATAAACAGCACTTTGTAAACTTGATTAACACCTCACAGGATAACTTCAGATGTTAAAAACTACAGGGTGGGCCATTTATATGGATACACCTTAATAAAATGGGAATGGTTGGTGATATTAACTTCCTGTTTGTGGCACATTAGTATATGTGAGGGGGAAAACTTTTCAAGATGGGTGGTGACCATGGTGGCCATTTTGAAGTCGGCCATTTTGGATCCAACTTTTGTTTTTTCAATAGGAAGAGGGTCATGTGACACAAACTTATTGGGAATTTCACAAGAAAAACAAAGACATGAAGTATATGCAACAAGACATAAAGGCATTTTGTTGTACCTAAAGGCAGAAGTATAATACAACCTTTTAGAGATGTATTAGATTTTAACTTGACTGCTGGTTCCAACAACTACTAAACTCTTACCTACGCATAATGTGATTGCCATTTATGAAGGAATGAATATAGTTAAGTTAAATGTGGCTTTTGATTTGCTTGATTATGGAAACGTATTCAGTTAAGGCAGAAGGTATCTGCTCTTTATCTTCATAAAGTAAAATATTACTGGTTTGTTTTATAAGAGCAATATGGCAATTGATTCCAGCTTTTCTTTCTTTACAGGAAAGTTAAATGAAGCTGATCTAAGCCCACCCCAACAATTAACTAACTTTTTTATTTTAAATATTAGACCATTGTTTTTTTCTTAATAAGGATTTCTGCTGTTGATTTATTCTTGTCTCATATTCTCCTCGGTGTTTCCTGGTGAGGGTCGCCTGTTGATTACTCACTGCAATTTTTACATCGATAATAACAAGTAAGAATTATTCACTAGTGAGATATTAGAGGCTGCTACACATACCTTCAAAACAAAGCTGCGAGCAAATTTAAATACTGTAACTGTTGCACATACACTTGCCGGTCATAAAATTAGAATATCATGACAAAGTTGATTTATTTCAGTAATTCCATTCAAAAAGTGAAACTTGTATATTAGATTCATTCATTACACACAGACTGATGTATTTCAAATGTTTATTTCTTTTAATTTTGATGATTATAAGTGACAACTAATGAAAGTCCCAAATTCAGTATCTCAGAAAATTAGAATACTGTGAAAAGGTTCAATATTAAAGACACCTGGTGCCACACTCTAATCAGCTAATTAACTCAAAACACCTGCAAAAGCCTTTAAATGGTCTCTCAGTCTAGTTCTGTAGGCTACACAATCATGGGGAAGACTGCTGACTTGACAGTTGTCCAAAAGACGACCACTGACACCTTGCACGAGGAGGACAAGACACAAAAGGTCATTGCTAAAGAGGCTGGCTGTTCACAGAGCTCTGTGTCGAAGCACATTAATAGAGAGGCGAAGGGAAGGACAAGATGTGGTAGAAAAAAAAAAGTGTACAAGCAATAGGGATAACCGCACCCTGGCGAGGATTGTGTAACAAAACCCATTCAAAACTATGGGGGAGATTCACAAAGAGTGGACTGCAGCTGGAGTCGGTGCTTCAAGAAACCACCACGCACAAGACATATGCAAGACATGGGTTTCAGCTGTCGCATTCCTTGTGTCAAGCCACTCTTGAACGAGAGACAGTGTCAGAAGCGTCTCGCCTGGGCTAAAGACAAAACTGTTGCCGAGTGGTCCAAAGTTATGTTCTCTGATGGAAGTAAATTTTGCATTTCCTTTGGAAATCAAGGTCCCAGAGTCTGGAGGAAGAGAGGAGAGGCACAGAATCCACATTGCCTGAGGTCCAGTGTAAAGTTTCCAAAGTCAGTGATGGTTTGGGGTGCCACGTCATCTGCTGGTGTTGGTCCATTGTGTTTTCTGAGGTCCAAGGTCAACGCAGCCGTGAACCAGGAAGTTTTAGAGCACTTCATGCTTCCTGCTGCTGACGAACTTTATGGAAGAGCTGAAGGCCACAATCAGAGCAACATGGGCTCTTATAACACTTGAGCAGTGCCACATACTGATCGACTCCATGCCACGCCGCATTACTGCAGTAATCCAGGCCAAAGGAGCCCTAACTAAATATTGAGTGCTGTACATGCTCATACTTTTCATGTTCATACCTTTCAGTTGACCAACATTTCTAAAAAATCCTTTTTTTGCATTGGTCTTAATTGATTTTCTAATTTTCCAAGATACTGAATTTGGGACTTTCATTAGTTGTCAGTTATAATCATCAAAATTAAAAGAAATAAACATTTGAAATACATCAGTCTGTGTGTAATGAATGAATCTAATATACAAGTTACACTTTTTGAATGGAATTACTGAAATGAATCAACTTTGTCATGATATTCTAATTTTATGACCGGCACCTCTACTTCCCTCTGAGCATTTGTATGTCCCAGATAGTTCAGTTCCTTAGGCTGCCCATCAAATATCCTCCCCTCACCCCAGTAAGGCAAGATAGCCCTGCCAGTTTCCCTAAACTTTGCAAACTAAAATAAAATAAAAGGCTCACGGAGGATGTAACCAAAACTCTAAACTAAAGTTGAAGATTTCAAATAATGTCTAAAATCACTTGAATGCTAGAGATATCCTGCTCCTCTTCCCCAATGTATAAAATGGCTTAAAATTCAATTACAGTATATCTTTATTGGTGACATTTTAATCAGCTGTTACCTTCTCTGTGTACCAAGTGCACTGCTTGAGGTTGCTACAGCACTTTCTATAATACTTCAAAAACATCCTGCAGCATGCATTAATTTTCTAAAGAGCTGAAAGTTGTTCTAAGAAAACCATCATAACATGGAAAAAAAAAACCATGGCATATACAATGAGTGTGTTTACATGCACCCACAACTCAGTTAAGGCAGAACCCTGTGGTCAGATTAATAAAACATGCATACAAAAAAAAAATGCTTGAAATGTTGTGCATGGCAACTATGGTCCATCCATATGCAACATTTTGAAGAAACCATGAAATGACAACACCCTTGACCATGTATGAAAATGTAGCCAAACCAGCTAAATGAGGACTTGCATATACTAGATTAGGTTAGATAGATAGATACTTTATTAATCCCATGGGGAAATTCACATAATAACTCATATCACTAAGCTGTAACAATGTGCGTGACAAACTTAAGCCTCAAAAGTTATGAATATGATATACAAACTCAATTGTAGTACCCATTTTTAAAAGGGCCAAAGCTGCGTATTTAAACTGAAGAACTTTTTTTTGTTTTTTGTCAGTCTGTATCAGCTACCTGTTTTCACTTCTAAGGGTTAAAAAACAAAGTGCAGTAAAAGCACGGATATGATTCTGTTGCACCATAGAGAAAGCTCTAAATCTCATTCTAGTCAAGACACACTCTAGGTTATAATAGCCTAATGCTCCGACACAAAATGGCTTGTTTGGTAATGCTTGAAGCATATGCAAATGGTCACACAGAAGGAAACAAGCTTTTTTTTTTTTAAACCCATGATGAGGACTGGCTTATGATCCAATTTAGACTTTCAAGAGACCTCCTCATGGAGCTGTGTACTATGCTGGCACTCGCATTAGAAAAGCAAACTGCCCAAAATCAGGTTACACCTACTCCTATGCATTCATTAAGAAAAGTAGGCATTCTAGCAGTAAGCACCTACCAGAGCAAACCGGCCAACAGATTAGGAATATCTCAGGCCAGCTTTAGATCCGTCCTGCCCACTATGCTGGAAGTCATGAATGACTGATTGGGTGCTACACTCAGTTTTTACACGGTTTGGTTGTAAATGCCAGCATAAAAAGAAAATATGCAGCACTGTCTGGTATTCCTAATGTAATTGAGATAATAGACAGCATTCATATTGCAGTAAGTGCACCTAGCAAGAACAACACCGCTTTTATTAACCAGGGCAGTGGCATTCCATTAATGCACAAGTCACCTGTGATGCCAAGATGAGGTTGACAAAAGCCATGAATAATTTAGTTTGATGCCAAGTGGTGTTGATTAGACAACTTGCTGAAGGTGCTTATATCACGACTGGCTTGTTAGTAACTGGATGAACCCTCAGTGTTTCATACGACCTATACTAATCATTGCAACAACAATCATCTCATTGCATGTGCCAGGTGATAGTGGCTATGTGTTCAGATGCTGGTGCCTCTCCCTTACCACCAGAATGCAGAGGAGCAGCGCTTCAATGCAGTGCAGAAAGCAGCAAAGAAATCTTCAGTTACAATTAATGGTAGCTAGATGCATCAGGTGAGAGGCTGCTCTTCCAGCCAGTGAACATCTGCAGCATTATGATTACATATGTATGAAGTTCATTAGTATTTTACACATATGGATGATCCTGGATGGCAACCTAGCAAGGTTTGAGACATGTTCATGTACACACATTTACTAAATGATTTATAAAAGTAAATTGCATAGAAATGTGCTTACGACAGGGTTTTAAACCTATTTTTTTAGTTGTTGTATGCATGTTCCTATTTTTTGGCAAGAGTGTACTGTATGTTAATGCTGGAATCCACTCAAAGTTTTATAAATCAGACCCCAGGTTTCTTAAAAATCCATATTTACATGTGCAAGTAATCTTACGGAGTTCTCCTTTAGCTTAACACTCTTATGTTATTAAGGTGCAAAAAAAAATCTAAAAACAAGCATGAAGTTTGTGATGATTGCATTTTGAAAATATGTTAAGTCCTTTAAGTGCCCTGAAGCAAATAACATTCATCCTCTTTTTACATCCTTGACGCGAGTCCCCAAAGATTTGAAATAAGACCACTGACTATTGCATCACTCACACTGTTTCAATATACCTGTAGCAAATATCTGGATAAAAACTAAACAGACAATTTATTAATTGGATTCTGTTACCACAGAGCACACACTGCTTGGCTGTGCGAATGAACTTTGCAAAGCTGTAGCAGCATACCGGTTTGTTTGCTTCTTGCCCTAAACCCAATGCTCTTTGAATAACAATGACATGGCTATTTTTCCTTCAATAAAATAAGTATTGCACTAGGTTACTCGTTACTTTAAAAAGTAACTGGATGACGTAATGCTTTTAACGTGTTACACCAACACTGCTCCTGAGACTATGCTCCTAAGCTTAGCACTGTACGTTCAGTTCAAAATAAATTTAGCGATTTCTAAGATACAGAGACCAATTATTTCAACCAGGAGAAGAAATAATGCACTGTTAAGGTTTTACCAGGCCAAATAACCAGGTAACTTGCAGAGAAATCCATGTCGTGTTAACCCGGTTTCTCTAAGGTTTCTGTGAATTACCAGGTTATTGAAGTACATGTAAACGCACTGGGTAGGTGTTCTGTACCATAAGTAAAGTTCCTCATTTACCCTATGCAATCATCCTTAAAGCCATGGTACGATAAAACTGCTTATAAATGGCAAAAAAAAAAAAAAAAAAAAATCCGAGTAAACAGTCATCCAAGGAAGTTCTTTCTCATATTTGACTGTTACAGTACAAGAAATTCATTACTGTGTCAAGTAAGTTTCCAACTTTAATACACTTTTAACTAATTTGGAAACAAAAAGTGGCAAAATAGTTGATTCCTCACCATGGCTGAAGATCAAAGCAAGGGCCAGCTGACTATGAATCATTCAAAAATTCAAAAAGTGAAATGCAGAACAAAAAAAAAAAAGATGAAAATTTAGAATACTTTTAAACAAACACAGGACAGCCAGTCTGTTCTGTGTTAGAAGTATGTCTGGTCTATGTCATATCTTTTATTTTGGTATACAGTGGAAAGGTATTCGGGATCCCTTCACTTATGTTTTAGTTAGCCTTGTGCTAAAATTGTTTAATTTTTCCCCACATGAAACATCACTCAATACTCTAGAATGACAATGTGAAAACAGGAGTTGAAGAATTTTTGCAAATTTATCAAAATTATATTTAAGTAACACTTCTGGCACAAATATTTAGACTCTTCTCAATGCTCAATTACTTTGAGTACTTTACAGCCCCAGAGTCTTCTTGAGTAGACATAAGCTCTGCACACCTGATTCTTAGAAATTTTCTTGTCATTCTTCTCTGCAGATCCTCTCAAGATCTATCAGGATGGAGACCATTATTAGACATCTACCAGAGAGGTTTGTTTGGGCTCAAGTCCAGGCTCTGTCTGGATTACTTAAGGTTATTTCTCCTGTAAGGCACTCCTGGACGTAGGGTCATTGTTCTGTTGGAAGGTGAACCTTCAGCCCTGTCTGAGGTCTAGAGCATTCTGGAGTAGGTTTTCATTAAGGATATGTCTGTACTTTACATTCAGTTTTCCCTCAACCCTTTCCCGTTCCTATTCCCTGCCACTGGATAACAATCTTAATTTCATCAGAGAAGATCTTCTAGCTCACAGTCTGAAAATCCCTAAGGGGCCTTTTTGCAAAGCCAAATGGGCGCCTGTATGTCTTTCACAGAGGAGAGGCTTCTGTATGGCAACTTGGTCATAAAATCTAAATTGTTGGAGTGTTGTCCTTCTTCTGTACAAAGGTTCTCTTGAGCTCAGCCAGAGTGACCATTGGGTTCTTGGTCACCTCTATTACTTTGACTCGCCTATCACAGCTGCTCAGTTTGGCCAGCTCAAGTAAGTCATAATTTTTCTAACTTTTTCGACTGAAGAACTATGAAGGTAACTGTGCTCTTGGGAATCTTTAATACTGAATTAATTATTGTAGCCCTCTTTACATCTGTGCCTTCGCACAATCTTGTCTCTCAGCTCTGCAGGGAATCGTTTAACCTCATGGGTTGTTTTATGCTCCGACATACATTACATAACAGTGGGAACTTATAAAGACGTGTGCATGCCTTTCCTAATCATGAGCAATCAATTGAAATGACCAAGGGTGGACTCCAAACAAAGTGTAGAAACATCTCATCAATGATCAATTGAATGGGATGCACCAGAGCAATATTTCAAGTGTCACAACAAATGGTCTAAATACTCATATCAGCGAGATGTTTTAGCAAATTTTTCAAAAATAAAAACTAAACTGTCTAAAATCCGCTTTTTACTTTGTAATTCTAGAGTACTGGGTGGTAGCTGACATAGGGAGAAGTCTAAATGATTTTAGCACTAGACAACAACAAAGCAAGATGTGAAGAACTGAAGGGGTCTGAATACTTTCTGAATCCACTGTGTAAGCAATGATATATGTATAATTTTTGTATTGATCAATTATTTTTCGTTTCTATAAAAGAGCAAGCTTCAGCTATATATCTGACTGCTCACAACTATCTACAGAAAATAGCCAGGAAAAAGCTGAACATCTAGTTACTTATGTTGCCAAAACCAGTGTAAAAAACTAATTGATTTATTAAGACCAACCAATTAAATTCCTTTTTTGCCCCAGAGTAGAAATGTAGCAGAGAATAAATGCCAATGCAAAATCATCCTATCACAAATTTCTTTTAAGACATGACTGAAACATATCCTTAGGTCTGGTTGATTAATTTCAATTAGTATAACAAACAGACAAGACAAATTCAATATAAAAGAAATATTATTCAGCAAGTTAAATATTCCTCTTAGTTTTCTGATGAGAAAAAGAAAAACAGCAAAGTACAGTAAACCACTGAGGAATAGCTTCACCAAACTTTCACACAGCTCTTTTCATATAATGTGGGTTTGTTTAAATAAGCGTGTAAACATAACCATGCCGTTTCCCCATGATATTTACTACAATCAGATGTTTTTCCAAAGTCAGCTGATTAATTGTGTTTTGCAATTATGTTGTAAGGCACTATAGAAAGACTTCCCGCATATGTGTATATAAATGTGTGGTGTCAAGTATTTCTGTACGGTCGCACGTACATAAAAATCGGCAATTGGACTAGTAAACATAGTGTAATTTGGTGCTACAATATACTCACATAAACTAAAAAATAATACTATTATGAACTATATATACAGTTTGTGTCGCGCGCGCACACACACACACACAAACAAATATACTGTATACGACCAGTGCTTAATCAAACTGCATTTGGAACATTTGATACTGAAAGTCTGGGCCCACGCCCATAACAACGGGCACATAAAAGCATTTATAAAAATGTATAAAACAAACGTTTGTACTAAACAACTGAACTATGATGGCAACAAGTATTCACTCCTACTACTGAGGTGTATTAAAGAGACTACAGAAAATGAACCCTAGCTCACGTGGCTGTAAATTTCCACATATCCTTGGATACAAGAAGTACGGCAATATGACAGTTAAAAAATGTCTGGATTAAAAAAAAACATAGCTTAAACACAAAGTAAACATTCCTGCAAAGAAATCATCCGGCTAAAATATTTTAAGCTCAGGCGCCCGTCTTTACACACTTGCGCGGAGACAGCGTGCATCGTTTACGGGCACCGTTTACAGGAAAGATCCTGGTTTCTGAAGGCCTATGTCGGACTATTAACCAACATGTTTTATATCTAACGGTTACCGAAATAATATAATTCGAAACTACAAATTCATCTATTATACTCACTGAAAACGGAAGGCTACGTTAGGTAAATAACAAAAACGTACACTTTCAAATGCTGTTTGCAGAGTGCATTAATCTAGGGTGAACCAGCAATGTCCATCCAAAACCTCGGTTGCATTGACGCGTTTCATTTACAGGGAAAACTGAAACTGGGCTCTTTAAAGAGTGACCTCGTGATGAGACGACAGTCGACCTTATAGCCTGTCATTCCACGCACATTTTTCTAGATCTAGAGATTTTTTTTGCTACCTTTAACTGGATGGAAATGCATCTAAAAAATGCAAGTTACAAGCACTTAAAAACAATGCAACAGTCCTAAATAAGAAGAAAAATTAAATTTCATTGGACGCCGATTCAATGGAAAATGTGAACATCCAGGCCCTGGAACTACGAAGATGGCAAATCTCTGAATGACACGGTTAGATTATAAGGTAACAAAAAGTCAATTTAGGAATATGTTTGTATTCTTCCCAGCTCATCCTCCACATCCGGATATGTCATACCTACCCTCCAGCAAACAGATGCACAAGAGTATCGCGCTGGCTCATTCTCTCTCATTCTTATCCACCCCTGCAGACTTGAGAAGTTAGAGGTTGCGATGCTTGGGAGCTAAATGACTAAACAGATTGTAGAGTAACTCAAAATGTACTGAGGCCGAAGGTCTCCTTTGCGACGATTTGAAGAAGAAAAAAAAAAATAAATGTAAATTGTTTATGGAGGCTTCTGCCTACCCACCTCCCCAGAACCACGATTGAAATAAAAAAGCAAATTCCCTCGTTATTTCGGTTTGTCTCTCACTGACTGCCACAAATGCTGCCGAGTCAGTATGTGTTTAGTATTGAATCACATGGTTGCCGAGGAGTAGTGCCTATTGGCTATTTCATGCGCAGTACGTGTTTACTCGAAAAACCTCTAGTCATATGGGGTCCAATACACGTTGTGATTGGTTAAAAGCAGAGAAAATAGGCGTGGAAAAGGCGGAGAGTATGTAGATTCTAACAACACCGCCCTATCACTCTCTTTTCACATGCTGAACGAAACGGGTAGAGAAGGGGGGCAGCCGTGTGTGTTGTAGAAGGTCAAGAAGGCCAACTAGCAGCAGTGTGTTTGGTGGCATGAAAATAAAAAAAGAATAGAGGCGTATAGTGGACTGAATGCGGGCAATATATAGCTATCATGTGAGTGAACTCCTGGATCCCACTTACTAATAAAATTATTGCTTGTAATCTAATGTGCTAATCCAAGGCATATTGGACGGCATATGAGTTTAATTTAGAAGAAAAGATCAGCATCAAAAAAGAGGCAATTCAACGAAACATAATCCATGGTTTATTACTTGCACAACTCATATATTCAGTGTCACAAAGTTTAAGGAAATACATGTACAACTGGAGTACTGCTAGGTTAAATGGGTAATACAGTGACTTAATAGGAGGGAGTGTGCTGGAAACTCTCAGCAACTAGTGCCCATTTGACTATACCTTTTATTTGCCAATAACCTGTATATATTTAATGAAGTTAGCATAGACCTGCATCAGCATGCATCTGGAAAGGAAAAAATGTGTGTTATTTCCATGCTGAAAAAAAGGAGATAAATTTGCAATGTTTCAGCAGTATATCCTTCATCAGATATGCATACCTAATAAACGCTATACTGTATATTTATTGGGTTCATAAGAATAACCTATGAACGCTTTGAAATTGTTTCCAGTTTCTCTGTCTGGCACCTCCTGATTCACTAATTAGAGAAAATCCCACATACAGTGGTGTGAAAAACTATTTGCCCCCTTCCTGATTTCTTATTCTTTTGCATGTTTGTCACACAAAATGTTTCTGATCATCAAACACATTTAACCATTAGTCAAATATAACACAAGTAAACACAAAATGTAATTTTTAAATGATGGTTTTTATTATTTAGGGAGAAAAAAAATCCAAACCTACATGGCCCTGTGTGAAAAAGTAATTGCCCCCTTGTTAAAAAATAACCTAACTGTGGTGTATCACACCTGAGTTTCCGTAGCCACCCGCAGGCCTGATTACTGCCACACCTGTTTCAATCAAGAAATCACTTAAATAGGAGCTGCCTGACACAGAGAAGTAGACCAAAGGCACCTCAAAAGCTAGACATCATGCCAAGATCCAAAGAAATTCAGGAACAAATGAGAACAGAAGTAATTGAGATCTATCAGTCTGGTAAAGGTTATAAAGCCATTTCTAAAGCTTTGGGACTCCAGCGAACCACAGTGAGAGCCATTATCCACAAATGGCAAAAACATGGAACAGTGGTGAACCTTCCCAGGAGTGGCCGGCCGACCAAAATTACCCCAAGAGCGCAGAGACAACTCATCCGAGAGGTCACAAAAGACCCCAGGACAACGTCTAAAGAACTGCAGGCCTCACTTGCCTCAATTAAGGTCAGTGTTCACGACTCCACCATAAGAAAGAGACTGGGCAAAAACGGCTTGCATGGCAGATTTCCAAGACGCAAACCACTGTTAAGCAAAAAGAACATTAGGGCTTGTCTCAATTTTGCTAAGAAACATCTCAATGATTGCCAAGACTTTTGGGAAAATACCTTGTGGACTGATGAGACAAAAGTTGAACTTTTGGAAGGCAAATGTCCGTTACATCTGGCGTAAAAGGAACACAGCATTTCAGAAAAAGAACATCATACCAACAGTAAAATATGGTGGTGGTAGTGTGATGGTCTGGGGTTGTTTTGCTGCTTCAGGACCTGGAAGGCTTGCTGTGATAGATGGAACCATGAATTCTACTGTCTACCAAAAATCCTGAAGGAGAATGTCCGCCATCTGTTTGTCAACTCAAGCTGAAGCGATCTTGGGTGCTGCAACAGGACAATGACCCAAAACACACCAGCAAATCCACCTCTGAATGGCTGAAGAAAAACAAAATGAAGACTTTGGAGTGGCCTAGTCAAAGTCCTGACCTGAATCCAATTGAGATGCTATGGCATAACCTTAAAAAGGCGGTTCATGCTAGAAAACCCTCAAATAAAGCTGAATTACAACAATTCTGCAAAGAGGAGCGGGCCAAAATTCATCCAGAGCGCTGTAAAAGACTCATTGCAAGTTATCGCTGCTAAGGGTGGCCCAACCAGTTATTGGGTTCAGGGGGCAATTACTTTTTCACACAGGGCCATGTAGGTTTGGATTTTTTTTTCTCCCTAAATAATAAAAACCATCATTTAAAAACTACATTTTGTGTTTACTTGTGTTATATTTGACTAATGGTTAAATGTGTTTGATGATCAGAAACATTTTGTGTGACAAACATGCAAAAGAATAAGAAATCAGGAAGGGGGCAAATAGTTTTTCGCACCACTGTATGATTTATATAGGTGTTAAGTTCTTTGGGGTTCCCATCTATTTTTAGCCCTCTAGACTCAAAAAACCCTCCTGTTTAGCCAATTTTATTTTCAACATACTGCATTTTGTACAGGAAATTACACCCTTATAATAAAGAGTAAAGCAATAAGCGTCCTCAGCATGACCATAAAGACTTGCATGCCACCTCATCCTGCCCAAGGGATTCATCCCCTAATGCAGGGGTGTCAAACTCCAGGGGCTTCATGTATAAACGGTGCGTATGCACAGAAATGTTGTGTATTAACTTTTCCACATTCAAATCGCGATGTATTAAACCTAAATTTGGCGTAAAGCCATGCACATTTCCACGGTACCTCATACCCTGCTGTACGCAAGTTCTGCGCTCGGTTTTGCAGACTGGCGGCACCCAGCGTCAAAGCAGTGCTTCTGTTCCTATGTGGTTACCCTTTTTTTCTTAGATCCACATTCCTGATTATAAATATACTGAAACTAACCGCATATTGTTTATTAGTGTAATGCATCTGATTGTAGTTAACCTGTAACAATATAATAGTCCAGGGAATAGCCATAGTATTCCAAATACCATAACTGCTTTAGCGTTGTTACTGTCACTGCACCTTCTTTTTCTTCTTTCAGCTGCTCACGTTTGGGTTTGCCACAGCGGATCATTTTTTTCCATATTACTCTCACTGCACTACTCGGAGTATTTATATCACTGTACCTTTGTGGGGAATCACAGCAGCAGCTGATCAGAAAGAGAATTATCAGGATATAGCATAAAGCACACACTGCCTCAGCCACGGCAAAACACTTCAGAGACTTTCCTGTACGGACCTCACGGTTCAGAAACAGTTTCATCCCAAGAACATTAAATATAGTCAATCAGTCCATCAAGTGCTCCTTGTAGAACTGTTTGTACTTATAAGTACAATCACCCCACTGTAAACTTGCACTACGGTTATAATATTGCACAACCTGCGCCACTTTATAAAGCGCGTATTTACATATGATGACGATATCATTTTTAAGATGAAATACAGCAAAATATGTTGATTATATTATACAGATAAAACTTTAACTTCATTTAAATAATCTGTATTGTTAATAAAGAAACATGTGAGGATATGGTGCAGCAGCACTAGCTAGTTCACAGATTGATCCTACCTCGTGCTGTATTCTTGCTGGGCTGGCGCAACACTGGGGGGATAGATGGATAGAATAATTAAACAAGTGTTACAAAGATATTTCAATGTTCCTTAAAAGTTTTGAAGAATCATCGTTGTAAGCTTACAGATGGCTTAAAGTCTAGTTCAGAGCTGATTGTGTGGCGATTTGGTATTTGGAGAAAGAAAAGTAAGGACAGGAATAGTATGTTTGAAAGAGACAGTACTGCTGCAATAATTTCATCGAAGGTCACGCACAATCACTCTGCCACCGTGTTCCCATGTTTAATAACATGCTTTCATTCCTATCATCATGAAAAAGATATCACATATACATCTCAGTATTTTAATTATTCAGAGAGCTGTAATATTATGAATGTAATGAATTCTGTGTCCTGTCGGTGAAAGTGAAAGCGCGGAAGCATGTAGTGATTCACACACAGAGCATACTGAAGATCAAATACAAAACAAAGCATTTAATTTGCTACTTTAGTTATGGGTGGGATTTGAGAAATTAGTAAATTAAACGATTTTAAGATGAAGTATATGATGTTCTACTTTAATGACAAAATAAAGTATGTGATTAAAGTGGAAACTTTGAGATTAAAGTTGACATTTCGTGCTTTTTTCCCCACTGTGTGCCTATTTTTTTCTCTCTGTACCCTAATAAGCTTTCATATGACACTCAGACGGTGGGCTACAACTCGCCTTTGCACGGCGACTTTGATATGTGATAACTTCTTTTTTATTTCAGGCACTGTGTGACTTTGTGAACTTGAGCTTTCGAGTTTCTCTGACATTCTGTCACTCGATCAACTTCCTTTTGTTGTTTATACCACTGTTTAAACCAACAAATAGTACGTTTTTCTTTGCCTCCACTTGGTATTTGCTGAAATTCTTATATTTTCCCCATGCTTTTCCCATTGTCTTTTCACAGAAGGCTGAGCTTAAGGGCGATTTATATTGATTTGCATATTCAAAGAGGCGTAATTCTGGGAGGAGCTGGGGCGGGACAGCAGGCGCGTGCACGAGAGTTACTTAGAACATGAAAGTTTGCGTATGCACAGATTCCTGCATTTGGATTTTTCTGTGCATATGCACATTCCCGCTTTTGTGCTTACGCCATGTTATAGTGCGAGTTCTACGCACAGCGTTATACATGAGGCTCCAGGTCTGGAGGGCCACAGTGGCTTTAGGTTTTTATTCCAACCCTTTTCCTAATCAGTAACCAGTTTTCACTGCTAATTAACTTCTTTTCCTTCATTTTAATAGCCCTGTCTTAAGGATTCAGTTCTCTGAATTGATTCTTTTCTTCATTAAATGACAGCCAAACAGAAATGAGACATGAAACGAGGCAACAGATGACCAGCTAAAAAGGGTTTTCAAACTCCAACCAATTTCACTCCAACCAGTTTCTTAATGAGAAGCCAATTCTTGCTGTTAATTAAGCCTGTTATTTAATTCTGTGGCCTGTTGCTGCTCTCATTCTGCCATAAAAGACATTTGATTTTCTGTTTTTTCTAAGAACACCATTAAAATGTTTTGGTGAGCTGAGAGATCAGTCTTACTGTTACCCTCACTTTTCTTTATTTTCATTTATTGTGTTGGGCACAGATGAGTTGGCCATGTGGTGGCTTGTTTTGTTTCTCATTATTGTTTGGCTGCTAATTAAGGAAAAAAAACTAAGGGGCCTGGGTCACGTTAATTAATACTAAAGCCAAAGAAGCCAATTAGCAGCAAAAAGTGGCCACTGATTAAGAAGATGGTTAGAATGAAAACAGCAGCCAGTGTGGCCCTCCAGGACCGGAGTTTGATATCCGTGCTCTAATGGGACACGAGAAGTCAAATATAGGCATGTGGTGTGTTGTTTAATGCTGTTTTGTGGTTGGTGATTACAACTATGATAGTATTTTTGATATTTGATTTTTCCCAGTGGTGCTAGTCCTCTAAGAGCCACTCCCAGAAGGTTAAAAATGAGAAATTTCAAATATAAGCATGTGGGGTATCATTTTAAACTATTTCAAAGTAAGTGATTATGAAAATGATGTTATTTTTGATTCTTTATTAGAAATTTAGTACTCTGTGGAATTCCATAGCTTGTCCATAAAAATATCAAATTTCTATTACTAAAAAAAAAAAAAAATAAAATCTTTAGGGATTCCAGACCACGAGACCGCCCAGTCCCCTCTGGGCATTCTACCTAAAATAAATGAAACAGACCTCTTTGTATTTAGGGTTCTCATTGAAGGACTTGATGATGATGGTCACATAGACTTCTGGCTTTTAGTCCATCAATGTTGGAGCATCATGCTGCTATGAGTAGGTGGTGGTGGCGCAGGCCACAAAGAAACCGGAAAAAGAAACAGAAAAGAGAGTAGGGGTCAGTATGGATTTTAGAGCCACCATGAATAGTTATTATGAGGAAATTGAACATATAGAGTATCAGGATTAAGTTAAATTAAGTTAAAGTGAAGTTATAGAAAGGCCATGTTAAAGTAATGTGTTTTCAGCATTGTAAATGTAACCCTTTAACTGCTGGATTATAAATGTTATTAAATAAGTGATTAGAAATAGTGTTTGTGGCTAAATCTTAGATTAAGTGCCTATCAGAGACATGTTCAGTTCAGAGTCTTTAGAAAAATACAAAGCATCAAATGTAACTTTTCATTTCTGACTGCAGTTCTCTTTCAGATCATAACATGCGAGTATTGAATTTTTTGAAACCCTAGCTGCACTGTGCTCTCCACGTGGAGTAGCTGAGGAAAGTAGGTCAGTGAAAGATTTTTTTTTTGGCATTAGCCCTCAGTGAAGCTGCACAGAAGGTGAATTGGTACAAAAGCAGCTGTGATGACCTTTATATTTTTAGCGGTGTAGTTATGAGCATAACATGTGTGCATATTATGAGACTAGAGCTGACTTCTTCCTGTTGTAACCAAAAACAGTTGAGCCTTTCTAATTAGGGATCTATTAAACAAGTTGGTTAAGGCATGCCTGGGTTTTCACAATAGAAAGGTGATATACAGTATAATATTATTTTTTTATTATTTGAATTTGAACTTCAGAAGAAAACATTTTTTCCCTTTTACAATTGCAGTATGTCTGTGGTAAGATCTTGCAAAGCAATGATTCTAATAACAACTGTTTTTATGTTTTGCTTACTTTTTAACTTAATGTAAAAGACAGCGATATTTACTGTAAACAGTGGTTTACAGGTGACAGCCAGAGCATGTTTTCACATATCTACAATCAGGTATTACAGTTCAGCTACTGTGTCATAATCAGGTACATAGGAGTAGCACATGCTGGCTAACATGGGAATAATATTAATGTCATTCCAACACATATATAGTAGGTACTTGGAGATGGCACTAGATCTAATATAATATATTAGTGGGTATATGTTAGCACCTTGGTGCAGTGTGTAAATTAAATAATTTGAAAATGCTTTGCGGTTTTGCATGTGTGGTGGCAGATTCACTTTGTTATTGGAGTGCATACAAAATTGGTAATTTTTTACGCTTGAAATTTCAGTGTATCCTGTACATGGGACAATATGCAGGATTTTCAACATGAAACCACTCATTACTATATTCAATACCTTACCGTCTAGAAAGCAGTTTATAATAATCCTTTTCTTTGCAGCCTATATACCACAACTATAAATATAACACCAGGTCATGTCACTTACAGAAATGTTCTGATGATTCTACACTTATGGAGTATATTGACAAGGGGATGAGACGGAATATAGGGAACTGTTGGAGAACCTTGTTTCTTGCTGTAAAAATAACTGAGTGCAACTTATCTTCAACAAAATCAAGGAACCAGTTGCTGACTTTTTCTGCACCAAACTGCTTCTACCACTGGTCACTATTCAGGGATAGAATGTGGAGGTGGTGCACTGCTACAAGTACTTGACAGGCTGTACTGGTTTTGTAACATGGATGAATTATATATGAAAGGGCAGAACAAGCTCTTTTTTTAGGTGCTGCTTTCCTTTAACAAGAATAGTGACATCATTTAGATCTTCTACAATTCTGTGATGGCCAGTACGATTTTCTGGTATGGTGTGCCAGGTTGGTAGCATCACTTCAAAAGAGGCCCACCAAATTAAGCTAATAAAGATGGCGGGCTCAGTTATAGGATGCACACTCTACATTCTGTATGTACATAAGGGCAGTGGTGACAATGAACACAAAACTGATTGCCAATATGAAGAAAGCTGCACATCCTCTCTGATACAGTGACATTAAATACTTTCAGCAAAATAATTATTCAGCAGAAATGTGTCAGGAAAAGCTTCTGGGGCTCCTTTATACCAACAACAATACGCCAGCATAATGCCTCACTTTGACTGTGACTGCCCCTTTTATATTTAGTCATGTCAGGAGTTACTATTAGTATTTCTGCTGTGTATTTGAGGAGGGTTGTTGTTGTTTGTTATAATACTGATTTATTTACTGAGCTTCTATTAAAGGCTATATTTCCCCTTGTGTCGAGTTGTGTATATACAGTGCATCCGGAAAGTATTCACAGCGCATCACTTTTTCCACATTTTGTTATGTTACAGCCTTATTCCAAAATGGATTAAATTCATTTTTTTCCTCAGAATTCTACACACAACACCCGATAATGACAACGTGAAAAAAAGTTTACTTGAGGTTTTTGCAAATTTATTAAAATAAAAACACTGAGAAATCACATGTACATAAGTATTCACAGCTTTTGCTCAATACTTTGTCAATGAACCTTTGGCAGCAATTACAGCCTCAAGTCTTTTTGAATATGATGCCACAAGCTTGGCACACCTATCCTTGGCCAGTTTCCTCTTTGCAGCACCTCTCAAGCTCCATCAGGTTGGATGGGAAGCGTCAGTGCACAGCCATTTTAAGATCTCTCCAGAGATGTTCAATCGGACTCAAGTCTGGGCTCTGGCTGGGCCACTCAAGGACATTCACAGAGTTGTCCTGAAGCCACTCCTTTGATATCTTGGCTGTGTGCTTTGGGTCATTGTCCTGCTGAAAGATGAACCGTCGCCCCAGTCTGAGGTCAAGAGCGCTCTGGTGCAGGTTTCATCCAGGAATGTCTCTGTACATTGCTGCAGTCATCTTTCCCTTTATCCTGACTAGTCTCCCAGTTCCTGCCGCTGAAAAACATCCCCACAGCATGATGCTGCCACCACCATGCTTCACTGTAGGGATGGTATTGGCCTGGTGATAACAAAATGTGGAAAAAGTGATGCGCTGTGAATACTTTCCAGATGTACTGTATTTATTTGTGTGTGTGTGTGTGTGTATAACTGACTGTGTTACAATGGGGCTCAGTTATAATGTCATCTGTTAATCAGGTATATTAGAAGTACTACATATATAACTACATGCTTTTTTGTACAATATAAAATATTTCTAGTTTTTTTTTTTATAAAATGGTTAATATTATTAGCATGCAGTGTGTTGTAGTGGCTAAGGCTAAGGCAATCAACCTTGAACTTCAAAGACAAGTTTGAAGTTGTGAGTTCAGATCCTTCTACTGACACTTGTATGATGATGAGCAAGTCTCTTCACCTGCCTGTGCTCCAATTGGAAAAACAAATGTAATGAATTGTATCTCATATGGTTTAAGTCACCTTTGATAAAGGCATCAGTCCAATAATAAGTGATAATGATAATATTAGGTCACAGGAGCTGCTTACTTTTGAACATTCTATACATAATTGTACATGAGTATCACATTCTTGCATTAGATTAATACCTGTTTTTTTCTACCTTTTCTTAGTGAATTGGCTATTGTTGATCGTTATTACAAAACACAATAAAAGTGTATTCATTTAAAATGAAACAGTTAAGTACGGTGAAATTTGAGTATATAGTATTATAATTATTAAATGTTTACAGTTTTCATTTGTTAACATCATTCACTCAAGTACAGTTTTTCATTTTGTGTTTTATGTAATCTACCTTTAAACTCTACAGATGTAAATGTAGTATATAATGTACAAAACAGTGCTTGAAGTGGGTAAAAATAAGTACTTGTGCTCTATGTGTTATACTGACGTATTAATGTGAAGAGTGAGGAGTGTGGATTAGTAACTTCAAGAGTAATTTATGTGGCTTTCCCATTCGAAATTGAAATGCCACTACCTAAGGCTGACACTTGGGTATTGCATAATTTAAGATCTGATATATGCCATACCACTGGTGTTTCCAGCACTGTGATCAAACTGTGATCAATCACAGTGCTGTTTCAGTTCTGTGACCAGGGCCTGGATGTTGACAGAGCAGAAAAGATATCATAGCTGGTAGTGAACCACAAAAAACATCGTTTGTTAACCACTGAGCATTCATTCTTCCCTGGGCAAACTTCCACATTCCATTTTTCCATTTCACAACATGATCACATCTCATTTTAAATCTCCAGAAGAACGTCCCATCTTCAGTTATCCATCCTCCTATTAGTTATAGGTACGATTCGTGTGGCCTGTCAATTGAGTTTGTGCATGCTTCATTTGCCTAACAAATTCTGTCAGTGCAGTGCATGGAAGTTAGCATAAAATTAATAAATATCTACAAACAAAAAAAAAATGTTTTGGCTATTTTCCTTTTTCTAAAGCATCACCAAATCTCAATCAAATCTGTCAGAGTATTTTTGAGATTTTGGGGGTATTTAGTTTTTCTATTGTGTGTGTCACCCCTAAACATTGATATATCAAAATGGCCTTTCTTAGTGGATACCTGCTGCTTTAGGTGCACCATCCAGCCAAATTTCAGCTTTTTAACTAAACGGAAAATAGTGTTTTTGTTGATGACTGTGTGAATACAGTAAGTAACCCAGCCAGAGGGGATGCACAAACCAGTGTGTTTCTTGTTGCCAGTTCCAAGAATGGATAAATGGGGAGGGTTACGTCAGGAAGGGCATCCGGTGTAAAATTTTGCCAGATCAATATGTGGACAACGATACACATTTCTATACCAGATCGATCAAGGCCCGGGTTAACAACAGCCACCACCAATACAGTTAGCCAACAGGGTGTTGGCGGAAATTGAGTTACTGTTGAAAGAGAAGAAGAGGGGGGAAGACATGTCCGGAGGCAGAAGGGCAAGAGGAAGGTAAATAGAGTGGAACTGTGGGTAGGAACTTTGAATGTTGGCAGTATGACTGGTAAGGGAAGAGAGTTAGCTGATATGATGGAGAGAAAGAAGGTTGATATGTTGTGCGTACAAGAGACTAAATGGAAGACGAGTAAGGCTTGGTGGATCGGAGGTGGATTCAAATTGTTCTATCATGGTGTGGATGGGAGGAGAAATGGAGTAGGGATTATTCTAAAGAAAGAGTATCTAAAGAGTGTTTTGGAGGTGAAAAGAGTGTCAGGCAGTAATGATTATGAAGCTGGAAATTGAAGCTGTGATGATGATTGTTGTTAGTGTATATGCACTGCAAGTTGCGTGTTCGATGGATGAGAAAGAAGATTTCTGGAGTGAGTTGGATGAAGTTATGAACAGTGTATCCAAGGGACAGAAAGTGATGATTGGAGTGGATTTCAACAGACATGTTGGTGAAGGGAACAGAGGAGTTGAGGAGGTAATGGGTAGGTATGGTGTCAAGGAGAGGAATGAAGAAGGTCAGAGGATAGTGGATTTTGCAAAAAGGATGGGCATGGCTGTGGTGAATACGTATTTTAAGAAGAGGGAGGAACATAAGGTGATGTACAAGAGTGGAGGAAGATGTACACAGGTAGATTATATCCAATGCAGAAGAGTCAATCTGAAGGAGATTAAAGACTTTAAAGTGGGTGGCATGGGAAAGTGTAGTTACGCAGCATAGGATGGTAGTCTGTAGGATGATGTTGGAGATCAAGAAGAAGAAGAGGAGAGGGAGGGAAGAGCAAAGGATAAAATGGTGGAAGTTGAAAAAGGAAGACTGCAAGTTTGAGTTTAGGGAGGAGGTAATATAGAGAGCTGGGCAACTACAGCAGAAGTAGTAAGAGTGACAACAAGAAGGATGCTTGGCATGACATCTGGACAGTGGAAGAACATAAAGTTGAATAGTCACGGAAATGCAGAAAGTAGACAACAGTACAAGGAGATAAGGCTCAATGTCAAGAGAGAGGTGGTGAAGGTAAAAGAAAAGGCATATGATGAGTTGTATGAGAGGCAGGACACTAAGGAGGGAGAAAAGGACCTGTACGAATTGGCTAGACAGAGGGACCGAGCTGGGAAAGATGTGCAGCAGGTTAGGGTGATAAAGGATAAAGATGGAAACATACTCACAAGTGAGGAGAGTGTGTTGAGCAGATGGAAAGAATACTCTGAGAGGCTGGTGAATGAAGAGAATGAGAGAGAGAGAAGGTTGGATGAGATGGGGATATTGAATCAGGAAGTGTAACGGATTAGCAAGGAGCAAGTAAGGACAACAATGAAAAGGATGAAGAATGGAAAAGCTGTTGGTCCAGATTATATACCTGTGGGAGCATGGAGGTGTTAAGGAGAGATGGCAGTGGAGTTTTAAACCAGATTGTTTAATGGAATCTTGGAAAGTGAGAGGATGCCTGAGGAGTGGGGAAGAAGTGTACTGGTGCAAATTTTTAAGAATAAGGGGGATGTGCAGAGCTGTAGTAAATACAGGGTGATAAAACTGATGAGCCACAGCATGAAGTTATGGGAAAGAGTAGTGGAAGCTCGGTTAAGAAGTGAGGTGATGATTAGTGAGCAGCAGTATGGTTTCATGGCAGGAAAGAGCACCACAGATGCAATGTTTGCTCTGAGGGCATTGATAGAGAAGTATAGAGAAGCTCAGAAGGAGTTGCATTGCATCTTTTTGAATCTGGAGAAAGTATTTGACAGGGTGCCTCGAGAGTTGTACAGGATATGTACAAGGGAAGTGTGACAGTGGTGAGAAGACTGCAGTAGGAGTGACATTCAAAATGGAGGTGGGATTACATCAGGGATCAGCTCTGAGCCCTTTCTTATTTGCAATGATGATGGACAGGTTGACAGACAAGATTACACAGGAGTACCCGTGGACTATGATGTTTACTGATGACAGTGTGATCTGTAGCGAGAGTAGGGAGCATGTTGAGAAGACCCTGGTTAGTTGGAGGTTTGCTCTATAGAGGAGAGCAATGAAAGTCAGTAAGAACAAGACAGAATACATGTGTGTGAATGATAGGGAGGGCAGAGGAATGGTGAGGATGCAGGGAGTA
The DNA here is from genome assembly GCF_016835505.1 of Polypterus senegalus. Lineage (NCBI taxonomy): Eukaryota > Metazoa > Chordata > Cladistia > Polypteriformes > Polypteridae > Polypterus > Polypterus senegalus. The sequence goes on from NC_053154.1 coordinate 108,759,656, forward strand.
GAGTTGGTGAAGGTGGATGAGTTTAAATACTTGGGATCAACAATTCAGAGCAATGGGCATTGTGGAAGAGAGGTGAAAAAGAGAGTGTAAGCAGGGTGGAAGAGCTGGAGAAGAGTGTCAGGAGTGATTTGTGACAGACAGGTATCAGTAAGAGTGAAAGGGAAGGTCTACAGGACGGTAGTGAGACCAGCTATGTTATATGGGTTGGAGACGGTGGCACTGACCAGAAAGCAGGAGACAGAGCTGGAGGTGGCAGAGTTAAAGATGTTAAGATTTGCACTGAGTGTGACGAGGATGGACAGGATTAGAAGTGAGTACATTAGAAGGCCAGCTCAGGTTGGACAGTTGTGAGACAAAGTCAGAGAGGCGAGATTGCGTTGGTTTGGACATGTGCAGAGAAGAGATGCTGGGTATATTGGGAAAAGGATGTTAACAATAGGGCTGCCAGGCAAGAGGAAAAGAGGAAGGCCTAAGAGAAGGTTTATGGATGTGGTGGGAGAGAACATGCAGGTGGTTGGTGTAACAGAACAAGATGCAGAAGACAGAAAGATATGGAAGAAGATGATCCACTGTGGCAACAACTATATATTTATATTGTCACACATGCACATTCATGGATCACTTTCTGGGCTCATCTGAGGTACGTAGACCACCCATGTTGAGAAGGGGTGTTTGTGCTAACTTTTTCTTTTTTTGTTCAGTTCGCAGTACAGGAAAGGAGCCCATTGAGGGCAACTGACTCCGCCTTTTCTGGTCCACCAGCCTGCAGGTGCCAAAAGGAGGTATTCATTCTTAATCAAAGGGCACTTCAGGACAGAACTCCTTCCACCCTGAGCAGGCCCTACGATTGCTTAACCTGACGGCTTTCTTGTTTTGTTTATTTTGATTTCTTGTCTTAGTGCACATAGTGGTCCTTTTTTGTAATTTTTGTTGGATAGAATTAAACAGGGAATGAAATTCTGCAAGAAAGAACATAAATTAGGTACTCTCTGTCATAATTTTTAGACACTGCTTTTAGTTTTGTGGGATTTTAAAAGTTTTCTGTTTTGTTCTGCATATCTGCCTATTTTACTCAGAAAACACCGGCATACACGCATTTCACAGGCTTCCAATCCCTGTAAGTGATACCTTAATAATACTAAGTAAAAATATATAACATTCCAAGTCAACATAAGATAAAGTGGAACACATGAAGTGAACTGAATTGAATTTAAAATGTCCCAAGGACATTTTTATGGTTACATCTAAATTCAATCAATGTAGAAAAGGGAGATTACAAAAACAAAATATCACACCGTGAATGTTGACAAAATGATTAAAGATATCTTCATGTCAATGTCAATTTTCATGTCAATAATAATTTTTAACTTATGTGAGTACTATAAAAACACTTTATAAAAGATTTAGCAGCAATGTAGTATAGGGAAATACACTCATCTCAGTATTAGAGACTTAAATGGACTAATAATGCATTAATCTATTTTTCTAAAATGGTAACTTCAATAAAAGGTTAATGAGGAAGCAGAAACTATCTTCATAATAGTAGGCATGAGGTAGGATGTAACCCTCTCTGAGATGCCAGTCTTTTTCAGGGCACACATTCATACATTCAGGCCCAGTTTGCATCACTAATCAACCTAACCTGTCCAGCTTTGGAATGTGGAAAGAAACTGGCATAGTTGAACAAATATCACTATACCTCAGAGATTGTACCCAGGCTGGTATTTGAACCCAGGACTCTAGAGTTGTGAAGTAGTAGCACTAACCATGGTGCCACCCTGTAATCAAACAATCATGGTTAGCTTTATATTGTTCCTTTCACTATAGCAAACTAGTTTAAGTGCCTGGGAATGTAAAATCTGGACTGAAAGACATATCACAGGAGCTAGTCAGTCAAACAGTGGTTACTTTAAATAGTACTTTTCTTAGTGAAAACCATCTAAAACCATCTCCCAAAAATGAAGTAATGGACCTGACGAGAGATACCGTTTTTTAAAGTGTGATTACTGGTAGATGGCACAGTGTAACAAGCAAATACGCTGTGATCCAAATTATTATGCAAGTGATGTATCAGTAGGATTTCAGTTAAATAAATATTTGGTTTTTAGCTTTCCAATGAAAGTTCTTGCTTGTTTTGCATCCCCTGTCTTTTTACCATCATCCCCTGACCTCAACTCTACTGAAAACCTGTGACCAACAAGCAAATGGTGTTTTTACTCATCAGTGGCTTTTTAATAACTGCTCTTTTAATACTGTTTATTTGTGTGGAAGAAATTTCATTAATAAGCCTTTATCTGACTGAACTTGTCCACACTATGACTCACACACAAATCTTTTCACAGTTCAATGATCTCTGATCAGTTTTCTTTAAATATCAATTGTTGTCATGCCTTTTGCAAGATGTCAAACTATTTCATGTTTTTCATCTACATAAAGATCTTTCTTTCTCCCCATATTGCATGACATCTGTCATCTGACTTGCTTAATAATGTTGAACAATTTCCTTAAGTAGATTTCCCATTATTTAAGTTCACCTATCACAAAACAAGCAAGAACTGTCATTGAAAAACTAAAAACCAAATATTTATTTAACTGAGATCCTTCAGATACGTCACTTGCATAATAATTTCAAACACAGTATAATATATAACATATACTTTTAGTGTTTCACAGCCCAGCACTGTCCACTTGGTTACCAGCTTCTAATATTAGGTTCTTCAATTTCTTTTTTTGATGCAATAAAAGATTAGATTATTTCTATGTTTAAGAAAAGGCATATTAGATTTGTATGTATTTTTTTTTTAGTTTCCTAATTAAGCACATTGATCTTTTTTAGAAATTTTGTCCCATGCACTATATAAGCTCAAGCTGCTCAAATCCAGCTTTTTGCCTTTACTAAATTTCATCAATCCTTCATTTGATCAGTGTCCATTTGCTTCTCTTGGTGAGAGTCATGGGAGTAACAGGTTGAGCAAGTCAGACCTGACTTCATTATTCCAGCAACAGTCCTTCAGACCCTCCAGGTAAATTCTGAGGCAGTTTCATATCATCCTGCCAGCATACCCCAAATCTACCTGCCATTGGACAATCTCTCTAGAAGAACAATCTACTACAACACACACCTGTATGGAAGTCATTCTAATAAGAAAAAAAAAAAACAATCATAAGACTTATCTATCTTTTAGTGGCCAGAAAACACAAGAGTGTGCAGGCTGAACTTTGGAAAAAGGTCTTATGGTCAGAATGAGCTTTTTAGCCAAATTCAAAATTGTACTTGTGTCCAAAACCTAACAATGCCCAAAATAGTTTCACTAAAATGCTTCCCATAGAAACAGACTGAACAATTTGTTAAAGTTGAAGGTAACTCGATAGAGTAGATGAGTAAAAGTACAACAAGGGTATTTGTTTGAGTATGTCAAAACCAAATAATGGTAGAAAACTCACCTGTCAATGGTGTAATGCCCCTAAGCACAGGGCCAAAGCATCATTAAACTGATTTAGGATTAAACAAGCAAACGTTCTGTTAAAGTCCCAATATCATTCTCATCATGTGTTTGTTGCACAACAAGAGCTGGCACCTAGACTGAGCTTGGCCCAAGTTGGCAACAGAAATGAACAAAAATCACAGCTAAGCAGCGTGCAAAGTCAGTAGATGCCAACTAGAACAGACTTAAAATTGTTACTGTGGACAAAAGGGAACTCAACTTAATAATAACTTGTGGGGGTGAATAATCATGCATACAGCTACTCAGAGCTTTGATTTTGCATAAGGCTTCGATTGACTAACACCTAATTATACATTTAAACAAGATATCTACTCTCTATATATAAAATCCTAAGCCTAAAAGTGCAACGATTTTATGTGACATTTCACGTTTTTTGTCACGCTTTAAAAACGGCTTCTTTTAAAACCATGTTTGGTATATTTCTTTTCAGAATTTATTGAACTTTAATGTGATGTTGTTAGATTTTTAGATTCTTATTCCGTGTTTAAATTATAAACTAAAAAATTTCAAGAACTCACATCCCATGAGACGAGTCTTTGTGCCAAGAGATTTTACCACAGCTGGGGCCGGAAATAAAAGACAAAGAGTAGGACAGCTGCTGTACAGGCTTTTACATGTTCGAAGCGCCGTGCGAGATGCAGATCACGTGGCACGGCAGCAGCAGCAGCAAGCCATCAGCTGATTGAGCAAAAAGGAGGTAAAAAAAAACCTTTTTGTTTCCCATTGTATCACCATTTAAGAGGGGGTTTCAGAGGAGTGACTGCATCTCCTTGGGGTGCGTTCAGCCCCCCTCTTCACAATGCAAGCAGCAGAGACATGAAGTGGTTGGCACATAGCGCAGACAAGGGAGGTTGGTGAGTGAAGCGAGCAGGGGGTAAGCCCCCTAGTATAGTATAATTTATAATCAGGTAATATCTGAATTGGGGTCTGAATAATTTTATAAGGTACTGTACATACATTGACATTTTGAAAGAGACATCAAACATATGGGCATTACTTGTCCAAAAAAGAAACAAGGGAAACTCCAAAATGATTTAAAAATAAGAACAAGGGGGTCAGGAAATAAAAAGGCAAAACTTCGGAGGCTAACCCAAAGAAACATCATCTACAGTTGATATCAAAAGACTAAAAAACCTACCAAGTTTGCAAAAACAAGGTTATAGTATTAAAAACAAAAGCAAAAGGTTTCAAGGCAAAGCGATACTGAGGAATCTTACCAATATCTTCACTTGGTATTTGATATTATTTTATCCCAAAAACATAGATGCAAGCTGCTGTGAGCTGCCATCTTATATGTTGTAGGAAGTCATGATGCCACACGTTGAATCATCACAAGACTGCAAATCACCACAGAAACAGTAAACAGCATGGCCGTAACAATGAGAAAACAAAACAAAAATGGCAGCAAAGATAGTGAATAAAAATGGTGTCACAGAAAACAAACAAAATAGCAATAAAATTATTAATAAACATGCATATGCACAAGTTAAAATTAAACAAGGAAAAAAATAATTATGATAGGTACTGTATTGTGTGGCTTTTATGGGTAGGTTTGATGTGTGCTGTTATGTTTGCCAAAAGAAGAAAAGTAGCCAGGAGGAGAAAAGTCAGAAACCAGAGAAAGAGTTCATGTCGAGGATCTATCCTGTCTTTCGTCTAAACCAAAAAGTCTTGAAGTGCTTTAAGAGTTCAAATCCAATTTAGGGACCCAAGCCATGTCACATTACACAGACTGCAATTAAAAAGTATAATGAAAAAGGTAATGCTCCATATATTTTATGGACATTTCCAATTTTAGTTAATTTTTTGGAGCTGGCCATTCATTTGCAGTTCATGCTCTTTTCAACCATTTCTTTGGAGTTTTGCTAAGTAGTATACAGTACATCCACCCACTGCCTAACTCACTTAATCCAATCACAGGGTTGTGGGCAGCCAGAGGCTAATTTGTCTTGATAGTACAGTATTGGTGCAACATACAAGGACAACACAGAACACAAAAGAAAAATATGAGAAGATAAAATATAAAAATTATGCAGGTGTCACAAAACGAGACAAAGACAGATAAAGGTTTGGGGCAGCCACCCATATAATTTGGTATCCTGGCTGCAAAAGTCGTTTTCAAAGCAACTAGCACTGAAGTGCATACAATGGTGTCCAAAACCAGACTGCGGGAGAAGGAAAAAGGGTAGGCTTTTAAAGGGGAAGACAGGAAGTGAGGTCATAAGGATCGGGCACGTGTTCATTATTCATTGGATCAGGCCCGGATGTGACATCAGGGGGGCCGGAGCTGGTAAGGTCTGTTTCCATTGGTTCGGTCCCAGAAGTGATGTCAAGAGAGCCAGGTGGAGCCTCCCGGGTTTGGTCTACAGGGAAGTGAGAAAGAGAGTTAGTGCACTCTGCCACATCCCGGCATGCCTCAGAACTGCCTTCCCTCGAGCCCTTTAGCTGCCTCCCATGCGCGCGTGCGTGACACAGGATACAAGGACAATAAAAAAATAAAGAGATAAAATAGGATTAAAATGTCCAGGCAGTCTAGTGTGCATGTATACATAGATATTCAGTAGAAGCTCAGACCTGATTAGTCAGAATAACTGCATGTGGCAAGTTTAGATGACGTGTTGTTTAAGCTTTCACTGCATGAAGACGCTAGCTGGATTGAAGTCTTAGGAACAGGTGATGCCCTGGGTGAATCAGATCAGCAATGATCTTTGCTGCCCACTTCCTAATCCTGGACTCATATAGGACATGAATGGGTGTGCGTTACAGCCTATGACCCTTTTACAGGCTTTGATGATGTGTTGCAGATTGGCTTTCGCCTAAACAGAGGCAGCACCAAGCCAGACTGTTATAGAAGTGGAGAATTGGACCAAAATTGCTTGAGTGAGATTGAATATCCTCAGCTGACACAAAAAGAACATTTTCTGATGGGCTTTCCTAATAATATGTGTGAAGTTATTGTCGCGCTTAGGTTTTTGTGACAGCACAATGCTGAGAAACTTAAATGACTCTGTCATGCCAACATTTCCTGAAATCTATAATCATCTCCTGAGCTTTTTGAATGTTATGGTCCAAATTATTATGGCTGACAGATGTTCCACCTTTTTTTTGTTCTTTATTTCACCTTATGCAATTTCTTGTATCAGGAATTTGTTAGTTTTCACATACCCCTTGGGGTCAGAGCGCAGTGCCAGCCAAGTTGCAGCGCCCCTGGAGCAATTGAAGGTTAAGGATCTATTTTGGGATTCGAACCGGCAACCTTTGGGATACCAGCGAAGATCCTTAGCCTCAGAGCCACAACTCCATCCTTTTGTCTATATGTGGACTCATCATTGTTTGAAATGACACCTAGTAGTGTGATGTTACCTGCAGATTTTAGAGGTTTAACAGATGAGTCGACAACGGTATGGTAATTTGTATATAGTGAGAAGAGTAGTGGGAAAAGGACACAGCCCTGCAGTGCACCAGAACTAAGTGTTAATGGATCAGACGTGTGCAGCTCTGAAAGTTTTCAATAAATTAACAGCTTACTCATGTATCAGGCCATTTGTAGTAATCTTGAGCTACAATACAGAGCTTTAAAAATCAACAAGTCTGCTGCATATTAAGCAGTGTTTAAGGACTGACAGAGCTGTAAACTAAGGCAGTGCCCTGTGAGAATGGGTCCTGATTAAGTGCACCAGCTGAATGCTTCAGTGAATTTTGGACGTGATTGTATCAGGAGCAAACATACTTTAAAGATGCCAATGATTAACCCAGCTTCAGGTAACTGTGGCCAAGCCAAACCAACCTCTGTGTCAGATTCCCAGGCCTACTAAAAAATTGGTCATTTTGCTCTTGTTCTGTTTACACACCATTTCTGTCTTGACTGTTTATTCAGACCCACACACAAGTAAGTGCTTGTCAGTCTGTACCTCTGCAACAGATCCACTCACATAGGCACAACACCAGAGTGAAAAGACATTCGCTTCTGTGAAGTGAAGGTAGAATCAGCAAACCTTAAGTAGAGATATGTGGCCAAACTCATAGGCCTCAGAAACAATACTCTATATGTAGTTTTAAGTGTCATAATTAAATCATTTAAAACAAGTGCTGGATCATAAATTAGGTAAAGAAACGTTTATATAAACAGAATCATATTTGTAGTCTCCATCCATCCATTTTCTAACCCGCTGAATCCGAATACAGGGTCACGGGGGTCTGCTGGAGCCAATCCCAGCCAACACAGGGCACAAGGCAGGAACCAATCCTGGGCAGGGTGCCAACCCACCGCAGATATTTGTAGTCTCTTCTAACTTTTTACTAAACGTTACAAGGATCAGTCATTGCCAGTTATCAATAGGCTGTTCCACGCTTTATTACTATCAAAGTATAAATATAGACCTGGACTGCTGGGGTCTAGCTGATATCTTGGCATGCCCAATGTGTCTGGCAAGAAGGTCCTTGGAACATATCTTGAGCTGCTGCCCGAAAGTCTTGGGAGAGGGGAGGTATAGGTGAAGCCATGACCAGGTACTGAAGGAAGTAGTTGACACCTTCTGCACTGGAATTCAAGCAGATTGACTTTTTGAATTTTAAGATCCAAATTACTATGGCTGCACCACAATGTCAGATATTTCACCTCATGTTTGTATGAGGACTCATCACTGTTTGAAAAAGGCCTATTAGTTAATCTACAGATTTAAGAAATTTGACAGCCAAATCACCAGAGGTACAGTCATTTGTATATTGCATTTGTTATGACAGGAGAAAAACCTCAGGTGGAGCTCATGGCCTCAACTGGGCTGCTAACCTCAGTTCTTAATACACCAGATGATACAACTCAGTGAGAACCCAGGATCAAATGGTGTTTCATTTCTTAGATCATCAGACACCCTCAACCGGACAACCCTGCCACATTAGTCCCCAATTTGTGCCCAAGTACACTACACCATGGATCAAACTAGCTGTTTGACAGGCAGTTAAAAGCTAACCTAGGAAAGCAGTTAGAGTTTCCAGAGCAGATAGCGAGAGTAATACTCAAGTTGGATTTGATCTTTACATCTGCTTGTTCTAAGAAAGTGATTATGATGAAACTCACTGTCCCTGGGAGGAGCATATAGACAGCCCCTACGAGTAGAAGAAGGTCAAATATCTCAAACTGGTAGAGGAATGTAGAAGGCACAGGTAGAAAGCCTGTTGTGAGCCCATTGAGGTGGGCTGTAGGATGCATTGCACGGCAGTCTGTACATTGGGCATTCAGTTTCCTTGGCATTAGAGAATTACAGGAAGGAAAGGCCACCTCTCTTGATCCACAACCACCTTGATGCTTTTGTTGCACCTTTCGTGATGTTTTTCATGTGAGCTGCAGCAAAAGCATCAAGGTGGTTGTGGATCAAGAGAGGTGATCCATGGTGTAACCCACTACTTGGGCACAAGACAGGGACTAATTCCCCAGCGGGGCTAGGTTGTCCGGGTAAGGGTGCCTGATGAAATAAGAAGTGAAACACCATTTGATCTTGGGGTCATCACTGAGTTGTACCATCTGGTGTATTAAGAAACTAGAAAGCGTAATAACATAAACTGAAGTCCATACATATTACAGTTGATACTAAAGTGTATATACAGTCCCAGCTCAAGTGTAGATGAGCATGTATTTGCTATTGAAAAGTCAAACTTTTTTTACATCCTATACAGATACCGTAAATGTGTCCAGCTAGTAAGAGGTCATTCACCAAGTAACATTTGCTCTTTACTGCCTACACAAGATGAGGACATCTGGCCACTAGTATCATTCAGAAGCTGTAAAACATGCATTAGCAATTTACATTCAAAGTTGAAACCAATGTGAGAATTTAAAATTATTTGTTTTTAGCTTTCAACTACTGTAGTAAGTATATAAAGTATGTATCTACATACACACATACATACACAATACTGATCAAAAATCTTAGGCACTTGTGAAAAATGGCAATGAACCTCTTAGGAAGTGCATTAAACTGAATTAAATAAATATTTGGCATGACCACCCTTTGCCTTGAAAACAACAGGAAGTCTGTTAGATACACATGCATGCAGTTTCTGAAGGTACTCGCCCAGCAGGTTGTTCCAAGTTTCTTGGAGAATATACCATAATTCCACTGCTGATTTTGATGGTTTAACTTGCTTTTCTCTCTTTCAGTCATACCAAGTGGCCTTGATGATGTAGAGATCAGGGCTCTGTGGGGTGCCTTTTATCATCTCTTGAAGGATTCCTTGTCCCAACTTATCATTGCAGATAGTTTTTTAATGACTTTAGCTGTGTTTGGGGTCATTACCATCCTGCAGAATGGACCTAGACAAATCTGATGCCTCCCTGATAGTATTGCATGACAGATAAGAATGTGCCTATAGTTCTCAGCAATGAAAGGACCATCAATTTGGATTAAAACATTAACTCAGACCAACAGGAAACCTTCACCATGCTTTACTTGTTGCCCCATGGCAAACCACTGTATGCTTGGTCCTCAACCTTGTTGGTTTGTTTGTGCTTCTTCAGAGCTTGGGCAGCACATCTAGAAACACTTCATTGATGTTAAATTTCTATTTGGGAGAGACCCTGACTTGAGGATAATTACTTTTGTGTCTTGCCACAATTTTCACTTTTGCCATGGTGTAAGATTTTCAAGTTAAATTGCACCATCTTTTACAGCCTCACATTTTCAGTGTGGTTGTCCAGTTTGTCCAGTTTTCTTTTTCAATTTGATTTTTTCAATCACTTTGGTTCTTTATATATACATATATATATATATATATATATATATATATATATATATATATATATATATATATATATATATATATATATATATATGGTAATAAATGTAAAAATATTTAATTTGTCTTGCCGTACGTGTACTTTCAGCAGCTTTCCTTGGTATCTACAAGTGTCTGAACCTCTCTTGATTGGTGCTTCCTCTAACCTTGGACACTTGCCATTATTTTTGAGGTGCCTTGCTCTCCACTAGTTTGTGTTAATACTTTCCACCTTTGAAGGAGACTCTCTGTGTGTCTTCTGTATCTTTATTCCTCCTTGTGTATCTCACTCACTCACACATCCTCTTTCAAGCCAAACTGACCAATCACATCAAAGCAAAACTGACTCTGTAGGACAGGACACTATATATATATATATTCTGATACAGTTTGCATTCCAGAAGAAGTTGGGAGTGAAGGATGCCACCATCTACATGCTACACCGATCCCTCTCTCACTTGGACAGAGGCAGTGGTGCTGTAAGGATTATGTTTCTGGACTTCTCTAGCACCTTCAGCACCATCCAACCTCTGCTCCTTAGGGACAAGCTGACAGAGATGGGAGTAGATTCATACCTGGTGGAATGGATTGTGGACTATCTTACAGACAGACCTCAGTATGTGCGTCTCGGGAACTGCAGGTCTGACATTATGGTCAGCAGCACAGGAGCGCCACAGGGGACTGTGCTTTCTCTGGTCCTGTTCAGCCTATATACATCGGACATCCAATACAACTCGGAGTCCTGCCACATGCAAAAGTTTACAGATGACACTGCTATTGTGGGCTGCATCAGGAGTGGGCAGGAGGAGGAGTATAGGAACCTAAACTAGAAATTTGTTAAATGGTGCGACTCAAACCTACAACTTAACACCAGCAAAACCAAAGAGCTGGTGGTGGATTTTAGGAGGCCCCGGCCCCTCCCGGACCCCATGATTATCAGAGGTGACTGTGTGCAGAGGGAGCAGACCTATAAATACCTGGGAGTGCAGCTGGATGATAAATTGGACTGGACTGCTAATACTAATGCTCTGTGCAAGAGAGGACAGAGCCGACTATACTTCCTTAGAAGGCTGGTGTCCTTCAACATCTGCAATAATATGCTGTAGATGTTCTACCAGACTGTTGTGGCTAGCGCCCTCTTCTATCTGGTGGTGTGCTGGGGAGGCAGCATAAAGAAGAGGGACACCTCACACCTTGACAAACTGGTGAGGAAGGCAGGCTCTATTGTAGGCACAGAGCTGGACAGTTTGGCATCTGTGGCAGAGCGACAGGTGCTGAGCAGGCTCCTGCTAATCATGGAGAATCCACTGCATCCATTAAACAGTATCATCTCCAGACAGAGGAGCAGCTTCAGCGACAGATTGCTGTCACTGTCCTGTTCCACTGCCAGACTGAGGAGATCGTTCCTCCCTCACACTTTGTGACTCTTCAATTCCACCCTTGGGGGTAAATGTTAACATTATACAATGTTATTGTCTGTTATACCTGCCTCACACTCTCCACCTTGCATTTTTTAACTTGCACTGCATTTTTATTACTCTTTAATTAATATTGTTTTAATCAGTATGCTGCTGCTGGAGTATGTGAATTTCCCCTTGGGGATTAATAAACTATCTATCTATGTTTATATCTTGTCTGAGATGATGATGGGCCCATGATGTTTTTGATACCTATGTATGTTTCTGTTTAACTATGAAAACAGGGGCCCCAGTGCACTACTTTGCCCAGGGGCCTATGATGTTGTTAAGATGCCCCTGATTCAGACAGCGTTGGTCATAAAGTCATTTTTATTATTTGAGTGTTGTTATTATCCAAGTGTCTGTTAATGGTGTTTTCATTTAAAAGCCATGATTCAGCCAGCTCTCTAGCACTCTTAGTATCAGCCTTGAATTTTTCTTGCGCCATGTCCAGGTTAAATGTCCGGTAGAACTTGTACAGGCATAAATGAGAGACCATGGGTTCTTCCTTCTGACAGCATTGCAATGTTTCTGTAAATGTGTTGCGTATGTTTTAGATGTTTGTTCCATTTATACAGCTGGTCGTGCACTGCATGAATGCTGTAAACTGCATTTCTTGTTTCTTTGGTCAATTTCTTGCTTTTGGCATTGGAAATGACACTTGCAACACGTATACAGTAACATTGCAATTAATAATAAGAAATAGCAGTGACCCTAGCACTGACCCCTGTGGGACACCACACTTGACATCACCAAATTCTGATATGGTTCCTCACACCATAACTCTCTTTTTCCTGTGTTTTAGCCAATTTTACACCCATCTATACACTACACCCTGAACTCCCGCTTCTTTTTTTTGATACCCAAACTCTCATCAGCAAGTCAAGATAAAAAATATCACATGCATCACTCTGGTCATATCCTTTTGTTTCTTCCTCATAAAATTCCAGAATATTAGTAAAACATCTGAACCCATGCTGACTGTTGAGTAAAACTCCTGTTCTTGCCATCAATTGTCCCCTAACCCTAAGCCTAACCTAATGATTCCTTCCATTAATTTAATTGTGACGCACCTTACTGGGCTATAGGTATTTGGATTTGCCTGATTACTCTTTTTATATAATGGGATAACATTTGCTTGTTTTCCAGATGTTAAGAATATGTACTTTACATGTATTTTTCTCTTTTCCACAACAATGCATTTTTATGTTTCTTTTCCCAACCATTTTGTGTTGTATTGTGATTGTGCTATATTTGCAATTAGCATATATTTTGTTGGGTTAATAAATGGGAGTGTGCTTTATAAAAGTAAATTGTTTTAACCTGAATGATTAGATATTTTACTATGTCAGGCAGAAATGACACCATAAATCAATACTGGCTTAATGCATGCCTCACTCAGGCTATATCATCCATCAAACAGATACACCAACCACTCACTCATAGACAGCAAAAATCTCTTTTGAACACCATGTACATGCAAATATACTCCCACCCAAAAATCAATCAATTAGGTGGCATTTCATATGAATGATTTTTTAGTGTGTACTGTCCCAAAACATGGTGGGTAATCTTCTACCACACGCTTACAGTATTACAGTATTTTAGCTGCTAGCACCAGTCTTCCACTAATCTCATGGTATTTTCATCAAGGAAACATGTCACATATTAGGAGAGTGTTTGAAAAAAATCCAATGACATATACAACTGTGTGAATTGCTGCTGAGGCTGGGATTGACTCTGCAACCTAACAACCCATTTGGAATAAATGTATTCAGATAACAAATAAATGTACCAGCAAGCATTGGAGCTGCAAAGTATCCAATGAGCATTTGCATTAAAAGAGCAATATATAACAATCATTGATTCAGTTATAGAATTTCTTTTTCTGCCAAATTTCAGTCCTTAACCCCCATCAGTTTAGGTGAAGTAATGTATTATAGACATTAGAAGAATATATAAAGAAATATGTACCACCATCTCTGTTACCTGCTCCCTCAAAGAAGCTCAAGATGGCGCAGGATAATTTAAAATAAGCATATATAGTTAAAGATTTACTGCAGATTATGTTTAAGATAACCAGACAGCCCATATTTCACAGGATAGTCCCACTTTTTAAGATTAAGATATTTATAAAACAAAATTAATGTGTGCCACATTTTGGATGAGGTTATTTTTTCCAATAACACTGCCCTGTTCACTATGGAAAAAGATGGTCCGCTGTGGCAACCCCTAATAGGAGCAGCAGAAAGAAGAAGAAGAACCCTTCCCTGTTCACATAGTTCCCATCCCTCCATCCCACTATCCTTTATTAATTCTGTGAGATTCGCTAACCTTAACCTAAAGTGACAGGAAATTCCACTCATCCTCCAAGCAATGTGCTGGATCAGTTTTATGGCCTTATCTGTCCTGTACACTTGTGCAATATGAATTTAAGAAAGGACTTTCCAAGACATCATTTAGTGAAGCGTCAAATAAATTTTTGTGTGTTATTTTGATTTTTATACAACACAAAGTAATAGAGCAACATTCATATTTGTTTGCGGTTTTCTTGGACTTAAGAAGCAGTCAAAAATGTGAGGGGGTCCATTTGGGGAGGCTAGAGGTGGCATTGTTGCTTCATGCAGATGATGTTGTCATTTTTGCCTAATCTGATTGTGATGTTCGGCATGCACTTGAGTGATTTGCTGCCGCATGTGAAGCAGGTGGCATGAGGAACAGCACCTCTAAGTCTGAGGTTGTTTTCTCTCTTGGAAAAGTTTGACTTGATTTCTGAAATTAAGGGTAACTGCCCTTTGTGAAGCAGTTCATGAGTGAAGGAAAACGGGAAAGTGTGAGATCGACAAGTAGATTGGAACAGTGGTGGCTGTTTTGTGGACGTTGGACCAGCCTGTGTTTGTGAAGTGGGAAATGTGTCTTAAAGACAATACTCTTGGTTCACTTGTGGGTAATGCCTAAAAGAATGCAATCATGAGTACAAAAGGCAGAAATGAGATTTCTGACACACGGTGATAGATTCTGAAGCTCAGTGATTCCAGAGAGCCTCAATATTCTGGATTGAGAGGAGTCATCTGAGGTGGTTTGGGCATGTCATAAGGATGACCACCTGGTGGCTCCCCCTAGAGGTGCTCTTGGCATGCTGCACTCAGAAGAGATCCTACGGCAGACCCAGGACACTCAGCTCAGCTGACTTGGGAATGCCTGGGAATTCCCCAGGAAGAGATGAAATCTGTAGCCGGGGACAGGGAATTGTGGGCTGACTTACTTGGCTTGCTGTCACTGTGACACTTACCAGGAAAAGCTGTTGAGAAGATGAGATGAAAGGAGATGATAAGAACCAAGACATGTTCTAAAAGACGGATGGCATGTTGTATGTTGATTAGCACATGCAAATAAGAATTTCACTTTGCTCTTTATACGTGACAATAACGACTCTATGAAAATTAAATGTACCAAAACACTTGTGGCGTCCTTATAATTATTTAAAGGCACTGAAAATGCTCAGAATGACCTAATATATTTGTATCAGCTCCACTGAAACCCCTTTACTGAAGGACAGCAGTGGAAATGGCGGAGGAGTGCCTCTGAGATGAACCAGAGGAAACGTTTATGATCAGTTATAACTTCAGCTTCATTGCCCAGGGCTGAATGCAGTTTTATTTATTGCTCTGTGATACTAACACACTCTACAAAGATCGCCTTTAAAGTATTAATAGCAACAAGTCTGAGAGGAAAGAAATGTTCTCTGAATTTGGGACATGGGCCATGGAATGGGACAAGGAGATCACTGACTGAGAGATCTTTAAAAGTAGGACCAAAATAAGTCTGGATTTAAATATAGCCAGAAATTTTCTGAGTTTCAACCTTGAACTACTGAATACAAGTACAGTTTCTTTTCAAACCAACAGATGCAATGTTATCCATTACAAAATGTTAATTAAGTATCAGTTATTGCTAAAAATGCATGAAGAGAGAAACATTGTGGCTTTTTATTCATAGCAATAGGATAATTCATACCAAGCACCGTCAAAAAGAAGAGAAGCCTATAAGTCAAGGACATTTAAATGGAGTGCCTGGCAAAAATGATCTACACTAAAAAAAGAAACTCTACAAAATTGAGTACTTCATGCTAGGTAAGACTGGGGAACACAAAGTCTCCTACATAGCAAGGCTTTTATAAAACATCAGCAAAGTCAGAAGCAATAGGTTCAGAACAGACAGTAGTATAAAATTAAGGGCTGGCGCCAGATCATGTCTGTTCTGGAGTTATGGTACATCCGGCATTATTTCTTGAAGGAAGTTCAATTGAATTCAGGTTTGTGTAGCATGCTTCTGTTTACAAGCCTGGAGTGGTATGTACATGTACAAATATATAAATTAGATAAAATAAAAAGCAAAAATACCCCCTGTAATAAAGGCGCTATATAGGTGCCGACCCGACACAGACTGACACCGGAGGTACGTATAAAAGCAAGTAAACTTTTATTTTTCTTCACCTGTGGGGCACAAAACAGTCCAAAAACACACAAGTGAACACAAAAGCACAAACACTCTTTCTTTCCTCCACTCCTCATGGCAGCTTTGTCTCCCTTCTCCCGACTCTGGCTCTTGGAGTGTTGGCTGCTGGCCCCTTTTATTATTCACCCGGAAGTGCTCCAGGAGCTTGATTACTGAGTTCTGGCTTCACTTCCGGGTGTGGTGAAAACACTGCCACAATGGGCTCAGGAGTCCCTGCTGCAGCATCCCCTGGCAGCCACCCCAGATCCCAAAAAGGGCTGTGGAGAACTCCATCTCCCATGGAGCCCTGCAGGTATCTGATCCATCACAGTTGCCCAGGGGGGCTGCCACAAAGTGGTCCAGGGTAGGTACTATGCAGCCCATGCTTGCTCCCCTTGCACATGCACAGAAGGGGCGTCCTGGCCGGGCATGGGCCACGTCCCGGCCGACCGTCACACCCCAAAAAACTGCAACAACAAACCACAACACAATAGTGAAAGCAAAAACATTGTACCATGAATATTTGTTATAGAGTACCTGTCAAATAATACAAAGAGTACACGACTCGTGTTTTGCCCAAATTGGGGATCATCAGGTGTATGCACCTTTGCTTCCCCTTCAAGGGATTGAACCTCGGACATCACAGTTTGATGATCACAGGGGGAAGCAAAGGTGCATACACCTGATGAGCCTGACAGGTACCCTATAACATATGATCTGTTTCTTGCAAGTTAGAGGACGTGGCAGATGTTTGCAAACTGCCTGACCAACAACAAGCGTTACCTGGTAACTGACCACCCAAATATGTAGATTGCAATTCAGACCTATAAATCAATATATATATATATATATAAATAGTGAAACAAATCAGCCAACACAGCAAAAAGGTTTGGGGGCAGCCACCTGTACACTTGAAAAAATAGGCTGACAAAATTCAATGGTTGGTTCAAAACGGTCTTAACAGACAGTAATCCAATACAGAACTGGTGAGACAGAAAAAACATGGCAGTTTTAAATCCAGGCAGGGGAAATGATGTCACCTGGGCAGGAACCTGAAGTGATGTCATCGAGTCCAGGCAGAAATTTCCTGCAGACGGTCTGCTGAGGAAAAAAAGAAAGGAGCACAGCAAGAACAACTACGAGTCGATCAAGATTACGCTATACAACGCCTGTCGTTAATGAGTAATGCAAGGGACAATATAAATGAAGGGAACAGTATAACTTAGACACTGACCCGGCCCTGACTATGCCCATTTGCTGTGAGTGGTAGGTCCCACTCCAATAAATAACCCTGGTATTTCTGTTTCAAATGGAATAAACCTGGTTTTGCTAAAATACTGAGACTCAGCCTCGAGGTTTGGGGTGCAAGACAGTGACTCACATGTCACAATATAAAAATATATATATATACACTAGGGGGCTCTGCCCCCTGCTTGCTTTGCTTGCCCACACCCGGGTTTGTTTTATCAGATATACAATTTTATGAAATTGTTATTTTCATGGGAATTGTTACATATGCATTATTTTCACTTTTACTTTAAAATTTTTGCAAAAACAATATTTGTCCTTTATTTCTGGTCCCAGGCGTGGTAAAATCTGTTTCTTTTGAGATGTATAATGCTGCTCGCGTTGTGAAGAGGGGGGCTGAACACATGCTAAGGAGATGTGTTCGGAACAGCTGCTGTCTTGCTGCTGCTGCTGCTAGTGAACTGCGTGCTCTGCTTGTCACACTGCACGTCGATCATTTAAAAGCTTGTACAGCAGCTGTCCTTTTGACACTTCGCGTCTCTGCCGCTCACGTTGTAAAGGAGGGGACGAACACACGCTAAGGGAGATGTGGTCGGATCATTGGCTGGCTTGCTGCTGCTGCTGCTGGCAAGCTGCGTGTTTTGCTTGTCGCTTGTCATTGTTTTAAGACCTGGGAGCACTTGAAGTGTGTTTGTCAAAACCATTCCAACAAATGCTAGGTTAGATGTCTGTGAACTTGTTTTAAATTGTTTGTAAGTAGAGTGTGACGTGCAAAAGTCACTGTCTCACGGGTATTGCCTCCTAAGGTTGTAATGTCTAGTCTCACATGTCGTCAAAGTCTTGATCGCTTCGCTCAACCCCCAGGAGGTGCATTACGCTCCTGCCACTTCGCGTCTCTCCCACTCGCGTTGTGAAGGGGGGGAGATTAACGCTTGCTAAGGAGATGCGGCCGGATCAGCTGCTGGCATTGTGCTGCTGATGCTGAGGTGCATGTTCTGCTTGTCGCGCTGCGTGTTAATCATTTAAAAGCCTGTGCAGCAGCTGTCCTATGGTCTCACTGCCTTGTCTCACGGGACATCAAACTGACGATCACATCTCATCTCCTTCCCAAGATTTCCCAAAATTTTATTATTATTATTATTTATATATATATATATATATATATATATATATATATATATATATATATATATATATATATATATATATATATACATACACAAACATGATCCCGCTCATAAATTCAA
This sequence comes from Polypterus senegalus, assembly GCF_016835505.1. Lineage (NCBI taxonomy): Eukaryota > Metazoa > Chordata > Cladistia > Polypteriformes > Polypteridae > Polypterus > Polypterus senegalus. The sequence continues at coordinate 108,778,382 of NC_053154.1, forward strand.
CATTAAGCAATGGGACCTCTAGCCAATCTAATTTATTGAATTTCTTGCAGGAACTCTCCAGCCATCTACACAGGTGAGACAGTTTGCAGACAATTTTACAGAACACAGGCAAGCCATTAAAAATCTCTATTTGTGTTCTTTCAATGGGCTTCAAAGACACTTTTCAAAGAAAAACTGAGGAATTCCAAATTCTTAGCCTGGGACCACATAGTTGTATGGCTCTAAATGACCAACTGACTTTTTAATCTCTCTCCTAATCTTCTCTAATGGCAGCTGTTTGTCATCTACTCTCACCTTTTCTCCTTTCATCTGCCCTGTCTTTGTTCCTGTCATCTCTTTACTACATATGTTACTTGCAATTTTCTTTTCAGTTGTACACCTGATGGAGACTATAGAGCTGAAACATTGTGTCTTTAAACTCCTCTGCTTTTCAGTGAGAAAATAACCACAAACTTTTTTCCATATACATATATATAATCTACATTTTTACAGGAATGTGCCTCTTTTCCCTTTTTCTTGTCTCCATAACATCTATACTAATAAAAGGCAAAGCCCTCACTGACTGACTCACTCACTCACTGACTGACTCACTCACTCACTCACTCACTCACTCACTCACTCACTCACTCACTCACTCACTCACTCACTCACTCATCACTAATTCTCCAACTTCCCGTATAGGTAGAAGGCTGAAATTTGGCAGGCTCATTCCTTACAGCTTACTTACAAAAGTTAGGCAGGTTTCATTTCGAAATTCTAGGCGTAATGGTCATAACTGAAGCCTATTTTTATCCATATACTGTAATAGACTGCAGGTCAATGGCCGTGGGAGGAGGAGTTGCGTGTCGCATCATCACGCCTCCCACGTAATCACGTCAACTGATTGTGAACAGAGTACGTAGAAAACAAGGAACAGCTCCAAAGAGCGCTGAAGAAAAAACGCATACAAGCATATTCATAAGTGCAGCTACTGCGTAATAAAAAAAAAGTTTAAATTAAGTTTATAGACACGCTCCCGCTGCTGTTTGTCATGCCTTTGACGAATACTTTATTCGCGAGATACAAGTTTAATGAGAAGACACGAGGTATAAACGAGACTTTGGATCACTTTGTAACGGAGTTAAAATTGCTGTAGCGAGAAACTTTTAAGTGCCGAGTCTTAGCTAACATCAAATAAAGCCGTGGACATCGCAACATCACACAAGAGAGCAGCTCATGTGAACTGACTGAACACAGTATGAGTGATCACTTCCATGAATCAAACCTGTTCAAAAAACGCATTACACAATTGACAAGGTAGGAAAAGAATATGCTCCGAGCTGAGCTCCACAGCTAACACGGTCTTGCGGAAGCAACTTCGTCACGCTGCCACCAAACACACACAAGTTAATACACACGCTGTCTCTAGAGTTTCTCCACACTCAATGTATTCCTCGCATCCCCATTATACCCTCTGATCTCCCATTTCAATTCAAATGCCTCCAATTTATAGTAAGGCTCTGCTCCGCGATCACAATTAATAAGTTTCAGGGACAGACCCTACAAAAGGTTGCCATTGATTTGAGGCAAGATTGCTTTTCTCCTGGACAACTATACGTTGCATTCTCAAAAGTAATCTCAGTGCACAGCTTGGTCATATTACAACCGGAGTGCTGAACTGACAACGTGGTATACAAAGAGATCCTTAACAAATAGTTATTGGTATATTTTCCCTCAGTTTAAAAAGGTTTTCTTTTCTTCTTAATAAAAATTTAAAAGCAGTACTTCGTTGTTGCAAAGCGCGGCGATTTTGCTATATACAGTATATATATATGTAGATATGTATATACTGTATATATGTATGTACTGTATGTATGTATGTATGTGTATATATATATGTAGATATGTATATATATGTGTATATATGTAGATATGTATATATATGTAGATATGTATACAGTGGTGTGAAAAACTATTTGCCCCCTTCCTGATTTCTTATTCTTTTGCATGTTTGTCACACAAAATGTTTCTGATCATCAAACACATTTAACCATTAGTCTAATATAACACAAGTAAACACAAAATGCAGTTTTTAAATGATGGTTTTTATTATTTACGGAGAAAAAAAATCCAAACCTACATGGCCCTGTGTGAAAAAGTAATTGCACCCTTGTTAAAAATAACCTAACTGTGGTGTATCACACCTGAGTTCAATTTCCGTAGCCACCCCCAGGCCTGATTACTGCCACACCTGTTTCAATCAAGAAATCACTTAAATAGGAGCTGCCTGACACAGAGAAGTAGACCAAAAGCACCTCAAAAGCTAGACATCATGCCAAGATCCAAAGAAATTCAGGAACAAATGAGAACAGAAGTAATTGAGATCTATCAGTCTGGTAAAGGTTATAAAGCCATTTCTAAAGTTTTGGGACTACAGCGAACCACAGTGAGAGCCATTATCCACAAATGGCAAAAACATGGAACAGTGGTGAACCTTCCCAGGAGTGGCCGGCCGACCAAAATTACCTCAAGAGCGCAGAGACGACTCATCCGAGAGGTCACAAAAGACCCCAGGACAACGTCTAAAGAACTACAGGCCTCACTTGCCTCAATTAAGGTCAGTGTTCACGACTCCACCATAAGAAAGAGACTGGGCAATAAAGGCCTGCATGGCAGATTTCCAAGACGCAAACCACTGTTAAGCATAAAGAACATCAGGGCTCGTCTCAATTTTGCTAAGAAACATCTCAATGATTGCCAAGAGTTTTGGGAAAATACCTTGTGGACTGATGAGACAAAAGTTGAACTTTTTGGAAGGCAAATGTCCCGTTACATCTGGTGTAAAAGGAACACAGCATTTCAGAAAAAGAACATCATACCAACAGTAAAATATGGTGGTGGTAGTGTGATGGTCTGGGGTGGTTTTGCTGCTTCAGGACCTGGAAGGCTTGCTGTGATAGATGGAACCATGAATTCTACTGTCTACCAAAAAATCCTGAAGGAGAATGTCCGGCCATCTGTTCGTCAACTCAAGCTGAAGCGATCTTGGGTGCTGCAACAGGACAATGACCCAAAACACACCAGCAAATCCACCTCTGAATGGCTGAAGAAAAACAAAATGAAGACTTTGGAGTGGCCCAGTCAAAGTCCTGACCTGAATCCAATTGAGATGCTATGGCATGACCTTAAAAAGGCGGTTTATGCTAGAAAACCCTCAAATAAAGCTGAATTACAACAATTCTGCAAAGAGGAGTGGGCCAAAATTCCTCCAGAGCGCTGTAAAAGACTCATTGCAAGTTATCGCAAATGCTTGATTGCAGTTATTGCTGCTAAGGGTGGTCCAACCAGTTATTAGGTTCAGGGGGTAATTACTTTTTCACACAGGGCCATGTAGGTTTGGATTTTTTTTTCTCCCTAAATAATAAAAACCATCATTTAAAAACTGCATTTTGTGTTTATATTTGACTAATGGTTAAATGTGTTTGATGATCAGAAACATTTTGTGTGGCAAACATGCAAAAGAATAAGAAATCAGGAAGGGGGCAAATAGTTTTTCACACCACTGTATATGTGTCTGTGTGTATATATACATATATATATATGTGTGTGTGTATGTATGTGTATATGTATATATGTATATGTGTGTGTATATGTATGTGTATATATATGTTAATATGTGTATATATATGTATATATATGTAGATGTGTATATGTATATATATGTATATATGTGTATATGTAGATATGTATATATATGTATATACACTGCTCACAAAAATTAAAGGAACACTTTAAAGAAACACATTAGATACATCAGATCTCAATATGAAGTTGGATATCTATACAAATAATGACAGGGCAATGTCTTAGGAACAAAAGGATGCCAAGTCTTTTAATGGAAATAAAAGTTTTCTGCCTACAGAGGGCTCAATTGTGTAGACACCCTAAAATCAGAGTGAAATGAAGATGTGGCAGGCTAGTCCATTTTTTTTAAAAACTTAATTTCTGCCACTCAAAATGCTTTTCAGTATCTTGTGTGGCCCCCACGAGCTTGTATGCATGCTTGACAACGTCGGGCATGCTCCTAATGAGACGATGGATGGTGTCTTGTGGCATTTCCTCCCAGATCTGTATGAGGGCATCCCTGAGCTGTTGTACAGTCTGAGGAGCAACCTGGCAGTGCCTAATGGACCGAAACATAATGTCCCACAGATGTTCTATTGGGTTTAAGTCAGGGGATTGTGAAGGCCATTCAATTGTTTCAATTCCTTCATCCTCCAGGTACTGCCTGCATACTCTTGCCACATGAGGCCGGGCATTGTCGTGCATTAGGAGGAAACCAGGACCTACTGCACCAGCGTAGGGTCTGACAATGGGTCCAAGGATTTCATCCTGATACCTAATGGCAGTCAAGATGCCGTTGTCTAGCCTGTAGAGGTCTGTGAGTCGCTCCATGGATATGCCTCCAAGATCATCACTGACCCACCACCAAACCAGTCATGCTAAACGATGTTACAGGCAGCATAATATTCTCCATGGCTTCTCCTGACCCTTTCACGTCTTTCACATATACTCAGGGTGAACCTGCTCTCATCTGTGAAAAGCACAGGACGCCAGTGGTGGACCTGCCAATTCTGGTATTCTATGGCAAATGCCAATTGAGCTCCCCGGTGCTGTGCAGTGAGCACAGGGCGCAGTAGACATTTGGGCCCTCAGGCAACCCTCATGAAGTCTGTTTCTGATTGTTTGGTCAGAGACATTCACACCAGTGGCCTGCTGGAGGTCATTTTGTAGGGCTCTGGCAGTGCTCATCCTGTTCCTCCTTGCCCAAAGGAGCAGATACTGGTCCTGCTGATGGGTTATGGACCTTCTATGGCCCTCTCCAGCTCTCCTAGAGTAACTGCTTGTCTCCTAGAATCTCCTCCATGCCCTTGAGACTGTGCAGGAGACACAGCAAACCTTCTGGCAATGACACGTATTGATGTGCCATCCTGGAGAAGTTGGACTACCTGTGCAACCTCTGTAGGGTCTAGGTATCGCCTCATGCTACCAGTAGTGACACTGACTGTAGCCAAATGCAAAACTAGTGAAGAAACAGTCAGAAAAGATGAGGAGGGAAAATGTCAGTGGCCTCCACCTGTTAAACCATTCCTGTTTTGGGGGTCATCTTATTTTTGCCCCTCTAGTGCACCTGTTGTTAATTTTATTAACACCACAGCAGCTGAAACTGATTAACAACCCCTTCTGCTACTTAACTGACCAGATTAATATCCCATAAGTTTCATTGACTTTATGCTATACTCTGATTAAAAAGTGTTCCTTTAATTCTTTTGAGCAGTATATATGTTTATATGTGTGTGTGTGTGTATATATATATACTGTATATATATATATATATATATATATATGACAGCAACACTCATAACAGTGACAAAACAATTACATTGACAATCATGTTATGTTATTTTCAAAATGTTTCCTTTTTTTTTTCATAACTTCTTTCACACACTACTTCTCTGCTGCGAAGTGCAGGTATTTTCACTTAGGCTCTTAAAATATCTAAATATTAATAAATAGATAAAATAATTTTAGATTAGATAAACTTTATTAATCCTCTGGGGTATTTAACTGTAGTACGTAAGCAGTCAGAAGAAGAAGATAATTATACAGTATTAAGATAAGAACAGACAGTAATGGAGTAGAGAAAAACAAAATTCCCATCTGCACAGATTCTATCTGTCAATGGCCCATAGATCATTTGGCCTGTCACTGGCCTTTTGAAAATTACAGAACACTGTGGGCTAATATCAATAATTTTAGCAAAATATGGCAAACTATGGAGCTGTCATTGTTGAGAGCACATTAAGACAAAAGTAACACAGAGCACATAACAACAATAGGCCTGAGGAAATGTGTATGCCAGTTCCACCCAGGAATTGGCCAAGTGCTGCCTTTTAATCATGCTTACTGTCTGAAAGGGCACTGCATGCCAGTATGGGGTATTGTAGGATTACCTTGGCCAGCATGACTTGACGTATGAAATTTAAAATTTCTCTACTGTTTTTTGATTAATAACAACACAAAGCCTATTCCATTTTGTCATACAAGGCTGTGGAAAGACTAGTGGGGCTATTATTGAACATTTTCAAAATGTGGACCTTTTAATTAAGAAATTCTGTATCCCTGTACATGACACAGATGGATGTAGACTCATTTCAGATACCTGAGAAACTGATAATGCCAGCCTCTCACCTTCTGATCTGAAATCAAATTATTAAAACCTTCAGTATGTGCTCACAGCAGAGATGGTTTAGCACGTCGAGTAAACCTTTGTGGCATTCAGTGAAAAAATGGCAATAAACTCCCATAAAACTGAATTAGATCCTTTTCTAAAACTTCACATAGAGGCTATGTAAGCTGCACTCTTGTGTTATAATTCAGAGAACTGAACTAAAATGGAACATGCGGTTTCCTTTATTTAATAATAACGCTCTCCTTACAAGTCATCGGGCTCCCAGTTACTAAGATACGGGCAGCTGCATGAATTTTTCCTTAGCAACATGTGCCTATGCTGAAACACAACAGATCAAAATGCTTCTGACTCCTGTAAGATAAGTAATTACCAGTTTACCCAGTTTCACCCTGATCATTGATTATATCTTTACATCTGTAAAACAACATAAATTAGGACTGGTCCATTATTCAAACCCTGCTCTATTCCCAAACAGCCACTGGCACTTTTTTGCCCATGTTTTGGTGTAGCTCCACAGTTCTCTTGTTTGTTTCAAACGTTTCCAATTTGTTTTCTCACCCTTCATATTTCAGTATCGCCGTATTCAAAGTCTGCTTTTTGCACCTTCTCCAATTACTTAACCATACCAAAAGAGAGTTGTTCTTTTGAGCACCATTGTGGCTAAGCTGCTATTGTTTTCCAGATGGACATTCAATGAAATAGTGGCAATCTGTCAATCGAATAGTCTTTTTCTGTAACCTAACCCAGCTAGAACTTCCTGCAACATGACAAAACATTACCATATATTAGTGAGAAAAAGCTCATTTACTAATATAGCCATCATTTGTGATCCTTCAGCTCATGTCATATGTCATCTGGTAGTGGCTTCTTGAGATCAATGAAGAATAGAGAATCACAGTTAAATTTTTAAGACAGTTATTCAGCTTTTTTTCCTATTTAATTATATTGTGTTATTAATATGCATTCCATTACTCCACACTTTTCCTTGTTCTACTTTCCTGCTATGCCCCAGATCTTTTTTGAGGGTTTGTTTGTAATGTACTTATTCATTTACTTTATACTGTGTGTTTTTTTTAAGTAAATGTTGCAGTTGGAATTGCTCAGATAAATGTTCTGTTTTTGTTCTATATTTTTGTATGTTGTTCCTTTATTTTGGTCATGTCTTTTTGTCACCATTTTGCATGACTGTTTTTGCATGTGAGGCCACCATTTTGTGTATTTCTTTGTATTGGAGCTGCCATTTTGCATTTCCAGGTTTCATGGGCATGCCCATTTTTTGTGTCTGGTTGCTATGCTGCATGTCTGGCAAGCATTAGATGCATGTGACCCCTGACATCAAGGAGGCCATAATATGAATGATATTGACCTCTCCCTTTCCTGACAATCCTGTGATTTGCCCTTAAAAGAAAAAAAAACCAAAATGTAATTCTCTGCCATTCACCTTTACAATTGTCTAAGTTGAAATTACAGTTCTCACTGGTTACAATAAGAAACAAGCATTAAATGTACACATTGCGAAACATTCAGATGCTTTTGAAGACTGTGCAGGCCCTGTGACCTTCCATGGACTGAGTTCAGTAGCTAGGTGTAAGAACCTCCTCAGTTCATGTCAGCATTGCAGGGTCCAGAAGCTATCCACCAAGAATGGGCAAAACAGGCCCGGAAAGGACTTTAGTCCATCACAGGGACCACTCTCACTCACACACACCCTCAGACACACAAACATCCATTATATTCATACTGTGAGTGCTATAGAGAATGGATGGGCATCCCACCTAGAACGGAGGGCAATGACTTGCCCTGCCAAGAGGCCATTATAGAAGTACAGCATGGATGGAGGCAAAACCCGGCCGTGATGGTTTTTGATCCTTATCCCAGTTGGGGTGAAAGAATAGTGGATGGACTGAGCGAGGCCGGACATCAAGAAAAATTATTTCCTCTGTATAAGAGGTGGCAGTGTCCCTCTGAACTGGTCCTGGTTTGGACACCTGTATGGATGTACTGTATGGGAGTTTTATTTCAGAAGTGTAGCCCTGTCAGGGTCCTTGGGCATCGCCAGAGGGCGCTGTCAGGGGAGGATCTCCATACTTTCTGCATGAACCAGAAGTGCTTCCAACAGGCACTGTCATAGTACTGGAAGTACTCCTGGGTCTGATATAAAAGCAGGAGACTCACTTCACCCAGGGAGCCAGAGTCAGGAGGAGATGGATAACGCTTACTATGGAGGAGTCAAGGAAGACGGGAAAACACTTTTGGTGTATTGCGTTGGACTGAGCCTACTGAGGTATTGCTATCTAATAAAATAAATATATTTTACCCTGGAACCGTGAGTAGTCACAATACACAGTGACAATTTGAAATTGCCAACTAGCATAACCTAAAGAAATAATCAAAAGCCTTTTGCAATGAATTCTTCCCTTGCTTGAGCATGTCTGGCCATCGTTATATCCATGGCATGCTATTCAGTTACGACAAATGTTAGTAAATAACAGAACTGAAAGGCAAACTTAATTACAGTGACTGATTTTTATGGATAGCTTATGAATGTGTCACTCTGATGGTAAACTATAGTGACAGTGAAATAGTGAATTACTACAATCTGCAGATAATACAGCTGTCAGATCGGTTTAGTGGAAGGTAAATATTGAGTAAATGTTTATTTACTCAGTCCGTAAAGGTTTAAGCATCACAGGTTACTTCATTCATATCTAGATAACCTTTTGTTTAACTTGCTTGTATACAGTATTATACATTTATGGTTAGAAGGAATATTTAACTTACCTATTATGGCTTAAAGCTTCAAGAGGAGTGAGATACTGATGTGCTGGTTCTATTTCATTTGTGCAGTAGGAGTTGGGAAGACTCCATAAAGCAGATAAAACTTTATGATGCAGAGGATTGACTGCTCTGCAACTGGAAGCAGTTCATAACAGCAGGTAAATTCATACCTGTGCATGCAGCATGCTGGTGTTTCATTAACTTCGACCAGGGATCTGTTTGCTGTCAGTAGCAGCTGTCAGAGGTGAAAAAGAGGGAAATATGCAAAATATACAAGTTTGTGTAACTGCTGTAAAGGTAAAATTGAAACAGTAAATTGATTCTTACTTGAAATTGGGTTTTCTAATCCTTTCATGGGTTCCCTTCAGAGGACATTATGGTATCAGCTAGAGTCTCTGCATCTATTCTGTGAATATCTGTTAAATTAATGAAAATAAAACTATGTTCTGCGACATTTCACGTATATGCTTGGTTAATTTGTTTAAGATTAATTGCTTTAGTGATTGTAATCTTTGATTGTAAATGTATGAGTTATTACATCTTTTCACTTATGGCAATCAATGTTTGTTACCCGCCCTATTACTCTTGCTGAACACACAGGCCCTAACCTAATGTTACTCAATTATGTTAACCTCTTTTGTAAGTCTCTTTGGATAAAAGCATCTGCTAAGCAAATATATATAAATGTAAAGTATGTACAGAAAGTTTCTCTGTTTTAAGACAGACAAATTTGCAGATTCATCAATGCTTTTCAATGGGAGATTTTGAAATTTCAAAGCTTTGTACAGCCTGTCTCAAAAAGGCAGACAAACATGGCTATTGCAGTAGGTGCTTCTCACATTATATGCAAACACACCTAAAAAAGAAAACACATTTATTTAACAAGCTTTGATTTGAATATTCTTTGCTACTCATTCTATATCAGCTTAATATATCATTCTAGCATGCGATTTTGCCTGGATATTGAATCTATGCCCACGTAGCAACATGTACAAAAATTTGGTTTTGAGCCAGAACAACAACATGCTCATATATTTGAGACACACATACATTTAGCTTTGCTTTTTAGCTCACTGCAGAAGTAAAGGAAGGAAATACAGTTGTCAGGGATGCCAGGGGCCATGACCCGGCCGGGACGCCAGGAGGGACCGGAAGAGGGTCAGAGCCCTGCCTGGACCACGTGGGGTTTGCCTTCCGGGTTGCTTTGGGGGCCACGGGTCAAGGGCATGGAAGCCCTTCCCTGTAGGGGCCCGTGGTCACCGCCAGGAGGCGCCCCAATGCCTTGGGGACTTGTTTCCCAGCACTCCCGCCACACCAGGAAGTGCTGGGGAAGACTTGGAGGATACCCAGAGAGCTGCCGGAGAACAGCCGGCACTCCGCCACGCTGGCGTGGCTAGAGGAGGAATGCCGGGAACACCTGGGGCTCATCCGGTCCTGTATAAAAGGGGCCGTCTCCCTTCATTCGAGGCTGGAGTCGGGTGGAAGCAGGACGAAGCTCAGGAGGAGAGTGGAGGCGGCCCGAAGACAAGGCATTGTGGCCAGGACTGTTTGGGGTTTGTTTTGTGCACGTGACTGAGGTCTGAGTGACTATAACTGAAGTCTTTGTGACATTGAACTGTAAATATTGTAAATAAACGTGTGGTGGTTTGACAACAACATGTCCGCCTGTCTGTGCCCGGGGCGCTCACATCTGGCGTAGTCGGCAGGATGCCCCGCCTGTTTCAAGCGGGACCTGTATATAACAAATTTGTTGTGGACGCCCGGCGCAGGGGACCCCACCACGCATCGCTGGGCTGCATGCACACAGCACCGCGGGGTAAAGGAACCCCACGGACCGCCAGGGGTCCGCAGGAAGGCCGTTATTCCCTGATGCGGGCAGGCGGCGTGCGGGGCGAGTGCAGCGGTCTCCAACGAGCGCGCCGTTGCTGGAGGCGCCTGGGACGGCATGGCGTCAAGAAAGGCCACGCCGAGGAGGTGTCCTTGGTTTGACGAGTCCGGGGAGGTGAGTTCCCTGCCTAGCAGCCGCCCATGGGGCCGGGCGTGTTTTCTTTATTGCAGACAGGGACTTCCGGATCCACGTCAGTGGCAGGCATGCTGGTCTGCGGGGCTCCGGCAGCACAGCGCAGCCGCGAGGGCTGCGGAGGAGGAGGCGCTGCAGCTCAAAAGGTGCCGGCAACAACAAGGCTGCCGGCAAGCACGTCGCCGCCGCAGAAGGGGAGCCAAGATGGCGCGGACCAGAAGTCCCTCCCCTGACAGGCACGCGATTGACGGTGTGTCTTGTGTGCCCGCCGATGACTGCAGAGGCGGGACCAAGGAATGTCCATCACGGGCAGGGGAGACCCGATTGGGCGGAGGAAAGGCCCACAGGAAGTGGCGGCGCCGGAGGCTGACAGACAGGTAGGCTCAGCGTCGGTTAACTTCCTGTCTTTGCCGGCTGCTCTGGCGGAGCTGGGCGTCCCTTCAGCCCGTGGAGCAGCGTGTATTACAGATGCTACGTGCCCTCCGGGCTGAGGTGCTGGAACTGGAGAGGAAGGCCGGGCGCTGCAAGCGTTCGATCGACAGCGGACGGGCGCGGCGCTGGAATCTCCAGCGGAGAGGTACGGCGGAGGCGGTGAGTACAGCCGACTCCGTACAGCATGGGAGGGTCTGTTGAAAAGGCTGTGATGATAACGATCAGTTCGAGTAAGCAGCCCTCCGACAGAGTGCGGCGCCTGGCTGTATGCTTGTGGCGAGGGGAGTCGAGAGGACGCTGAATGGACACGGGCTGCTAAGTGCCCGGGTCCTAGCGCCCGCCCGAGTGGCTGCGGTCTTGCGCCGCACTATAGGGACGCAGGCGGGAAGAGCGCCTTCATTTCCATAAGGAGTCTCAAACCGTCATGGCGTCCCAGAGTGAGCGGAGGAATAAGAGGCTGGGTGCGATTCCTCCGATATGTTGGGGCGCAGACGGAAAGGGGCTCGTGTTGGTTAATACGGAGTCGCATATCGTCAAAGGCGTCCAAAGTGAAGGGAGGATTAAGCGGCTGGGTGCGCTTCCTCCAATATGGTGAGGCAGCGTTGCTGGGTGCACGCGACGGCTGGCGCCCTCTGAGGAGCAGAGGGAATCCCTGAGGCCGGCGGAGAGAGAGCGAGGCGGTGCCGGCGGCTCCATCATCGAGAGGGACATGGAGGCGCGGAGAGGACGCCGATCAGGCAAGTGCGGGGTGTTTGAGGGGAACGCTGCCCGTGCATGGCACGAGCTGGGTGCTTTGGCAGCGGTTCTGCCCTGTATTCTCTTTGTAGGGGCGGACCCGGGCGAGCTGAAGGAACCTCTTCGTGGTGGAACAGCCCTCTGATGTCGGGCCGTCTGCGGAATGATCTCTGCTGGTGCGCAGGTGCGCTCACAGCTGGAGGAGCCTACGGGGGACCGAGTGGCTCGGAACAAAGGGGCGTGGAGGTCTCGGAGGGGGTGCCGATCGAGGAGGCCCCGGGGTGCCGGTAAAAGGGGGGAGCACAACCTGTGCGAGGCACAGGGATGCACCATGGGTTGGTGCTCAGATTGTGTCTCCGCCCCTGTCCCTGCTAGGAGTGCGGGGCCGGACCCCGGCTATCCTCGAGTGGGACCCGTTTGGGCTCTGCTGCCCTCGCGGGACGGGTCGCTCTTACCCACGAGTGGTCTTCGCTGGCTGTGGGGCACTGTCAGGGATGCCAGGGGCCATGACCCGGCGGGGCGCCAGGAGGGACGGAAGAGGGTCAGAGCCCTGCCTGGACCACGTGGGGTTTGCCTTCCGGGTTGCTTTGGGGGCCACGGGTCAAGGGCATGGAAGCCCTTCCCTGTAGGGGCCCGTGGTCACCGCCAGGGAGCCCCAATGCCTTGGGGACTTGTTTCCCCAGCACTCCCGCCACACCAGGAAGTGCTGGGGGGAAGACTTTGGAGGATACCCAGAGAGCTGCCGGGAGAACAGCCGGCACTTCCGCCACGCTGGGGCGTGGCTAGAGGAGGAATGCCGGGAACACCTGGGGCTCATCCGGGTCCTGTATAAAAGGGGCCGTCTCCCTTCATTCGAGGCTGGAGTCGGGTGGAAGCAGGACGAAGCTCAGGAGGAGAGTGGAGGCGGCCCGAAGACAAGGCATTGTGGCCAGGACTGTTTGGGGTTTGTTTTGTGCACGTGACTGAGGTCTGAGTGACTATAACTGAAGTCTTTGTGACATTGAACTGTAAATATTGTAAATAAACGTGTGGTGGTTTGACAACAACATGTCCGCCTGTCTGTGCCCGGGAGGCGTTCACACAGTATAGAATCTACAAGCCTAAAACAAACTGTGAGAAGACCTAAGGAAGCAGTAGTCTTTTTAGGGCTGAGGAGTTCATGACCGGTTCTTAAGGTCATGTCTGTGCTTTAAACCTGACTATCTCTGCCTGGACTCTCAGTTTGCTATGCATTCTGATTATTTCTTTTTCCACTCAGCAGACAAAAGCTTTCTTAAACTGAATTTTTTAAAAAATTTCACTTCACAGAGCTTTCCTGAAATACCTCTTATTCACTCAACATACCCTTCAGAATGATGGAAAATGTGATACACACACACAGATGACATTGAGTCCTGCAGCTTCCATATTCACACCTACTGTATACCTTTTCATTTCAAAATGGTTGGTCTTAAAATTGTTTTTTGATGCCAATATGTGTTATCCTGTTGGTAGATGACCCTTATAACTGAGTTCAAAAATTAATGAAAGATGCTTACACTTGAATTTGACTAATTTCTGGCCTTTTCTTCAACATCAATTCTTGTCCATTTATTGGTTATGTGTCAGTTTTGGCTATCATATCAAGATCTTGCTCAGTTTTGTCATATCCATAGGTTACACTCCTATTTATTTCTGTCCATTATCTATAACATCTAGATCACAACAGATCCAAAATTCTGGATTTGGCTTACTGGGTCACTGGGAAAGGTACATCAGTGTACCTCGAGTCCAACATTTGTGTCAGCTAAGTCTCTACTGCAAGTCTGTAATTGTTGCATAATGATGAACTTCATGGGCCAGAGCTCATAGGAATGATAGGAATAGCCATTATAATTGAAAAAGGACCAAAACTTGACTTGTCTACGCTTTATTTCACACAAGAGGTGACAACACAATACTTTCAGTGGAATTACATGACAGTTGTGGTCTGCACAGATTTTCACCAGGATATCTTGTTTGGTTCCTGTGAGTCCCACAACACTGGCAGAGATGATAGTCAGCACCGGCCCTGGAAAGGGCCCTTTCAGGTGACCTTGGTGCACTTTGCTGATAGGCATAGTAATTTTATTTGGTTAAGGTGCATAGTAGGATTGCAGATTTAGATAAAATCTGACAGGGGTGCCGAGGAGAATGCTACTACTGTCCGAATCACAGCACTACAGTTAGTATTATATAATCTGCCTTATCCATAGAGTGCCCTCCAACACTACTGGCACCCACAGATATAAGTTATGAAAATATGTCTATATTGCCCATAAGCTTGACCTTATACTCAAATTATGAGAGAAACCTAACATTTCACTGAAGTAAAATTATTTAAAGAAGAAACAAATCCCCACAAAAAAATCAACATTTTTCTGAAAATACAATGTCACAGTTACAAGCACCCCCTTTGTCACTGATTATTTTGTTATATTGCTGGAGAAAGTAGTAGATCTGAGGCCATTCCTCTATCTACAATATCTCCAGTTCCTCCAGAGTCCTTGGTACTTGCTTGCAGGCTCTCATCTTCAAGTCACCCCATAACCTGTCAATAAAGTTTATGTCATGGGATTGGGACAGCCTCAACAAAAAACCTGTGTGAAGGTTTTAGGTGTGCTTTGGGTTGTTGTTTTACTGGAAGCTCCAACCATGACCTAGTCATTTCTAAATTCATGATATTTTAATGGAGTCCAAGATGCCATGTTTTCTGAAAAGATTCCCAGAGCCTTCAGTAAAATAAGAGCTCCACAACTTCACAAATCCACCCTCATTCTTTAAAATTGGGGATTAGATTTTTTTCTATGTAACCTTTGAGTTATTTTACACCAAACTCACCTCTAGTGTTATTTTTCTTTCATCTGACGATAGAAAACAGTTCAAATTAAAACAGCAGTAGTGTTTAACAAATACCGGGTGCTTACATTCTGGGCTTGATGTCAGCGAAGGCCTTCTTCTGGCAGATCTTTCAGATTAGCCTGGAAGTGCAGTCTGATTTTATAGTAGGTTTGGAAACTCTGTAAAGTTTTACCTTTCACACTAAACTCCTCACTGTGCATGGAGATAAACAGACTTGCTTCTTCTGCCTGAAAGGGTAATCTCCACTCCAGGGGTCTCATGTATAAATGGTGTGTACACACAAAAATGTTACGTAAGAATGTTTCCACATTCAAATTGTGATGTATAAAACCTAAACTTGGCGTAAAGCCATGCGCATTTCCACGGTAGCTCATACCCTGGTGTATTCAAGTTCTGCGCTCGGTTTTGCAGACTGGCGGCACTCAGCGTCAAAGCAGTGCTACTGTTCCTGTGTGGTTACCCTTGCTTTTTTAGATCCACATTGTCCTGACGCGGCTTTATAAATACACTGAAATTAACCGCTGTCGGAGATGGCTGGGGTGACGACCCGGCTGGGACGCCCAGGAGGACCGGAGGAGGGCTTGCAGCTTCCCCAGACCATGTGGGGGCAACTGCCCTGGTACCTTTGGGGGCCACGGGTACAGAGCTTTGAAGCTCAACCATGTAGGGGCCCGTGGTAGCCGCCAGGGGGCACCCCTATGCCTTTGGAGCCCTGGACCTCAGCACTTCCGTCACAACCGGAAGTGCTGGGGAAGAGGAGCAGGGACACCCGGACTGCTTCCGGGGATGCAGCCGGCACTTCCGCCACACTGGGGCGTGTCGGTGGAAGATTGCCGGGACACACCTGGAGCACATCCGGGAAAGCATAAAAGGGGCCGCCTCCCTCCATTCGAGGGCTAGAGTTGGGTGGAAGAAGACAAGGTCTTGAAGGAGACAAGGAGACAGCCTGAAGGAAAGGAAGGCATTGGACTGTGAGGCCTGGACTTTGGGGTTGTGGTGCACTTTATTATCTGTAAATAATGTACAATAAACGTGTGTTGGGTGATTGCAACGTGTTCGCCTGTCTGTATCTGGGCCAAGTTCCACACTTCATATTTTTTATTAGTTTAATGCATTTGATTGTAATTAACTTATAACAATATAATGGTCCACAGAATGGTCAAACTATTCTAAATACAATAGCTGCTTTAGCGTTGTTACTCTCACTGCACCTTCTTCTTCTCCTTTCAGCTGCTCCTGTTAGGGGTTGCCACAGCGGATCATCTTTTCCATACTACTCTTACTGTACCACTCGGAGTATTTATATCACTGTATCTGAGTGGGGAATCATAGCTCAGCAGCTGACTGGAAAGAGAATTATCGGTATACATCATCAAGCACACGCTGCCTCAGCCATGCTGTCTATTGAACTGCTCTCACACGGCAAACGCTTCAGAGCCTTAAACTTAAACATTTGAGGACATGGTGCCGCAGCGCTAGCGAGGCGCTGGCACTCCGTTCATGGATTGTTCCTGCCTTGCTCTGTATTCTTGCTGGGACTGACGCAACACTGGAAGGAGAGATGGATAGAATAATTAAACATGTACTACACAATATTTCAATGTTCCTTAAAAGTTCTAAGCTTACAGATGGCTTAACGTCTATTACAGAGCTGATTGTGTGGCGATTGGGTATTTGGAGAAAGAAAAGTAAGGACAGGAATTGGGGGTTAGCATGTTTGAAAGAGACAGTACTGCTATAATAAAGTACTTCAACGAAGGTCGCGCACAGCGCAGCAAGCATTTTGCGTGAGGCATGAACAATCACTGCGCCACCGTGTTCCCATTTTTAATAACATGCTTTAACTCCTATCATCATGAAAATGATATCACGTATACATCTCAGTATTTTAATTATTCAGAGAGCTGTAATATCACGAATGTAATGGATTCTGTGTCCTGTTGGAGGAAGAGAAAGTCCGGAAGCACGGAGTGATTCACATACATAGAGCACATAGAAGATCAAATACAAAACAAAGCACTACTTTAGTACTAGTTTAGTTACGATGGAATTTGAAAATACTAGTAAATTACACGGTTTTAAGATGAAGTTTATGATGTTCTGCTTTAATGACAAAATATACTACGTGATTAAAGTGGAAATTTCGAGATTAAAGTTGACATTTCGTGCTACCCCCCCAACTGTGTGCCTTTTTTTTGTCTGTACCCTAATAAGCTTTCATATGACACACAGACGCTGGGCTACGACTCGCCTTTACACGGCGACTTTGATATCTGACAACTTCTTTTTTATTTAGGGCACTGTGCGACTTTGTGAACTTGAGCTTTCGAGTTTCTCTGACATGCTATGTCACTCGATCAACTTCCTTTTGTTGTTTATACCACTGTTTAAACCAACAAATAGTACGTTTTTCCTTGCTCCCACTTGGCATTCGCTGAGATTCTTCTATTTTCCCTCGTGCTTTTGCCATTGCCTTTTCACAGAAGGATGAGTTTAAGGGCTATTTATATTGATTTGTATATTCAAAGAGGCGTAATTCTGGGAGGAGTTGGCAGCAGGCGTGTGCATGTGCATTACTTTTCACGCTGACCGAAAAGAACATGGAAGTTGGCATTCGTACAGATTTATGCATCTGGATTTTTTTGTGCATAAGCACATTTCCACTTTTCTCCGCAGGCCATGTTATAGTGTGAATTTTACGCACGCCATTATGCATGAGGCCCCAGTTGTTTGAAACTTTGTAATTATTGCTCTTGTATCTTATGATGGAAATGATATTTTTTCAGGCATGAAGTGGCAATGTTTATAGTCATTGCCCAGTTTATAAAGTTCAATAACCTTTTGTCTCATTTCATTTGTGTATTCTCTTGCCTTGTTAATGGATGAATAAAGGGGATGGGTTTTAGTACGGGACACATTTAAACAAGTCCATTCTTAAAGATCCAAACCTAAACACATTAAAAAAGCCATGTAGGAACAGGAAGAACATGTAAACACTGAACCACATGATTTGTGATTTGAACTCATGACATAAACCACTGCACCACCATGCTAGCTATTCAGTGCTACAATTTAATAACTGAATAATAAAAGAAATATTTAGAATTTTATTTAAATTTATAGTTAATCTGGATTCCAAACAATGTTTTGGGACAAACAGATGGTCATCGGTTAGCACTACTAGATTCACATTGTTAGCATTCAGGAAATCCTGACCAATTAAAAGCTTCTGTGCAGTGTAAGGCAGGCAGTGTGACGCAGCGGTTAAGGCTTTAGTCTTTCAGCTATGAGGTTATGTGTTCAAATCCTACAACTGACACTCTGTGACCCTGAGCAAGTCACTTCATCCACATTTTCTCCAACTGGAAAAAAAGCAAAAGAAAGGTAACCACTTGTATCTCAAATGTCGTAAGTCACTTTGGATATAAAGGTGTCAGCCAAATAAATAAATGTAAAGTTAGGAGATGCTTTAGGAAAGACTCCTTTCTCTTTCCTTCTACTCTCAGAGACACACAAAGATGGTAAGTGACTGATTTAAGAGGTCATCAGTGAGGAAGATGGATGCACTGCAACAACTTAACATTTCTGTTTCCAGTCATGAAGAAATCCTGCCCAATGACCACTGACATCACGGCTGCTCCACCCTGATCCCACCTCTTTTGGTGCTTGGACCATAAGACACTGCCAATAAGGGGCCTAAGAAGCACAACTGTATCTTCAGCATTGTATCTAAAAACTACCAAGGATTCCCCTTCCATTTTTTATTTTTTCATGAGTAACTTATATATATATATAAATGTATATAATTAAGCATGGATTCCCAACAGGAAGACCAACCCTTCTCAAATTCTAGTTTTGCTTGTTTCAAACTACTTGATTTTTGTTATCCTTTGATGTATCGGAATTATCTGCAGTCTCTCCTGCTTGGATATGAATAAAATAAAAATGAAGGCCATGTTTCGGAACTGTTGCTCTGAATTATTTTTTAAGATGAATAGCCAGCCAGTTTAGGCCAAAAAATGTAGCAAAATGGATGTGCAACTACAGTGCAACTCCAGAGGTTAACTATGTAGAAAGATAAAAGAAAAAAACTGTAGCAGTGATCAAATAGAGCTCACTTGCAGTAAACGCTACTTTCTAGACTTGTTTTGTTGTTTTATGGACTCATTGGATGCCACAGTATTTGAAGATTCTATCAGGAGTCTTTTCTTTCTCTCTCATTTATCTTGTATTCCATTTTGTTGTTATCTGCCTTTTTAACTTGTGTAAGTTTAGAGAGTATACTTTCTTAGCTTGTAAAGAGTCATGTGTATGGGATTAGCCAAGAACAACATTTGATAAAGAAGGAAAGATAAAATTAAGAACTGAATACATCTCATTGATGGTGGCAACAAGACTAGACCTACAAGTTGCCAGGTGAAAATATTATCTGTGTATTGCGTACATTTGACTGAAATGAAAGGAGTAAAAGTTTACTTCTCACCAGTGAGGTCAACCAAGAGGCAGAAAGTGGTGTCTCCAAAGCTGCATTGCTGTCCTGCAAAAGAGAATTATAACTTAAATAATAAATAAATGAACTGCATGTGCTTACTCACATCATGTCCCTCATATTCTACAATAATTTAATGAAATGCTTGACAAAAATAGTTGACATTATGTGAATTCAAAGAG
Source organism: Polypterus senegalus (assembly GCF_016835505.1). Classification (NCBI taxonomy): domain Eukaryota; kingdom Metazoa; phylum Chordata; class Cladistia; order Polypteriformes; family Polypteridae; genus Polypterus; species Polypterus senegalus. The sequence continues at coordinate 108,798,130 of NC_053154.1, forward strand.
ATGCTTGAAACAAGCACTTAAAAATGGTAAATGTAAATGAGCTGTTTCTTATTAAGTAAGAGTTATGCTATGATAACAAGATACTGTATCTAATATTTTCTTTCCGGGCTGGCTTTTGAAATTGTCCACACGCAGGTTCATTGACATTGAAAATCTAAGTTTAAAAAACAAAAGAAGGTTTTTATCTTCAGGATCAAAAGAAAGAAATGTCAATACCACTTGTACAGGGCCTTCCATAATATATGGGACAAAGACAAATTTTTCCTTTATTTACCTCTCCGATCCAGAGTTTAAAATTACAAATCATACAATTCAGACTTGATTATCAAGTGCACATTGCAGACTTTAAGGGTCATTGCCTACATTTTTGGCACACCACTTTTAGACACGGTCCCCTCCATTTCAGGGCACCATAATGTTTGGGTTTATAAAAGTAGTCAAATTTAGTCATTTGTCGCATATCCCTTGCATGCAATGACTGTTTGAAGTCTGCCAATCATAGACATCACGAAGAGTCAAGGATCTTCAGCCAAGCCTCTAATGTAGCCATCTTCAGCTCCTGATTGTAAGAAGGGCTTGTTCTTTTAAGTTTTCTCTTCAGAATATGGAAGATATTCTTAATTGGATTTAAATCAGGTGACTGGCTTGGCCATTCAAGAATTTTCCATTTTTTAGCTTTGAAAAACTCCTGTGCTGCATTAGCAGTATGTCCTGGATCATTATATTGTTGTACAATAAAGCACCATCGAAAGAGTTGGGTGGCATTTACTAAAACTTGAGAAGATCAGAAGTTTCTATACACCTGAGAATTCATTGAGCACTTGCAATCAGCAGTTACATCATCAAAGAAGGTAAGTTTACCTATGGCAGCCATACATGCCCAAGCCATAACACCCGCACATTCATGTTTAACAGATGAGATGGGCTGCTTCAAATCTTGAGCAGTTCCTCTTCATCTCCACACTCTACTCTTGCCATCACTCTAATTCAGGTTCATCTTTATCTTCTCTGTCCACAAGACCTATTCTCACAAATCTGCAGCTCTTTTAAGTACTTTTTATGTAAACTGTAATCTGACCATCCTGTTTTTGTGGCTGACAAGTGGTTTGCATCTTGCATCTTCCTTGACCTACCAGTCCCTATGTGATATCTGAGCATTCTCTCTTCTTAATGATATTTCATATAGTTGATTTAGGAAACTCCTCCTTGAACCGTCACCTTATCGTGGTGGAGGGGTTTGCGTGTCCCAATGATCCTAGGAGCTATGTTGTCCGGGGCTTTATGCCCCTGGTAGGGCCACCCAAGGCAAACTGGTCCTAGGTGAGGGATGAGACAAAGAGCGGTTCAACAAACCTCCAATGAAGAGCAAAAACTTTGGACAACGTTTCCCTTGCCCGGACGCGGGTCACCGGGGCCCCCCTCTGGAGCCAGGCCTGGAGGTGGGGCTCGATGGCGAGCGCCTGGTGGCCGGGCCTGCACTCATGGGGCTCGGCCGGGCACAGCCCGAAGAGGTAACGTGGGTCCTCCTCCCCATGGGCTCACCACCTATGGGAGGGGCCAAGGAGGTTGGGTGCAGTGTGAGTTGGGTGGTGGCCGAAGGCGGGACCTTGGCGGTCTGATCCTCGGCTACAGAAACTGGCTCTTGGGACGTGGAATGTCACCTCTGAAGGGAAGGAGCCTGAGCTAGTGCGCGAGGTCGAGAGGTTCCGGCTAGATATAGTCGGACTCACCTCGACGCACAGCTTGGACTCTGGAACCAATCTTCTTGAGAGGGGCTGGACTCTCTACCACTCTGGAGTTGCCCCCGGTGTGAGGCGCCGAGCAGGTGTGGGCATACTTATTGCCCCCACTGGAGCCTGTGCATTGGGGTTTACCCCGTGGACGAGAGGGTGGCCTCCCTCCGCCGGGTGGGGAAGGGTCCTGACTGTTGTTTGTGCGTATGCGCAACAGCAGTTTGGAGTATCCACCCTTTTGGAGTCTCTGAGGGGTTGCTAGAGGGCATACCTTCTGGGATTCCCTCGCTTTGCTGGGAGACTTCAATGCTCACGTGGGCAATGACAGTGAGACCTGGAAGGGCGTGATTGGGAGGAATGGCCCCGATCTGAACCCGAGCGGTGTTTTGTTATTGACTTCTGTGCTCGCCATGGATTGTCCATAACGAACACCATGTTCAAGCATAAGGGTGTTCATATGTGCACTTGGCACCAGGACACCCTAGGCCTCAGGTCGATGATCGACTTTGTGGTCGGTCGCCGGACTTGCGCCATATGTCTTGGACACTCGGGTGAAGAGAGGGGCGGAGCTGTCAACTGATCACCACCTGGTGGTGAGTTGGCTTCATGGTGGGGAAGATGCCGGTCAGACCTGGTAGGCCCAAACGTGTTGTGAGGGTCTGCTGGGAACGGCTGGCAGAGTCCCCTGTCAGAAGTAGCTTCAACTCCCACCTCCGCAGAACTTCAACCACGCCCCGAGGGAGGTGGGGACATTGAGTCCGAATGGGCCATGTTCCGTGCCTCTATGGTTGAGGCGGCTGACCGGAGCTGTGGCCGCAAGGTGGTCGGTGCCTGTCGTGGCGGCAAACCCCAACCCGCTGGTGGACACCGCGTGAGGGATGCCGTCAAGCTGAAGAAGGAGTCCTATAGGACTTTTTGTCCTGTGGGTCTCTGGAGGCAGCTGATAGGTACCGCAGGCCAAGCGAACGCTGCTTCGTTGTTGCTGAGGCAAAACTCGGGCATGGGAGGAGTTTGAGAGGCCATGGAGAACCACTTCGGACGGCTTCGAGGAGATTCTGGTCCACCGTCCGCGCCTCAGGAGGGGAAGCAGTGCAGTGTCAACACCGTATATGGTGGGGATGGTGCGCTGCTGACCTCACTCGGACGCTATGGGTCGGTGGGAGGAGTACTTCAAGACCTCCTCAATCCCACTAACATGCCTTCCACGAGGAAGCAGAGCCTGGGGACTCTGAGGTGGGCTCTCCCATCTCTGGGACTGAAGTCACCGAGGTGGTCAAAAACTCCTTGGTGGCAGGGCCCGGGGTGGATGAGATCGCCCGGAGTTCCTTAAGGCTCTGGATGTTGTAGGACTGTCTTGGTTGACACGCCTCTGCAACATCGCATGGACATCGGGACAGTGCCTCTGGATTGGCAGACCGGGTGGTGGTCCCCTCTTTAAAAGGGGACCGGAGGGTGTGTTCCAACTATAGAGGGATCACACTCCTCAGCCTCCCTGGAAAAGTCTATTCGGGGTTCTGGAGAGGAGGGTCCGCCGGATAGTGAACCTCGGATTCAGGAGGAACAGTGTGGTTTTAGCCCTGGTCGCTGAACAGTGGACCAGCTCTTCACCCTTAGCAGAGTCCTGAGGGTGCATGGGAGTTTGCCCGACCGGTCTACATGTGTTTTGTGGACTTGGAAAAGGCATTCGACCGTGTCCCTCGGGAAATCCTGTGGGGGGTGCTCCGGGAGTATGGGGTACCGGACCCCCTGATAAGAGCTGTTCGGTCTCTGTACAACCGTGTCAGAGCTTGGTCCGCATTGCCGCAGTAAGTCGAGCCCGCTTCCAGTGAGAGTTGGACTCGCCAGGGCTGCCCTTTGTCACCATTCTGTTCATAACTTTATGGACAGAATTTCTAGGCGCAGCCAGGGTGTTGAAGGGGTCCGGTTTGGTGGACTCAGGATTGGGTCACTGCTTTTGCAGATGATGTTGTCCTGTTTGCTTCATCAGGCCGTGATCTTCAGCTCTCTGGATCGGTTCGCAGCTGAGTGTGAAGCGGCTGGGATGAGAATCAGCACCTCCAAATCCGAGAGCATGGTCCTCAGCCGGAAAAGGGTGGAGTGCCCTCTCAGGGTTGGGGAGAGATCCTGCCCCAAGTGGAGGAGTTCAGGTATCTCGGGGTCTTGTTCACGAGTGAGGGAAGAATGGAGCGTGAGATCGACAGGCGGATCGGTGCGGCGTCCGCAGTGATGCGGGCTCTGCATCGGTCTGTCGTGGTGAAAAAGGAGCTGAGCCGTAAGGCAAAGCTCTCAATTTACCAGTCGATCTACGCTCCTACCCTCACCTATGGTCATGAGCTATGGGTAGTGACCGAAAGAACGAGATCGCGAATACAAGCGGCTGAAATGAGTTTCCTCCGCAGGGTGTCTGGGCTTTCCCTTAAAGATAGGGTGAGAAGCTCAGTCATCCGGGAGGGGCTCAGAGTAGAACCGCTGCTCCTCCGCATCGAGAGGAGTCAGATGAGGTGGCTCGGGCATCTGATCAGGATGCCTCCTGGACGCCTCCCTGGTGAGGTGTTCCGGGCACGCCCAACCGAGAGGAGGCCCCGGGGAAGACCCAGGACACGCTGGAGGGACTATGTCTCCGGCTGGCCTGGGAACGCCTTTGGGATTCTCCCGAAGAGCTGGAAGAAGTGGCCGGGAGAGGGAAGTCTGGGCCTCTGCTTAAGCTGCTGCCCCCGCGACCCGACCTCGGATAAGCGGAAGAGGATGGATGGATGGATGGATGGATGATTTAGGAAATCCTAAGGTTTTACAAATGTCTCATATGGTTTTATTCTTGTTTATCAGCCTCATACTGGCGTCTTTGACATTTGTTGGCACAGCTCTTGAGCTCATGTTGAAAAATAGCGACTACAGACTCCAAATGCTAGACGCAAGTTGAGGTATCTTATGCCTGCACTAATGAAGCAGTGAAACACACCCGAGTAGTCACACCACGATTCAAATTGTCTCAAACATTATGGTGCCCTGAAATGTATAAAAAGTGATGTAATTTCTACATGACGTGACTGAAATGTATGCAAATACTCTTACATTAAAGTCAGCAATGTGCACTTTAATCATGTCAGAATGATTTGATTTGTAATTATAAACTGTGGATTGGAGGGGTAAATCAAAGAAAAAGTGTCTATCCCAAACGTTATGAAAGGCACTGTATTTGGATTTGATTATACATAACTAAACTGTTTTGGTTTAAAAGTCACAAACTACTAAACTGTCTAATAAGCAAGGAATTTAGAAAAAGTATCCAAATCAATAACCACATTTCTTTTTCAAAGCAGACTTATACACCCCAGTATAATGTTTAACGCATTACCTGTTCATTTACCAACTGTGACTCTGTATGACCCTAACTGAGCAATATCTGTAAAAAATGCTTTTAATGTGACTTCTAGTAAGTTACACCAGCCAAGCTCAATTACAATATGAGCAATAATAATAAATAATAGTAATAATAATTATTATTACAAAAAACTTGCACACCAGTCTGAGTGGGGGCAGTGCAACTTACAATTACAATCAAACATTAGCTTATAAAGTGTACTACACAAATATCAGTTATCATTTATAAGTAAATACTGTAGCCACATATGATTCCTGATTGTGGTGAGCCATCAAAATAGAATTAGCTGCATTTCTTTGCTTATTTATAAAGTAATAGAATCTTTATTTTGAGATGTGTTGTTTGTAATACATTATTAAGTTTTAAAAGGCATCTGAGATTGTGCGATCAGTTGTGAAGAAAGAAATATTTCTATAGACTTCTAACATAGGGCAGCATGGTGGTGCAGTGGTTAGTGTTGTGGCTTCACAGCTGCAGGACACTGGGTTTGAGTCCCAGCCCAGCATCCCTCTGTGTGCACCTGCATCTTCTCTCTGTGCCTGTCAGGGATGTCCTCCAGGCACTCCAGTTTTCTTCCTTTATTCCAAAGATGTGAAAGTTGACTGGAAGCTCTAAACTGTTAGTGACTGTGCTAAACTGACACTGCAGAGTTGGCATCTGCCTTGCACCCAGTGTTTCTAGAAAAAGACATAGAATACTGGTAGGAGGATGTGCACATCCAATAAACAGCAGTGGCTCTCCCTAAAAGGTGGCCCATAATGCCCACTGTATAATCCATCCATCCATCCATTAGCCAACCCACTATATCCTAACTACAGGGTCATGGGGGTCTGCTGGAGCCAATCCCAGCCAACACAGGGCGCAAGGCAGGAAACAAACCCCGGGCAGGGTGCCAGCCCACCGCAGACTGTATTATCTAAGAAAAAAAAATATATTAATTGAATAGAATCTTTATTTTATATAGAAACTTTCACATTAAACTCAATCACAAGATATTTAAAGTACATAATAAGGTTTACACAAAGCCACAAGGCATTTAAATGTCAATATATCATAGGCAAGGCTAAAACTAGAGATAAGACACAGCAAGACCTTTTCAATGATAAAAACTCATACCTATTACGTGTCAATATGAGTAGTAAAGCTCATGGACAAAGGGCTTAGTGGCCTAAGTATGGTATTTTGTGTGAATAACTAAAACAAACAAAAATCAACTGCTAAAATCAGTTCTGCGCTGGGTTACTAAAGCTTTTTAAATATTTAATAAGTTCACTTAGTTTGTCAACTTAAAGCAACAATAATATTGTAATGTATATGTTGTGACAGATGTCGGAGGGCCCTTTTGGAGTTTTTTTTTTGTTTTTTCTGTCCACCCTGGCCATCGGACCTTACTTATTCTATGTTAATTAATGTTGACTTATGTTTATTTTTTATTGTGTCTTCTATTTTTCTATTCATTTTGTAAAGCACTTTGAGCTACATTTTTTTGTATGAATATGTGCTATATAAATAAATGTTGATTGATTGTTGATTGATTGATTGCCTGGCTGGCAGGCCGTCTGTCACATTGTATAGGACAGCTCAAAAAGCATTGGAAAAGTAAATGATAAGAGGAATAAAGACTAGTAAAATAAAATAAAGCCCATTAAGTATATAATAAGTGCTCTCATCTGTTAGAGATAAAAGAGTTGTGACAGTTTGTTCACACCTGCTTATGGTATAAGTTGCTGAGTGTTCATGTGCCTATCATCATTACACCTTTTTAGCAAATAGAAGTGGTTACCTGATCAGAGTCCAAGTACCACGGAGGTGTCTGAACTACTGCTTACGTATCAGAAGTATGTTAGAAGAATTGGTGGCATGCTGGTTGTCTCTGCTGCCTCAGAGCTGTAAAGTCCTTTGTTCAAATGCCAGTCCAATCACTTTCTGTGTAGCATTTTCACATTCTTCCTGTACCTTGGCTTTCCTTTAGCATTCTAAAGATGTGTATGTTAGCTTAACTGGCGACTCCATGATTGGCCCTGCCTGGGTGTTTATGTGAAGAGTGTGCCCTGCAAGGGATAGTTTCTTCCTTCTGCCCAAATGTTTTCTTCTACTGTACCCCTGACCTGAATTAAGCAAATGAGAAAATAAATGGGTGTTAGCAGATATCTGTCATTCTGGGAAATCTTATTGTAGCAAAATAACAGGGGGAAAAAAGTCCAGACCTGAGAAATCTGAAAACTGTGAAGGTCAAATCATTTTCAAAGTCACTGGATGATTCTAGTCGAGATACATTTTTAGCTTATCAACCCTTCTATTGAAAACCAAAGTTCATGTGATAAATTTAAATGAGGCTCATGCTTAAATGAGATGGTTCTGGTAAGTTAAACATACACATTTATCACAAATACAGTATGTTCAAATCCTAGTGGCGGCAATGACTCTCCAGGCAGTCCTGATGATGTCACCAGCACCTAGAATTAAATATTAAAAAAAATTAATTAACTTTTAGATACTAACATGAAAAAAGGATAAGTGAAAGATGATAGTCATTTATGACCAGGACCAGGCATGGCTCCAGGAGACAAGATCGAATCTGAATGTCTACTTTATTTAGTTTGCAAGTTTGGGTATTGTTGTGATATAAGATTTTGCATATAACTTGATAAATGTTTTGTATGTGTTTATTTATAATTTAGGCAAAGCAATGTAATTTAGTGTTACTTTGGTGAGAGGCATTCGTGTTTGCCCTCTTTGTAATTTTACGACAGGATTTGGGAGATGTGTCTTAAACCAGTTTGGCAAGTGTTTCTCTGCTAAAGTCTTTCAACCCCCCGTAAGGAAGCCAGGATGTTTAACATATGGTCTGGGGGCAGGTGTTAAGATGTTCTATTTCCCCCATTGGTCTGAGGTATGGCTGTTTGGAATTGGCTTGTCTCAGAGGCCTTTAAGTACCATGATGTCCTATTGGCTGTAGGGGTTGGACAGAAAACCCATAAATTTGCTTGCTTTATCTCACTCTCTCTTACTAACATCTGAAAGAAGCATCTCTTGCTAACCTGTGATGAAGGAGACAACACAATGAAGAGCACAACACATCCTCAGCCATATTGAACAGACATGTGGTTAAAAGCTGAGCACCAATGATGTCTTAACTAGAGACATTTTAAGTAACTACAAGTCTGTGTGCAACCTGAGCTACACATCGCCATTTAATCAGGTTGTATTGGTTGCCAATATTCAAATGTACTTTGCATTTTGTTATTATTTATGAATATTATCAGTAATACATTATTTTATGTTTAACTTAACTCCTGCTAAACATCCTGATAACTAAAGAAACTGAACAACTAATTTATGAATCCAGACATCATTACTATGAACATGGAGAGAAAGCTAATAAGCTTTTAGCTCAACAAATTCACAAGCAAGAAGTGCGCAACGCAATCCCAGTAATCACCAACGCGAATGGAGATAGATAAACCTTTGGCATTATCAGAATTACTAGATGCTTTAAAGTCACTCCAAGGCGGGAAAGCAGCAGGCCCTGATGGCTACCCTGCAGAATTTTACAAGAAATTCTCCGCTCAGCTAGCTCTCCTCCAATTAGCAACATTTACAGAAGCCAGAGATAACCAAACTCTTCCTCAAACTTTTCGCCTAGCACTTATCACCAAAACAAAATTAGGACTTATTACAATGTGCATCATACAGACCAATTTCACTTCTGAATAATGACGTTAAAATACTCTCTAAAATAGCTAAAAGGATGGAGAAAGTGCTCCCCTCGGTAATATCACAAGATCAAACTGGATTTATTTATTTATTTATTTATTTTTATTATTTATTAATTTTATTACAATCAATACATAGCAATCAAGTTTTTACAAAAAAAAAAGAATTATGCTAAGAACAGATCGATCCCCACCCTTGAGAGAGAGCAAGCCAAACGTGTAAAATTTAAGGCTTTTAAAAATACCTAAATCAACAAATTCTCTGTGCTTTATAAAATCATTTCAAAATATTACTGATTAGATCCTGCCATGTTTTGAAAAAAGTCTGCACAGATCCTCTAACTGAGTATTTGATTTTTTCCAATTTTAAATAATATAACACATCAGTTTCCCACTGACTTAAAAGAGGAGAGTTTGGGTTCTTCCAGTTTATCAGAATAAGTCTGCGTGCCAACAGTGTAGTAAATGCAATCATAATTTGTTTGTCCTTCTCCACTTTAAGCCCCTCTGGAAGAACCCCAAACACAGCTGTTAATGGGTTAGGAGGGATTGTGAGTCCAAGACTGTCTGAGAGGTAATTAAAAATTTTTGTCCAGAATAATGTTAATTTGGAGCAGGCCCAGAACATGTGACCTAGTGAGGCTGGGGCTTGGTTGCAACGCTCGCAGGTTGGATCATGCCCTGGAAACATTTTGGAGAGTTTTAGTCGAGACAGATGTGCTTGATATATAATTTTGAGTTGTATAATTGTATGCTTTGCATATGGAGCTCGAGTGAATTCTCTGCATTGCTACTTTCCACTCCTTTTCTGATATATTAATTGAGAGATCATTTTCCCAGTGTCCTCTTGGATCTTTGAAAGGAAGGGATTGTAAAAGGATTTTATATATTGTAGAGATGGAGTCTAACTCCTTGAAATTGAGCAATAATTTTCCAGCGTGGATGAGGGTGCAAGATGAGGAAAATCTGGAAGGTTCTGTTTAACAAAGTTCCTGATTTGAAGATAGTGAAAGAAATTTGTAGCTGGAATGTTAAATTTGGAATGTAATTGTTCATAGGATGCAAAGACGTTGTCTATATAAAGATCTCTAAGCAAGTTAATTCCAAATTTTTCCAGATATTAAAACTGCATATGTTTGTGAGGGTTGAAAGAGGTGGTTCTTTTGCAGGGGTGCCACAGAAAGAAGCTTCTCCGTCTTAAAATGCTTTCTACATTGGTTCCAGATTGATTTGTATTGCCGATAACGTGTGTTTATTGGAGCACAAAGCAAGGAATACAAAGAAGTACTGCAGGATTTTACTTCTATTGCGGTCCATGCCTGTGTATGTTCTTCTATTTGTGTCCAGGTTCTTATCGACTGTATATTTGCCGCCACGTAATAAAACTGGAAGTTAGGTAGAGCCATGCCGCCTTCTGCCTTTTGTCTTTGTAGGGCTCTTTTGATGCGTGGATGTTTAGAATTCCAAATAAATGAGGTTATTGTTGAATCTAATTGCTTAAAGAATGATTTATTAATGTATATTGGTATGTTTTGAAATAAAAAAAGGAGCTTAGGAAGAATATTCATCTTAACAGTGTTAATTCTTCCAGCTAGTGTGAGATGAAGGGTTGACCATCTATGCAAGTCTTGTTTAATTTTTTCCATGCAGACGACGAAATTTTGTTGATAAAGAGCTTTATGTTTACTTGTGATGTTTACCCCGAGGTATTTAAACTGTTCTGCAATGATAAAAGGAAGGGTGTCTAATCTAATATTATATGCTTGCGAATTCACCGGAAAGAGTACACTTTTATTCAGATTAATTCTGAGACCAGAGAGCTTTTGAAATTCTGTGAGTGCTGCTAAGACTGCAGGCACAGAATTTTCTGGGTCCGATATATACAGTACCATGTCATCTGCATATAATGAGATTTTCTGTTCCAGTCCTTCTCTGCTAATCCCCTTTATCTGATCAGTATTTCGACAATGTATTGCCAGTGGTTCAATGGCAATTGCAAACAGCAGTGGTGACAAAGGGCATCCTTGTCTTGTGCCACGTTCTAGTTTAAAGTAGTCTGAGCAAATGTTATTGATGCAAACTGAAGCTTCTGGGTTAGTATACAGTAATTTAATCCATGCACAAATGTTTGGGCCAAACCCAAACTTCTCCAAAATAGTAAAAAGGTATTTCCATTCAATCATGTCGAATGCTTTTTCTGCATCCAATGATAATAATATTTCTGGGGTGTTTGATTTAGTTGGTGAGTATATTACATTAAACAGGTGTTGAAGATAAGTGCCGGCCCCTAATAAATCCAGTTTTTTGGTCTCGTCCGATGCGAGAGATGGACGTCTGAAGTGGAGCTAGATTCAACAATAACCTCATTTATTTGGAATTCAAAACATCCAAGCATCCAAAAAGCGACCCTACAAAGACAAAAGGCAGAAGGCGGCATGGCTCTACCTGACTTACAGTTTTATTACTGGCCAGCAAATATACAGGCGATAAGAACCTGGACACAAATAGTTGAACATATACAGGCTTGGTCTGCAATAGAAGTAAAATCCTGTAGTACTTCTTTGTATTCCCTGCTCTGTGCTCCAATAAACACACGTTATCGGCAATATACTAATAACCCAATTGTGCTTCACTCACTTAGAATATGGAACCAATGTAGAAAGCATTTTAAGATGGAGAAGCTTCTATCTGTGGCACCTCTGCAAGAGAACAACCTCTTTCAACCTTCGCAAACATACGCAGTTTTTAATATCTGGAAAAAAATTGGAATTAACTTGCTTAGAGATCTTTATATAGACAACGTCTTTGCATCCTATGAACAATTACATTCCAAATTTAACATTCCAGCTACACATTTTTTCACTATCTTCAAATCAGGAAGTTTGTTAAACAGAATCTTTCCTATTTTCCTCATCTTGCACCCTCATCCATGCTGGAAAAAATATTGCAATCTCAAGGACTTAGACACCATCTCTACAATATATAAAATCATTTTACAATCCCTCCCTTTCAAAGATCCAAGAGGACACTGGGAAAAAGATCTCTCAATTAATATATCAGAAAAGGAGTGGAAAGTAGCAATGCAGAGAATCCATTCGAGCTCCATATGTGCAAAGCATACAATTATACAACTCAAAATTATATATCGAGCACATCTGTGTCGACTAAAACTCTCCAAAATGTTTCCAGGGTATGATCCAACCTGCGAACGTTGCAACCAAGTCCCATCCTCACTGGGTCACATGTTCTGGACCTGCACCAAATTAACATTATTCTGGACCAAAATTTTTAATTACCTTTCAGACAGCCTTGGACTCACAATCCCTCCTAACCCATTAACAGCTGTGTTTGGTGTTCTTCCAGATGGGCTTAAAGTGGAGAAAGACAAACAAATTGTGATTGCATTCACTACACTCTTGGCACGCAGACTTATTCTGATAAACTGGAAGAACCCAAACTCTCCTCTTTTAAGTCAGTGGGAAACCGATGTGTTATATTATTTGAAATTGGAAAAAATCAAATACTCAGTTAGAGGATCCGTACAGACTTTTTTCAAAACATGGCAGGATCTAATCAGTAATATTTTAAAATAAGCTCAAAAAGCACAGATAATTTATTAATTTAGGTATGTTTATAGGTCTTAAATTTCACACTGTTTGCCTTGCTCTCTCTCTCAGGGGTGTGGATCGATTTGTCCTTAACACAATTTTTCTTTTTGTAAACACTTGATTGATTTGTATGGATTGCAATAAAATTAATAAAAATATAATAAATAATGAAAAGCAAGAAAAAAAAAAAAACTTAACTCCTGCTTGTCTTTTTACTACATTTAATTGCCTGAGGTTATAGATATAGAAGGGAAGGTGGGGATAAGTTATATACAATAATACCTTATAAACAGTGGTAAGTCTGTGAGATTAGGCATTCTAAGGCTACATATTAATAATACAATAGGGGAAAGTAGAGCAATATATATTACTCTACCAAGATAAAACAGGTATTTTGAGTTTTCTTCCACATTCTATACACATGCAATTAGGCTATAATGGCCACCTGAAATGTGCCTGGCATGTAAGTGTGTAAATGTGTCCTGTGATGAACTAGTAACTAACTAGTAAAACAGAGCAGTTTTCAATTGTGTTAACATAAAATCATGGATATATAGGTCAAATAATATTATAACTCAGATATGGACAGTTGAGATCAACAGAGAGGAAAAGATGAACTCCAGTCAGCCGCATTTCTGGAGAAAACAAACCTCTGGGGATCCGTGGTCAGTTGTTACAGACAAAGTCGAGATCGTGATGGCCGTTCATATAACCCACCATTTTTTCACAACAACAATATTAATAATAATAATAATAATCCTCAAACTGGCATAACATAGGAGACACAGATGTGGCCTGTAAAATTAAACCATCAACTACAACAGAACTTGAATGCATTGCTAAAGATTGATTTAATTCAAATAAGCATCTCTCAATGGGCTTATATTAATACTTGCATTAGAACTCTGAAAATCCCGTCCTCTGTTGTTTGCCACTATCAATGACTTGATAATTACACAGTTCACATTCACTTCTCCTCCTGGCACACTAAATGGTTGCTCATACTGGGAAAAACACATGCCTCCCATCGATTGGATGATGACATTGTATTGTTTGCATACATGAGCAAAGATATGGTAAATAGGAATCTTGGGTAAATATTTAAAGATAATCTTTATACCTCAATGTCATTGTATTTTGTGATTGTATTAGGCTTGTCAGTTTAGTTCAAGGGCGTAAATATAATTAATATGGTAGTTACACGTTAGGGCGGCACGGTGGTGCAGTGGTAGCGCTGCTGCTCAAGAGTTAGGAGACCCGGTTCACTTCCGGTCCTCCCTGTGTGGAGTTTGCATGTTCTCCCCGTGTCTGTGTGGGTTTCCTCCGGGCGCTCCGGTTTCCTCCCACAGCCCAAAGACATGCAGGTTAGGTGGATTGGCGATTCTAAATTGGCCTTGGTGTGTGAATGTGTTTGTGTGTGTCCTGCGGTGGGTTGGCACCCTGCCCAGGATTGGTTCCTGCCTTGTGCCCTGTGTTGGCTGGGATTGGCTCCAGCAGACCCCCGTGACCTTATTTGGATTCAGCGGGTTAGACAATGGATGGATAGTTACAAGTTTATAGAGTGGGAAAGCAAAATTATCATGATGCTGTCACCATCACTGTAAACTACCTGGCAGGCTAATAGGTGAAAAAGGAGCTATTTATTACAACTTTTGTTTCTGTTACCAGTAAATTATAACCCTTTTTAGGTATCCGACATGGATTCAGTTTTTTTTTTTTTACAGAAATATGAAATTGGAAAAAACAAACAAACCAGAAAGCCTGTGTTTTTTTCTAGATGGAGTTCTATGTTACTCTACTGTCCCCCTTTGTATTCTTTATTGTGTAGCCTCAAATCCCTTAGACTTACTCCTGTTTATAAGGTATTGTAACATATAACTTCTCCCCACTGTTCCTTCTACATTTATAACCTCAGGCAATTAGATGTAGCAAATGACAAGCAGGAGTTAAGCTACACTTTAAATAATGTATTATTGATAATATACATAAATAATATTGATAAGCAAGTGAATATTGTCAACTATACAACCTGATAAATGCTGATATGCAGTTTCAGGTGGCACACAGACTTGTTTGTTACTTAAAATGTCTCCAGTTAAGGCATCTGTTTTGGTCAGCTTTCTTCAGAACAGGCCAAGCTGTGCTCCTCATGGCAATGATGTGAGAGAGAGATGCTTCTTCGTGGTGATGATGTAAGAGATAAGGAGGGGTAAAGCAAGCAAATTTATAGATTCTCTGTCCAAACCCTACAGCCAATAGGGAATTGTGGAACTTAATGGCTTCTGATTTAAAATGAAAACAGACAAGTTTAGACCAATAGAATTCTGGTGTGACACAATGGTTTCACACCTGTCCCCAATACCATTTCTGAAGCTGATACTTGCCAGTTAGGTAATTTGGCTTTCCTGTGAGGGTTGATTGAGAGAGTCCTACAGAGAATCACTTGCCAGACTGGTGTTAGGCACTTTCCCCCCAAACCTGTCATAAAATTACAAAGACTCAGTCCTAAAGTGGGGGGGATCGAACCATTGCCGTTCTTATCAATGATATAATACTAATATTACATTGGCTTGTCTAAGTTACAAATAAAGACATACAAAATATTTATCAGCTCATATACAAAATATCTTACCACAACAGCCTGCCAATACAGCCCAATTGCAGTATGTTTTCTGTAATGTCACTATAATGACAGTGGATCAACAAAAGATTTAAAGAACAAACCTGGAAGAAGCAAAACAGATAAAGGTTGAAACTGAGATATCAACAAAAACTAAAATGTAGCCAAAACGTAGGACAAATTCAGGGTCAGAAGAATGAAGTAAAAGTCAGAAACTGAAAAGATAAATACAAAAGCAAAGAATTTTTCAGGTAGGTTTTTTAAATAAATGTGAGCAAGGTGAAAACACAGTGTGAAAACCCATTGCTACAATTACCTGGGGGGCATGACCTTGGGCGACACACCCCCTAATGACAGGCAATGGAAGTAAAGCTGTAGCTCTCCAAAAAGCACACAAGATAGTCACCAGAATGAAATACGATCCAAAAAATATAACAGTCAGGCCTCAAACGCTTACATTTCAATTTTCAGTTTACAGCTGCCTGTAGAATTAATTTTGCAGATTCCAGGTAGGTATAGACACATAATCATATTGGATTTGAAACTCTTGTGATATGTATTTGAGACACTTTCAACTGCAGCCTGAATGGAGCTTTAGGGGGCTGTACGGGGAGACCCTGCCAGAACGGGTTTTTCAACTCATTTTTAAAACTTTTTTCTAGTATCGCTCCAGCAGGATTACACTCCCATAGGCAATGCCAAAGGTAATATGTAAAAATCTGCAAAATGAATTACAATACCATGTGCTGGCATGTGGCTTTGAAATGCAAATACAACATTTTGATTCACGGGACATTCTCTGAGGTATGCTGAGGTGTTGCAAACTACGTTATGAGAAATTTAAAACTTTGAAAATGAAAACACTTCTCACAGTTTTTAAAGGTAGTGCATGTGAAGGAAATTCCCAAGGTTCACAGTTATGTTTGCTGTGTTGTTATTTAATAATGTTAAAAAGCTATATGAAAATGCCATCTGAGGCAGTTGCCATGTCGCCTCACCCCATGCATCGGCCTTGTGCTCTGCAACCCTAAATGGAACAAAGGGAGCAGTAAAAAGACATTTTGTAGGAAACACAGGACGGGACTGCAGCCCAGTGGAGGGTAGGGATACCTGCTTCATTCAATGTTTCAACAGCATACTTTGTAAATCATGTATATTTCCTCTTGTACATTTTGCAGCTGTTCTATAGAACTAAATGATTTAAAACTGGTGAAAACAGTGTTTAAAATTTAGATATACCGTGGTACCAAGGAACATGAAAATCAGAAAATAAAAATGCTTAAAAATAAATATGGAATGTTCCATATACACATATGGGACACAAGGCAGAAAATCGTTCTGCCTGTACTGTATATTATATATCCTAATATAATCCAATGCAGGATTATAGGATTAAATAGATTCAGGAAATGGACAGATACATTGTAGATTAAATTATGAATGAGTCATTTATATGTAGTAAGGATGCCATGAGATTTTAGGCCCCCCATGGTGTCTGTGAGTGGTGGGCTTCCTCATTCTTTACTACAGGACGTCTGTCTGAAACAGAGTGTAAATTTCCGGACTTACAAATACTTATTGCATTATGAAATTATTACAAAAATGAACAAAAGAGTTTAAAAAATTGTCAGTTATTATAAATTGTCAATACGTTCTTTAGAAAACTCTTAACAAAAATTGAGTTTTAATATTTTTCTTATGTTTTAAAAAGGATTATCCTGAAAAACATAATCTGTAATTTAGAAAATAATTGCTGTAAAAAAATATCTTAATACATTTTTCACCAAATGTCTAGCACTTTAGCAATTTTTTTTCATAGCTTTTAATGAAAGGTCACCTCACTTTTAATTAGATATTAGATCAGGGGCCTGGTATTATTACCCAGGTGAGAAAGTGGAAAGGTGGACAAGTAAAAAGTGCTTCTAATTTATATATTGCCAAACTTTATTATCCTTAAACTTACTTTATTTAGTACATAATCATTATTAGAACTGGAAAGCTCCTTTGTAATCTTTTCCTTCTGATAAAAAGACCTCCAAATTGCAAAAAGAGACATTATGGCTTCACCACCTGTGGTGGCTCAGGCCATTACAATAATAAGAATAAAGGAAAAGCTTTATTAGCTATTAATCGTAATAGTCAGGAATCAACCCTGGATTTCTAGACTGACAAACAAATGTCCTAACCATCACTCCGTTATCACGACCTGTTTGGTGCTACTTCTGTTGAGAGATCACACTACAGTATTTCATGCCACAATTTTTCATTTTTGACAAGGTATTATTTTCAAACTTTTCTGTAAATTTCATGTGGGACTGGTCAAGTTTTGACTAAATACAAGTAGCGATTCCAGTTCATTATGACAATCAAAGTAGCTGTAGGGTTACAACCACAAACTCTGACCCCAAGTTGCCCTAAGGAAAGTAGTTAGGAGATGTCAGAAATATGATGAACAGTGAGCAATACCTGCCTGCCAGATTTCAAGTCTGTGGCTTGAAGAACTGACAGACAAACAGAGATTGTGTCATTTTGTACTAAGTGCAGAGGAGTAGTTAATATGGATTTTATGAGAATGACCTAAAGAAAAGATGTGGTCGGAAAACAAATCTAGGTCAAACCAAGAGTCAGGAAAATTGATCATTAAATTCACAAACGCTAACCAAAAATCAAATCTTATTTTCAAGCAAAGGTTCTAAACCAGGAGGCAAAAAAGTAAGTCGCACATATCTCTTTATAAATATCGAATCTCATATGAGTCTTTAAGTGCACAAAGTGACCTTTGTATAGTTACGCTGATGATGTCCTCGTTTCATAGCCCTGGCGTATCATGTGATGCGTTACTACGGTAATGTTTGATGCAAAACTCTCAAAATGACAGCACATATTATAAGTAAAATGGAGTCAAAATAAATGTGAAAACTTAAACAAGATTCAAACAAATCCTCCAAGCAAAATATGACTGTCAAAAATACTAAAAACTAATACTAAAATTTGGTACTAACTAACCAAAGTGCCACCACATGCATGAATCAACCATTCTTTACTTTATAAAGCAATGTCGGCAGACAGCATCATCATAAGTATTTTAAAGAAATTCAGAAAAAAGGACATAGTATTACACTATAAAAAAGAGAGAACAATAAAGTCTAAAAAAAAAACAAAGAGCAACACTGAAAATCTTGGAAGAGGCTGCAGACGTATTGGCAACGAGTCAGAATGGAATAAAGAAATGATCTGAATGTACAAAGCATTTGATTGACAGCAAGAGCTGCAGTGCAGGCAGCAGAAAAGTTTAATGTGATTACCTTACTTGTGTTCAGTTAATTCATAACCTCTCAAATTAAATTTTCAGAACCCAATTTTCAGTAAAACAGCATTATATACTTACAGTTGAAGTCAGACGTTTACATACACTTCGAATGAATTCTTTAAAACTTACTTTGTAACCCCTCCACAGACGTTATACTAACAAGCTATACATTTGGCATATCGTTTAAAGGCAGAGAGAGAGAGAGACTCTCCCTATGAAGTCAGTAGACGGATTGGGAGAGTATGGGGGGTCATGAGGTCATTGGAAAGGGGTGTGTGGCGCTCCCAATATCTATGCAAAAGGACAAAGGTCCAAGTCTTTAGAGTCCTGGTGCTTCCTGTCTTACTATATGGTTGTGAGACAGTGACGCTATCCAGTGACCTTAGACGAAGACTGGACTCCTATGGTACTGTGTCTCTCCGGAAAATCTTTGGGTACCGTTGGTTTGACTTTGTGTCCAATGAGCGGTTGCTCATGGAGTCCCAAATGAGGCACATTACCTGCATTGTGAGGGAGCAGTTATGGCACTACGGCCATGAGGCGTGATTCCTTGAGGGTGATTCAGTTCATAAGATCCTCATTGTTGGGGACCCGAGTGGCTGGACACCTGGCTGTGGCAGATAGAGGGTAATTTCTGGAGGGTGGGACTGGACCGCGTGTCGTCCTGGGGGGGTTGCCAACCAGGATTCCAAGCTGATTCGTCGTGTGGCAGGTGCTGCAACGCATTGTACCAGTGCATGCTCCCCAACTTGACTTGACTTGTTTAAGGGCAAAAGTAATTTTTTCCCTTCTGTTCATAGACAGAATATTTCACTTTTATTGACTATATTACAATTGCAGTGGATCACAAGTGTACATACACTTTGTTAACTGTGCCTTGAAACAGCTAAGAAAATTCCAGAAAATGACGCCAAGCCTTTAGGCAATTAGATAATCAGCTTCAGGTAGCAAGTTAGTCTAACTGGAGTCAACATATGGATGTATTTTAAGGCCTACCATCAAACTCACTGCATCTTTTCTTGACATAATGGGAAAATCAAAAAAAAAAAGCAGGCAAGACCTCAGGAAAAAAAACTGTGGACCTCCACAAATCTGGTTCTTACTTGGGAACAATTTCCAAATGCCTGAAGCTTCCACATTCATCTGTACAAATGCAAGTATAAACACCATGGGACCACACAGCTGTCATCCCACTCAGTAAAGAGATGCATTACGTCTCCTAGAGAAGAACATACTTGGGCACAAAAAGTGCAGAAAAACAGCAAAGGACCTTAAAACAGATAGATAAGTGTTGTTATCCACAGTAAAATGAGTCCTATATGGATATAACCTGAAAGGCTGTTCAGCAAGGAAGTATCCACTGCTCCAGAGCCGCCATAAAAAAGCCACACTGTAGTTTACAATGGCATATGGGGACAAAGATCTTACTTTCCAGAGAAATGTCCTCTGGTCTGATGAATCCAAGATTGAACTGTTTGACCATAATAACCATCGTTATGTTTGGAGGAAAAGGTGTGAGGCTTGCAAGCCGAATAACACCATCCCAACCATCAAGCACAGGTGTGGGAGAATCATGTTGTATGGGTACTTTGCTGCAGGATGGACTGGTGCACTTCACAAAACAGATGGCATCATGAGGAAGGAAAATTATGAAGAGATACTGCAGCAACATCTCAAGAGCTCAGCAAGGAAGTTAAAAAAAGGTTTTCCAAACGGACAATGACCCCAAGTATGCTTCCAAAGTTGTGTAAAAATGGTTTAAGGACAACATGGTCAGGGTATTGGAGTGGCCATCACAAAGCCCTGAACTCAATCTGATTGAAAAATCATGTGTGTGAGCAAGGAGGCCTATGAAGCTGTCCCAGTTACAACAGTTCTGTCTGGAGAAATAGGCCAGAATTCCAGCAACTTATTGTAAGAAGCTTGTGGAAGGTTACCCAAGACATTTGGTTCAATTTAAGCAATTTAAAGGCAATTCTACCAAATATTAATAAAGTGTATGTAAACTTGTGACCCACTGGAATTGTGACATAGTCAATAAAAAGTGAAATGCTCTGTGAAAACAAAATTTACAGTTTGTTAGTAAATGGAGTGGTCACTTCCTATATCCGGCACCGCCACAAGTGGCAGCCATTCCAGCAGCTCTGTGTATGACTATCTTTTGACCTTTTTTCTCTATTATTCTCTATTTCACTGATCACTTCTACCACTTTCTTTTATGTGGAATTGCTCCCTGGACACTTTTTAGTGCTTTTACTGCTTGACATGGATTTTTACACGCTGAGACTCGCCTATTCAAGTTGTCAACTTCAAATGCTGAGAAGAAATGCCCGCGCCGTTATGGTTCCCTATTTACCTGACGAGGTAAGAAGACGGTATTGGGGCAGCCGAGCCAGCACTAAGATAAAAGCCAAGCGGCTTGCGAGAAAGAGGCGCTATAAACCTTCGGTGCCTTCTGTGATCCTGGGAAATGTGAACTCACTACCAAATAAGATCGACGAACTAGCCGCGCTGGTGAAAAATGTCAGAACCTACAGAGAATGCAGCTTGCTGTGTTTTAGTGAAACTTGGCTAACAACTACCATCCCAGATGCTAACGTGGAGCTACCCGGGTTTAGCACAGTTAGAGCAGACAGAGACGCAAATACCAGAGGAAAGAAGAAAGGAGGGGGTGTCGCTCTCTATGTCAAAGCAAAGTGGTGCAACTCAGGACATGTAAATGTTAAAATCTCCACTTGCTGCAGTGACATCGAACTGTTGGCCGTAAGTTTGCGTCCCTATTACTTGCCCAGGGAGTTTGGACACATCATTGTTGTCATTGCTTACATCCCCCCTCAAGCAAACGCAGAGATAGCGAGTGACGTCATCCATTCTGCAGTTACTAAGTTACAAACGCAGCATCCCGAGGCACTTGTGCTAATCGCTGGAGACTTTAACCAAGTGACGCTGGACAAAACATGAGGCAGAGCAGGCTCTGAGAGACTTCTTCTGAACCACTGACTGGGATATCCTGCAGGGGTCACATAGTGAGAATATTGAAGAGGCTGTTGACTGCACAACTGATTACATCAACTTCTGTATGGACATTGTAGTTCCAGTAAGAACAGTACGCTGCTATGCTAACAACAAGCCATGGATTACAAGTGACATCAAAGGCCTTTTGAACCAGAAGAAAAGGGCTCTTAAAGGCGGTGATCAGCATGAGCTGAAGCGCGTGCAGAAGGAACTCCGAATCCAGTTTAGGGTGGCGAAGGAGCAGTACAGGAGAACGCTGGAGCAGAAGTTGCAGCATAACAGTATGAAGGAAGTGTGGGATGGGATGAAGATCATCACTGGCTGCAGCTCGAAGCGGGGTGCCACCATCGAGAGAGACGTAGAGAGAGCAAACCAAATGAACAACTTCTTTAACAGGTTTGACCACCCTAACCCACTCTCACCTCGGAGAACTGCATCCTCCAACCATCCTTCAGCTGATACCAGCATAGGAGAGACATCCCCACCCACAATTACAGCAGCGCAGGTGAGCAGAGAGCTGAGGAGACTTCATGCCAGCAAAGCAGTGGGTCCAGATGGAGTATCGCCACGACTGCTGAAGGCCTGTGCGCTGGAACTAGGGAGTCCTCTACAGCACATCTTCAACCTGAGCCTGGAACAGGGGAGAGTCCCGAGGCTTTGGAAAAAATCTTGTATCACCCCAGTCCCAAAGGTATCACGTCCTAGTGAGCTGAATGACTTCCGGCCTGTTGCTTTGACGTCACATGTGATGTAGACCACTGCTGCTTCACCACCTGAGGCCACAGGTCCGCCACGCCCTTGATCCTATGCAGTTCGCATACCAGGAGAAGGTGGGAGCCGAGGATGCCATCATCTATATGCTACACCGATCCCTCTCCGACTTGGACAGAGGCAGTGGTGCTGTTAGAATTATGTTTTTGGATTTCTCTAGCGCCTTCAACACCATTCAACCTCTGCTCCTTAGGGACAAGCTGACAGACATGGGAGTAGATTCACGCCTGGTGGCATGGATTGTGGACTATCTTACAGACAGACCTCAGCATGTGCATCTCGGGAACTGCAGGTCTGACATTGTGGTCAGCAACACAGGAGTGCCGCAGGGGACTGTACTTTCTCCGGTCCTGTTCAGCCTACAGTATATACATCAGACTTCCAATACAACTCGGTGTCCTGCCACATGCAAAAGTTCGCTGATTACACTGCTTTTGTGGGCTGCATCAGGAGTGGGCAGGAGGAGGAGTATAGAAAGCTAATCAAAGACTTTTTTAAATGGTGCAACTCAAACCACTTACACCTGAACACCAGCAAGACCAAGGAACTGGTAGTGGATTTTAGGAGGCTCAGGCCCCTCCCGGACCCCGTGATCATCAGAGGTGACTGTGTGCATAGGGTTTAGACCCATAAATACTTGGTAGTGCAGTTGGATGATAAATTGGACTGGACTGCCAATACTGATGCTCTGTGTAAGAAAGGTCAGAGCCAACTATACTTCCTTAGAAGGCTGGCGTCCTTCAACATCTGCAATAAGATGCTGCAGATGTTCTATCAGACGGTTGTGGCGAGTGCCCTCTTCTACGCAGTGGTGTGCTGGGGAGGCAGCATAAAGAAGAACGACGCCTCACGCCTGGACAAACTTGTGAGGAAGGCAGGCTCTATTGTAGGAATGAAGCTGGACAGTTTGACATCTGTGGCAGAGCGATGGGCACTGGGCAGGCTCATGTCAATCATGGAGAATCCACTGCATCCACTGAACAGGATCATCTCCAGGCAGAGGAGCAGCTTCAGTGACAGACTGCTGTCACTGTCCTGCTCCACTGACAGACTGAGGAGATCGTTCCTCCCCCACACTATGCGACTCTTCAGTTCCACCCGGGGGGTAAACACTAACATTATTCAAAGTTATTTGCATTTTTATTACTCTTTAATTGAATATTGTTTTTTTGTATCAGTATACTGCTACTGGATTATGTGAATTTCCCCTTGGGATTAATAAAGTATCTATCTATCTATCTATCTATCTATCTATCTATCTATCTATCTATCTATCTATCTATCTATCTATCTATCTATCTATCTATCTATCTAGAGTTTTAAAGAATTTGCCCTAAGTATATGTAAACGTTTGACTTTATCTGTATAACAAGTGAAAGAAAGGCTAACATTTTTTGACTTAATGTTCCAGTGATATTATACATTGTTATTTTAAACTCTTATTATGCTCAGCATTACAAAATAACTTTACAAATAAAGCAAAAGTACACTAGAAGCAGCACAAGAAAAAATGAGGAAGAATGCAAAATAATTAAAACATAAGAAAAATCAGACAGAAGTGTTGAGACTCTGTTAAGGAAAGTGAAGCTGATGAACAGATTCCACTTTATGGTAGAAAGAGGACAAATCCCATCACAGAATAGCTGGTGAAAAATTCAGGGGAGGGTCTTCAACTGTAGGGTGAAGAACTATAGGCAGATTACTTCAAAGCAACTAGCAATGAACTGAAGGGATGGCTGAGAACAGTGGATAGGTCTGGGCTTTCTAATAAGTTCAAGATCAACCAGCATAAGATCCTACCAAGGACTCTTTGGCTAGTTCTGATTTATGAGGTTCCTACTTTAATAATGGAAGATTTTGAGCAGATGGTTAGAAGCCAGCTATGAATTTTGTTATGACTGCTGTGCATGTTGAGCAGAATTGTGCTGTATGAGAACAACAAGAAGCTAAACCTCTTGTGTAGCATGGTGAAGGAGGGGGAGTTTATGATCTCACAAGCAAGTGGGAACCTGTAGTACATTGGGTCAAGTGACCCTAAAATGGTTAATGCAGAGATCTTAATGAGAACTGGGAAGAAGCACCAGGCAATTGAAGTGGTAAATCAAGCTGAGACCAGTTCTAGGACGAACTCTGTGTGGAGAGTATCCTAAAACAAAATTGGATTTGGGATCAGGAAGTCAATACTTTACAATGGTGCCTGTGGGGAAGTAAAGGAGTGATGTGACACTGGATGAAGTATAAGCACCCATTGAAGAAGAAAGGAGTAATAGATTAGTGGACATGAAACAGCAAGGAAGGTGAAAAGTGGATAAATCAATCCCTTATGTCCCAGTAAGGGGATTTTAGAATACATATTAAGCTGTTACCCAAAGACATTAAGTGAAGGGTGTTACCTCTTCTGGCATTACGAAATGTTCAAGTCAGTTGCAGAAAAAATCTGCATGGGGATTAGTGTGAGTAGGAATGCTCACACATTCAGCAAGGTGGTTGTTTCTGTCAAGGAGGGAGAGAAGTCAAGGCAGACCATAAGACATTGTGCTACTGGTCTGTTGCTTACAGTATGGGATTGGGTGATGGCAGTCAACTTGGAAGGGCAACTGAAAGTACCATCTCACTTCATGCAGATTGTGCTGAGACCAGATATCATACCCGTTTCTGAGGCCTCAGAACAGCTCATCCTTGTTGAGTTCACTGTTGCTTGAGAGGAGATGAAAGAGGAGGTCCAGGCATAAAAGGTCAGTAGCTGGTTAAGGGTTTCTGAAAGCAGAGGGGGATGACAAGGTGCTTGCTAGAAGAGGTGGTTTGCAGTGGGTTTGTAGCTATGTAGGGCCTACAAAGTAATTAAGAACAACATGTAGACTGCAGAAATAGCAGCCAGGTGGCTTTGGTTGATGGGAGAACAACAGTGGGTTGTAGCATGCCACTGACACAGACTGAGGCTTAGCAGATCTCATTGAGGTTGCATGACAGTTCAAAAAGTCCAAAAACAACTGATGATTCAAGGAGGTATCACTGATGATGTTCCTAAGTTAGCACATAAGAAGATGCATCTTAGAACTGGGAAAAGTCTGAAATTGACCTTACATCAGATAGGAATAAAACAAAAGGAATGTTTTAAAAGAACAAAAGAGTGACCAGACAGTAAGAACTGAGTATATCAGTATAGCAGGTAGTAAAGGTTATTCATCTAGCCTATCATTTCCCATACGTTTATTTTCAGTTTCAAAAGTAAGAGTTTCTACTGCCAATCTCAGCCACACTATACACAACCATGACTCAACCTGATAGATGGTAGTGCATCTTATGGCACACACGATAAATCACAATGTGCCAGTATAAACTTTCCTAGAAACATACTTTGCATGATTTTGGGATAAAAGAGTAATCAGAAGCACCAGGAGAAAACCCTTATGGAGAAAGTGCGAGCTGCACACACAGAGTAACCAAGCCAGACCTGGCAGGCAGGTGCCCAGAGCTGAGAGGCAGCAGGGCTGACCACTGTGCTACTTTGTCACTTTCAAAGGGAGATTATCTTATCTCATATGGACTTGCAAAAGACAGTGAAAGGGAAATGAAAATGACCAAGAGAATCATAAGTCAAAGAATGGGCTAAAGGTCAAAACTGGCAGTCACAGAGATATTTTGTCAGAGTTAAATTAAATTTTGGGCAAGATCTCCATGGAGATGGCAGAAACAGAAATTTAACACAGCATTCTTTGTGTGGAGTTTGCAAATTCTCCCATGGTCCTTGTTACAAAAAAAGTGAAAGTTAAGCTATGATGATTCCAAGTTATGAGCATGAGAGTTTGTGTGCCTTGAGTCCCATCCAGCATTGGTTCCTGTCTGAAGCTGTCAGGATAGACTTCTATTACCTGTGACCCTACAATTGGTGCAGAATTACAACTATGTGAAATTAGAAGACAAGCACACATAGCAGTGTACAGAAGGTGTATGAATCATTGATGTACACTAATATTACGCCAATTCAGACAAAACCTATGATCTGCCATAGAAGAAAAATGAAACAGAAACTTTACCTCCCTTGGCCCCAGTTTATTAACATTTTATAGATGTACTTGTCTCTTGTCAGCTATCTCCCCGACAGCAATTCAATTCAGATCCATAAGGTTTACTGTTTTCAATTTTCTACTGAAAAATCAAACTGAGAAAGAGAATGCAAAAAATCCTTGACAGAAGAAGGATCATTTATAATAAAAGGAGCATCTTGTATATACAGTGCAGAATAAGGCTAATATGTCAGTTTAGAATATGACTCTTGGACAGCTGGGTAATCACTTGGTTTCACTTTGACCCCTCAAAGGCAAAACAAGAATTGTTTATGACCCTAATACAAGGTAATCTGGAAATAATTGACTTCCTCTTATTACTGGTTTTGTACTTGACCTTTATCCTGTAGCTGTAAATGTGCGTTTGCATTCATCTAAAGCAGAGCTAAATGACTAGTTTGGCAGTTAGCACAATAGAAAATTGTCTCTCTTTTCCTTCCTGCAGAATTCATATCAACAATAAGCAATACATCTTTATGTAGGATAACAGACCCACAACTAAAGAAAAAATATACTCCAGCTTGTAGTATGTGCTTCAAAAATGTGTCATCGAAGTGGTTTTCATATGCTGGACAAAAACAAGCAGATGAATATTTATGCTGCCAGGGGCATATTGATCTGAAAGTGGGTGAAAGATCACCAGGGGTTTGCCATTGAACTAAATATAGAATGTCCCTTTGCAGTGCTACTTGGAAAGCTGACGTGGCATTTGGCCGATTAGCAGACTTGTCATTTCCACAGAGTACAACAACTGCAGTCCTTTCCAAATGACTTTATTCTATTTTTCATTTAATTTAGGCCAGTTTTGAAGAAGAAATTTAATGAAAAGCACACAGTGGCTATGCATGGTGGCACAGTTTTTAATGCTGGTGCCTGAGGGATCCAGTGTCCTGGGTTCAAATTCTATGCCCAGTCGATGTCTCTGTGGAGTTCGTCAGATTTCAGCCCACCCCGTCACTCTGATTTTTATTAGGCATGTTTGAGAATATTAAACAGATCTTGGTGTGAGGGTGCCATGCAAAGGAATGGTGCTCCAGCCAGGGCTTGGTCTTATCTTGCACCTGTTGCTGCCAAGATAAGTTTCAGTCCTCACAAACTTGGAATGGATTATTAAATTTGATAATAAATTGTTTATTGCCATTATTATATGGTCCATTAAGAATTATGATATTGTTTGTTATTATATTGTCAATTATTGTATGATGCAATTATTATGATAAAATTTTGTGAGGGATGGCCGCATTCTTACCCAGCAGGGACTCCCTCAACCAGGTTGAACCAGGGGAGATGGCATACACAGGACATTATCTCCCCCGCACTTCCAGATGGCAGCCCGTCTGGGTTGTGGTGGTGACACAGATTCCCACAATGTACCATAGGAATTGGGGTTCTTCTACTCAGCCCTGTTGGATTCGGTGGGCGCTGTCAGGGGGTGCTGGAGGCACTTGGGACCCCTTCTTTGTCAAGCTTCAGCATTACCTGTGAATGCTATCGGGCCAAACCACTGGGACATCAGAAGTACTCCAGGGTTTTATTTAAAAGGAGCTTTTAAAAGGAGCCACAGTCGGGAGGAAGGAGGAGGAAGCTTGCGGATTGGAGTGGAGGAAGCAGGGAGAAGGGGGAGAGAGAAAGACAGAAAGAGAGAGAGAGAGAAGACATGGTGTTGCTTGCTGTGTGCTATTTTTCACACCAATAAATCCTCTTGTCTATTTTATACTTGTGTCCGAGCCTGTCTGTGTTGGGTGTTTGGGGAGCTGGAGTGCCCCCTACAGTCCACAATTTAAACACACCCTTTCTGATTGTGTGCAATAGTCTTTATTAACGTTATCAGATCTTTAACCAAAGACTATAATGAGGAAAATCAACCTGTGGAAAAGCGATGTTCTGTTTTATCTGAAATTGGAAAAAATGAAATTCTCTTGACAGGAATTTGTTTAAAATCTTTTTTAAAACCTACCAAGAAGTCATTGACGTAATTCTAAAGTAAACATGCCACAACTGTGTTGAACATTTTTAATTTTTTACTGTTTTACCCTATGTAAAACAACATTTTAGATTAACCTCTGTAATTTTCATGGAGAAGAAAAGAAAATTTGCCTTGAGAAGCAAATAACATTAATTTAATTGGGTTAAGCATATGGGAGATCGGGCAAGTGCCTGGCGGGGCTGTCAGGGCATGGGCACTAAAAAACTCAAAACACTGGATTTACACTTCACAAGCCTCATAAGCACCTCATGTCATGACGACAGGAATTTGTGTTCTCTCTCGCACTTAGTGATTCATTTGTGTTGACAGCTGTCCAGAGACAGGGATTTGCTATGCAATTTTACAGGGGTCACTTTAAGGGAAATCTGGAGATCGTGTGGCGCTACCATTGGGGCAGCCTTTAACGTACATACGCAATTGGACCCTATGAAGAATTATGTAATATGTCACTATTTTTTCATCTGGCTAAATGTAGCTGAGTTAGCTCTCAGTGTTGGCTTGATTTGATTGTATCTTATGATTTGTTGTCCATCCAGACCCTGCAAGCAAGTCCTCCAACTTTCAGGGAACACTTAGGGATGGTGGCACAACTGCCAGTCCAGCAACCTAAAAAAAAACAACCTCACTCTGTTCCAGTGTGGTGCTGAGGTGTCACCCATTGCAAAGCTGCATTCCGGACCCAATCCAAGTGGTTCGTTGTGTGATGGGTGTGGCAATGTGCTATCAGCGCATCTTTCCAACCTCCTCCTCCTCCTTGTTGTATTGCCATGGACTCACACTGAGTGTAGATCACTTCCTGGTGATGTTAGCTGAATTCTCTTTCGTTCTACTTTGGCCATAGTGCACAGTGCCACTGCACCACATTCGACCCCTTCACAGTTCAAGTCCTGCCGACTACACCAAGTACATTGCTGTGGACTCAGACCCGTTGTTATGAATACTCTGGCTCGACAAAACAACCCTTCTACAATAACCAACAAAACAGATCTCACTTCATGACAAGCCTGGCCCCAGGAAAATGCGGTGCTATAGGCCTCACTAGGCCTCAAAACCAAGGTCATGATTTGTAGCCATGTTTGCAAACGCCTAATTATATTACATTTTATTTATACAATATCTTTTCTGTGCATAAACAAGGAATCACTTTCTGACTGGTTGACAAAAATTGAAATGCAGAACCAGTCTGTATGACATCTCACACTGACAAGTTAAAAACTATTAAGGCGCTTTTCCACTGCATAGTACGGCACAGCACGGTTCAGTACAGCTCACCTTGGTTCGGCTCAGTTCGGCTCGGTTTGCGTTTTGACTGCAGTTTAGTACCGCTTTAGAGTGGGCGGGATTATTCACGTGTCGTTATAGTTGCGCCGCCTCTACTGCCGTGACACCGTGGAACTTTTACAACAACACGCAGACAACGACAACACTTTAGCTCTCGACGCCGCAAGGGTAAGCATCTAAAAAAAGCACATCACTAGCTAACTTTTATCATTGTTGCAAAGCATAAAATGAACTTAACTGCCAGTGTAACATTAAAATGCTGATTCTGTATATTACAGATCTTCCACATTTTGCAAAAGTCGCCGCAACAGACCATCTGTTTGGACATTTAACCGTGCTTCAGAGTGGTGGGATGTGATTGTTCCCGGTTTTACAAACACTCAGTGGCTGGAGAACTTTCGAATGTCTGAAGAAACATTCATCCACTTATGCAACAAACTGCGTCCAGCGATGGAGAGACGGGACACAAACTTCCGCGTGTGTGTACTTAAAAGAAAAGAATAGCCAGTGAGGCAGTAATGACGATTTTCTCCGGCCAATCAGTGACCAGCAGAGTTTACACGTGACGTTTTGGTAACGGTTCGGCGCGCTTGGAACCTCGGCTGAGGTGGTACTAAAAAAAGGACCAGGTACCAGGTACTGTTCCCAGTGGAAAACCCCCAAAAAATGAGCTGAACTGAACCGTGTCGTGCCGTACTATGCAATGGAAAAGCGCCATTAGAGACCTGTAAGCCACTCAGATTATGTTGGAATTTATCTTACACAGTACCTGGTGGGTAGCGATTTTATAATCTTAAACAATGTTTTCATGATTTTATGCTAATTTGATAAACTTGGGATTAATAAAGTATCTATCTATCTATCTATCTATCTATCTATCTATCTATCTATCTATCTATCTATCTATCTATCTATCTATCTAAACTAGTTTCCTCCCACAGTCCAATGACATGCAGGTTAGGTGCATTGGTGATCCTAAATTGTCCCTAGTGTGTGCTTGGTGTGTGGGTGTGTGTGTGTGTGTGCCCAGCAGTGGGCTGGCACCCTGCCCAGGGTTTGTTTCTTGCCTTGCACCCTGTGTTGGCCAGGATTGGCTCCAGCAGACCCCCCATGACCCTGTAGTTAGAATATAGTGGATTGGATAATGGATGGATGGATGATGGATTGATAAACCACTTTAGGAGCTTGCACATGATCTGGCAAAAAACGTACAGAGTACACCTGTCCTTAGGGGGCCCATAGTTAAAAGCAAAAGAAAAAGTCTAGAAAAGCAGAAACTGCATTATAAAATATTACTAAGCCTCTAGATTTTTTGCTACTTTGAATTTGATCCACCACTGTTATTGCTTGCGTGTGTGTGTGTTTGAGCATGGGTCATGGGGCTGTGGATTGGAAATGCTCATGCCAAGAGGCACTGTATAGTCTTAATCTGGTTTTGGTAACCTGGACCTAGCTTCCACAACAACTTAATTAGCCAGGATATTTTGCATCTTCCTTCCTGTTGTTTCTTGGCTACAATCACTTGGAACTCACCTACTCAATGATTCCCTGGCACAACGCTTTCCCCTTCTCTCATATACCCTGGTGCCTTTGCCTATTACTCTTCTAAAGTATCCAGACCATGTGCGGGGAACACAGCGTTCTAGCTTAGCCCCCGTGTTTCCACACCAGCATATGCTTCATCTCTCCTGATGTCAGGGTTGTTCTTTCTCTTGTAGAGGTTTGATATCTGACTTTTTTCCTCTGGTATCTTTGTTCTGCTCCAGCTCAGGAACCTCTTGCCTTACAAGCATGTTTCACCATATAAGGCATACACACACACACACACACACACACAATCTATATTTGGAAAGGAAAGAGGAGACAGAGAACTGGGAAGGACATATGCTGGCACTGGCAATACAACTTGACATTTTATTGTAATAATTGGCACACACCCAAAGGATGATGGGGGTTACGAAAATTGGGGGTACCCCAGAAGGACTTCATACAGTGGCACTCATTTGGAAACAAAGAGAGCATTTTCAGTTTGGACACATGCAGTGTTCCCCCAGGACACAAGAGGGCATGGTTGTCTGATTCTTTTTGGAAGAGACAGAAGCCAAAGAGAATACATTGGAGATGGCAACATGTTTGGGCCACTAGAAGATACATGTGGGACCATGCTATATCTCAGACAATACAGAACTGCTATGGAGACCTGGCGCAGTAATGTTTGAATACAAGGGGTTGATGCACAGTGCTTAACTCCGGTGTCCTCAAAACATAACAAATGCCATTTCTCTCCTTGGAAATTATTATATGACAAGAATGGAATTAACTCCAGGAGATGGTTTAAAGTATTCTCAAGTTCTGAGTCAAGCTGAGCTGATTGCTGGGATGATGAAGAGAGACCAGAATTTGCAGAGAGGAGGGAAAGGGAGCAATAAGTACAATGTGCTAATGGCCAAGTGGGAACAAAACACACAGAATAGATAGATAGATAGATAGATAGATAGATAGATAGATAGATAGATAGATAGATAGATAGATAGATAGATACTTTATTAATCCCAAAGGGAAATTCACATAATCTAGCAGCAGCATACTGATAAAGAACAATATTAAATTAAAAAGTGATAACAATGAAGGTATAACAAACAGACAATAATTTTGCATAATATTAATGTTTACCGGTTGAAATTGAAGAGTCACATAGTGTGGGGGAGGAACGATCTCTTAGTCTGTCAGTGGAGCAGGACAGTGACAGCAGTCTGTCACTGAAGTTGCTCCTCTGTCTGGAGATGATCCTGTTCAGTGGATGCAGTGGATTCTCCAGGATTGACAAGAGCCTGCTCAGCGCTTGTCGCTCTGCCACAGATGTCAAACTGTCCAGCTCAGTGCCTACAATAGAGCCTGCCTTCCTCACCAGTTTGTCCAGGCATGAGGCATCCCTCTTCTTCAAGCTGCCTCCCCAGCACACCACTGCATAGAAGAGGGTGCTCGCCAAAACTGTCTGATAGAACATCTGCAGCATCTTATTGCAGGTGTTAAAAGACGCCAGCCTTCTAAGGAAGTGTAATTGACTTTCTTACACAGAGCATCAGTATTGGCATTCCAGTCCAATTTATCATCCAGCTGCACACCCAGGTATTTATTGGTCTGCACCCTCTGCACACAGTCACCTCTGATGATCACGGGGTACAGGAGGGGCCTGGGCCTCTTAAAATCCACCACCAGCTCCTTGGTCTTGCTGGTGTTCAGTTGTAGGTGGTTTGAGTCGCACCATTTAGCAAAGTCCTTGATTAGTTTCCTATACTCCTCCTCCTGCCCACTCCTGATGAAGCCCATGATAACAGTGTCATCTGTAAACTTTTGCATGTGGCAGGACTCCGATTTGTATTGGAAGTCTGATGTATATAGGCTGAACAGGACCGGAGAAAGTACAGTCTCCTGTGGCACTCCTGTGTTGCTGACCACAATGTCTGACCTGCAGTTCCCGAGACACACATACTGAGGTCTGTCTGTAAGATAGTCCACGATCCATGCCACCAGGTATGAATCTACTCCCATCTCAGTCAGCTTGTCCCTAAGGAGCAGAGGTTGGATGGTGTTGAAGGCGCTAGAGAAGTCCAAAAACATAATTCTTACCGCACCACTGCCTCTGCCCAAGTGGAAGAGGTATCAGTGTAGCATGTAGATGATGGCATCCTCCGCACCCACCTTCTCCTGGTATGCGAACTGCAGAGGGTTGAGGGTGTGGTGGACCTGTGGCCTCAGGTGGTGAAGCAGCAGCCTCTCCATGGTTTTCATCACATGTGACGTCAGAGCAACAGGCTGGAAGTCATTCAGCTCACTAGGACGTGGTACCTTTGGGACTGGGGTGATACAAGATGTTTTCCAAAGTCTTGGGACTCTGCCCTGTTCCAGGCTTAGGTTGAAGATGCGCTGTAGAGGACTCCCCAGCTCCAACACACAGGTCAGCAGTCATGGCAATACTCCATCTGGACCCACTGCTTTGCTGGCACAAAGTCTCCTCAGCTCTCTGCTTACCTGGGCTGCTGTAATTGTGGGTTGGGGGAAACTCTCTCCTATCCTGGTATCAGCAGACGAATGGGTGGAGGCTGCAGTACTCTGAGGTGAGAGTGGGTTAGGGTGGTCAAACCTGTTAAAGAAGTTGTTCATCTGGTTTGATCTCTCCACGTCTCTCTCAATGGTGGCACCCCGCTTTGAGCTACAGCCAGTGATGATCTTCATCCCATCCCACACTTCTTTCATACTGTTATGCTGCAACTTCTGCTCCAGCATTCTCCTGTACTGCTCCTTTGCCACCCTGAGCTGGACTCGGAGTTCCTTCTGCACACGCTTGAACTCATGCTGATCACCGCCTTTAAAAGTGCTTTTCTTCTGGTTCAAAAGGCCCTTGATGTCACTTGTAATCCATGGCTTGTTGTTAGCATAGCAGTGTACGGTTCTTACTGGAACTACAATGTCCATACCGAAGTTGATGTAATCAGTTGTGCTGTCAACAACCTCCTCAATGTTCTCACTATGTGACCCCTGCAGGATATCCCAGTACGTCATTCCAAAGCAGTCTCTCAGGGTACCACTTCCTGAATGAGTGTGTGGTTTTAGGTAGCGCCCTCACTCTTGGTTTGTAGTGAGGCTGAAGCAGAACCAGATTATGATCTGCTTTCCCAAGCACAGGCAGCGGGGTGGCGCTGTATGCGTCTTTAACGTTTGCATACAGTAGGTCGATAGTCCTATTTTCCAGGTGTTACAATCCACATACTGTACTGGGATAATAGTCATTGTGTGACCTGTACATGCGAAGGAAAAGCGGCGGTAGAATGAGTTTCTCTGCTTATCCACCCTCTATACCCTATAAGTACATAGACATGGGATAAAGGACTGAGTTACAAATTAACTAAACAGATTAATAGCAGATCTAAATGCAAGGCAGACATGGGTTTCAAGCTCCTTTTGAATGTTATCACTAAAGGTGATTCATTAGCAGACTTATATTGAGGGTTTATGGAAGAAGGAATTTACAAAACTACACAGTGGCTATATTGTTATTGACTATGGTGCTCCAGTGCTTTCTTGTGACAACAAGAAGTTGCATTATTGACATCATTGATTAGTAGGTATATATACTTTACATGCTGTTCCTGGTTTCCAGGTTTTTAAAGAATCTTTACTTGTGGAGTAAGAAGGTAATTTATTTTAGCTAGACTTTTTTTGGTGATTCCTGAATTACATGTTGGCCTACGTCAAATGGTGTGACTGGGTTTTTACCCCCTTTTTTGTGTGAGTTATCGCATTAACTTCCTGGTCTATCTTTCAATTTACCTTTTAGTTTGACACTTTCCATCTTGACAGAACATGATAAAGGACATGCCTAGGAAGGGAACTGGCAGGAATCAAGACCTGGCCCAGTCCAGTAAGGTCATTTTCAACAAGAGAGGTACCACTTCTGGTCACATGACTCAATCTGATGTAAAGGAGGGACTCAACCTCAAACAATCAGTTCACTTCTAGCAGGTACTGAAGAAGGGACACCTCTGCAATATCCAAGTGATCCTACTCTGAACGCTAGGTGAAAAGACAATATTAGAAGCTTTGTGAAAGACTGTTCATTCATTGAAAGATGATCCTTAATATTTATTTACAAGACAAACACCTCCTCTGGCACTAGCTGTTCTTTGAAGTACTGCTTCGTTACATTTCTGAATACTTATTAAAATATGTATGCTACTTCTAGAAGAGTGGAAGTTGTAGTAAAAGGTTGTGGCCTTGTTAGTTGAGCTCCACTGAGTGGACACACTCATTACAGCTACCAGCTGACAATTTCCCACATCTCACATCCTACCTTAGAAAATACAAGGTGCATCCATTGTTGCAGTTCTTCCACTCTAGCAGTAAGGTAAACGCTGCAGCTTCATGCTTGTGATCTGGATACACAGCAACATTCCCTGAGATCAGAAACAGACAGTTAAATCAATTGTGAAATTTGGTGCTTTACAGAAAAGGCTTAGCTAGTTAAGGTAATGTGAGTGTGCTGGTAGCTATTAGGACTTATGTTACAATATGAACTCAGTATGAACTCAGCACACAGCCTGGGTTCATGATCAGTTATACATGCACTAAACGTAGTGCTTAGTTTGCAAAACAAAATAAGCAAGACATGAAAAAATAATGGCCTGGATTATACCTAAAGCTCCCTGTTAATGAGCAATTCTTCTGGAATAAATTGTGTTCCAAGGCAAAAATGTGGTCATGAAATGATTAAGGTCGGCACATTTTATCTATAAAAGAATCTGTCTGTTTTCAATGATTTGCCTATTTAATATTTATGCAAATTACTCAATACAGAAAGATAAGCTTATTTTTTTCTATGGACTTGAAGACAACCAAACCCTTTAGCACAAGGCAATTCAGGTTTGGTCCTGGCAGGTTGCAGTGGCTGCAGATATGTGTTTCAAAACAATTTCTTAATTACAATCCTTACCAGTAACAGATTGTTTTTTTTTATTTTATGGCATGCTAATATTTTCTTTCTGCTACATACTTAAAATTTTTTCTTTCTGAAGATATCATCTAATTGATTTGCTACCTGAAATTTTATCCCAAGGATTGTAATGGGCATTCTAAACATATTTTATATTGCTGAATCCAAATATGAAATCAGAATTTTTTTCTAGGATAAAAATATTAATAATTAAATGTACAGGGTGGTAC
Organism: Polypterus senegalus; assembly: GCF_016835505.1. Taxonomy (NCBI): domain Eukaryota; kingdom Metazoa; phylum Chordata; class Cladistia; order Polypteriformes; family Polypteridae; genus Polypterus; species Polypterus senegalus. The sequence continues at coordinate 108,834,340 of NC_053154.1, forward strand.
AGATCTAATTATGCAATTTTTCATTACGCTATAACTTATTAAGTTTATTACATAGAAAATCACCCAAAAAATCCCGGCCCATCGAGAAGTGTGCAAACATGAAGACATGAAGACATGAAGAATCATCTTCCCGCCAAACTGGAATCGTCTCCGCATAAATCAAAGTCATCCAGACAATCTGGATCTGCATAATTAGATCTGGACCACCCTATATATTCTTAAAATATGACTCACTCTTGGCATGAACTTAATGTGCATGAGTGCTGCTTGTTCATTGACTCCTCAAAAGTCAGCTTGAAAATTGTTCTTCTCCATAATAGACAAAAAAGAGCCATACGAAAACATGAAGTTACTTTAAAAAAACATTCAGTATCAGAAATATAAGTGGAATACCTACAGAGATCTAAAGTTGCTTTGGTTTGCCGTTGTTTTTGTACAAGTTGGAGAGTACAAACAAGAAGAACCACTATGTCCAGAAAGAGTTGTGAAAACGTGCTTCATTTGTTCCAGGAAAGAAAAACATGGTAAACAGTGCACATATTATCCCTGAGAAAGTTTACCTTACTCCTCTGCATATCAAACTTGGACTTATAAAAAACTTAAAAGCAGTGGATAAAAAGCAAAATAAAGTCATGATCAGAGACACCCAGATTAAGGATGTAATTTCTTGTAGTTCCTCAGATCACAGGTAAGTGTTAAACGATGACAGAGTTGAAGAAAAGATGAATGGAGTTGAGAAAGCTGTTTGTTAGAGCTTCAGAAGCATCTGCACAAACATTTTGGGAAATTGTAAGGCTAAAAACTTGACTGAAATAGTGATTGACCTTAGCAAGTGATACAAACAATTGGGTGTTTTTGCCAAGGAAGATTCATTTCTTCAATCTCACTTGGACCTTTTCCCTGAAAACCCAATATGTGGTCAGTGGTTAAGATAGCAAGCAATTCCATCAGGATATTTCAAACATGGAAAAGTAATAACAAGGCAAGTGGACTCCCAGTATGCTGATGCTGATTCCTCTTAACAGAGATGATCTTCAGGTGAAAGACAACATCAAATCAAAAATGACTACATTTTACATTATATACTGTACAGTATTTGTTATTTTAATAAGTACGTAAATATGAGTTGCACATAACTCAAAAACCTTACATAATAGAGATATTTTAAAAACATTTTTGGATTCAACGCGCAAAATACTGTAAGACTCAGCTACAGCACTTTCACCTCAGTACTTATCTTTCTTCCCTTCTTAAACTTCTTTTCAAATATTTTAATAAAACAGACACTTCCTGATGAACACTTACAGGTTGTGGACGAAGGTTCAAAACAATAGCAGGCAGACACCAATTGAAACAAACAGAATTCTTTTGTTTCTGACTTCTTGGTGAGTAGAGCGGCTTTGCCTTACAGAGCTCCAAGTGCAAAGCCCAATCTAGGGTTTCAACTGCATTTTATAACAGAAATCTTGAAAGAAAGCAGTTAGATAAAATAAGTTCAGTTTTATCCAAGGTCACAGAACATTCTTTACACAATTTGTTGATTACAACGGAAAGCAGAAATTCTAGTCTTATATTTTTAATGAAGCTTATCAGAAAACTTGTCATACGTTTGGCATGTTAATTGGACGGTAATCTAGGCACTGCTGAAGCAGCCGGGAAGAGCCAAGAACTGCACTCCACACCTGCAGCCCTACTCCATGCAAGCACGCTTCTGTTAATAATAATACCTAACCACATAGAGAGCATGCAGATTTTCATGCAGAAGCTAGCAATAGATTTTAACTTCCATTCCACAAGGTCTAAATGGGACAGAGTTTGGTGGTGAACTGCTGCCTCCTTTGTCATGTACATCACATTGCAGGTACTGAGGAAAACAGGAAGGAATTAAAAACAGAGAATACAGATTTGTAAGAGTAAAAAGAGCAATCAAAGTCTGAGAATCTTAACAAGTGAGTTAAGTAAAAAAAAGCTGAACATTAAGCAATTGCATAAAAAAAACCAGCAGCCATTATGGTCCACCAAAATTGAACTTGAACACCTCTACTCTAAGTAACACTGAATATATTTATGGAAATTCTAATGCAGTCTTTTCCCTAATAGGGCTGCAAATACAAATCATTCTGTATTTTCTAAATTTTTCAAGGCAGTTCTTATGCCGATACAGTATATATGATGCCTGCTGAAACACCACCAACCTCAAAGGCATCATGTACAACCTACCCAACACTGTCAGAATGCCAGACACTGATAGGCATCTGCACTAAGCTAGATACTGCTGACAACAAGAGTCAATGGTTTAATGAGACCTCTGGATCTTGAGATCAACAACAGGTTACAGGCAGAGGTCAGAACACAATAAAGTGTTTTGCCTTGGTAGATTCCTATACAGTCATATGAAAAAGTTTGGGAACCCCTCATAATCTTTGGATTTTTGTTTATCATTGGCTGAACTTTCAAAGTAGCAACTTCCTTTTAGAATATGATATGCCTTATGGGAACAGTAGTATTTCAGCAGTAACATTAAGTTTATTGGATTAACAGAAAATATGCAATATGCATCATAACAAAATTAGACAGGTGAATACATTTGGGCACCCCAACAGAGATATAACATCAATACTTAGTTGAGCCTCCTTTTGCTCCTTTGAGCCTCTAGACGCCTCCTATAGCCTTTGATGAGTGTCTGGATTCTGGATGGAGGTATTTTTGTCCATTCTTCCATACAAAATCTCTCCAGTTCAGTTAAATTTGATGGCTGCTGAGCATGGACAGCCTGCTTTAAATCATCCCATAGATTTTCAATGATATTTAAGTCAGGGGACTGTGACGGCCATTCCAGAACATTGTACTTCTCCCTCTGCATGAATGCCTTTGTAGATTTTGACCTGTGTTTTGGGTCATTGTCTTGTTGGAATATCCAGCCTCTGCGTAACTTCAACTTTGTGACTGATGCTTGAACATTATCCTGAAGGATTTGTTGATATTGGGTTGAATTCATCCGACCCTTGACTTTAACAAGGGCCCCAGTCCCTGAACTAGTCACACAGCCCCACATGGAACCGCCACCATATTCGACAGAAGGTAGCAGGTGTTTTTCTTGGAATGCGGTGTTGTTCTTCCGCCATTGCAAAGCGCTTTTTTTATGACCAAATAACTCAATTTTTGTCTCATCAGTCCAAAACACATTGTTCCAAAATGAATCTGGCTTATCTAAATGAGCATTTGCATACAACAAGTGACTCTGTTTGTGGCGTGAGTGCAGAAAGGGCTTCTTTCTCATCACCCAGCCATACAGATGTTCTTTGTGCAAATTGCGCTGAATTGTAGAACAATGTACAGATACACCATCTGCAGCAAGATGTTCTTGCAGGTCTTTGGAGGTGATCTGTGGGTTGTCTGTAATTATTCTCATAATCCTCCTCATATGCCACTCCTGTATTTTTCTTGGCCTGCCAGACTTGTATTTAACAGCAACTGTGCCTGTGGCCTTCCATTTCCTGATTACATTCCTTACAGTTGAAACAGACAGTTTAAACCTCTGAGATAGCTTTTTGTAGCCTTCCCCTAAATCATGATACTGAACAATCTTTGTTTTCAGATCTTTTGAGAATTGCTTTGAGGATCCCATCCTGTCACTCTTCAGAGAAGAGTCAAAGGGAAGCACAACTTGCAATTGACCACCTTAAATATATTTTCTCATGATTTGACACACCTGTCTATGAAGTTCAAGGCTTAACGAGCTAATCCAACCAATTTGGTGTTACAAGTAATCAGTATTGAGCAGTTACATGCATTCAAATCAGCAAAATTACAAGGGGACCCAAATTTTTGCACAGCCAGTTTTTTACATTTGATTTAATTTCATACAACTAAATACTGCTTCACTAAAAATCTTTGTGTGGAAAACACCCCAGTACACGGATGTTCCTAGGAAATGTCACTGTCATCTTTTTTGTTGAAAGTAAAGTAAATTATTATGCAGGCTGAGAGGGGTTCCCAAACCTTTTCATATGACTGTATTTCTCTACTTTCCCATATTGTATTCTTTATTGTGTAGCCTTTATCAAAATGCCTCAAATCCCACAGACTTACCACTGTTCATAAGGTATTGTACTTTACAACTTCTCCCCACCTTCCCATCTACATTTCTAACCTCAGGCAATTATATAGAGTAAAATAACAAGCAGGAGTTAAGTTATAGCTTAATAATGCATTATTGATAATATTCAAAGAATGATAGTAATAAAACAATGGACATGTGAATATTTTCAAGCATAAAACCTGATAATTGATAGATGTGCAGACTTGTAGTTACTTAAAATGTCTATGGTCAAGCCATCATTTCTAGTCAGCTTTCTTATGGACAGGCCGCATGCCTGTCTCAATATGGCTGCCCCATTGCATCCTCATTATGTTCTCTTCATGTCCATGGTGTGTGAGAGAGAGAGAGGGAGAGGTAAAGTGACCAACTTTATACATTTTCCATCCAAATCCTTAGGCTGATAGGTTGTCATGATATGGAATGGCCTCTGACTCAAAAACAATCCCAAAGAGCCATACTTCAGACCAATGAGTGCATACCTGTCCTCAAGTAGTGGGTACCACTTGTTTAGCTGAAGCTTGCTAGCTAGGTAGCTTTATGGCCTTTCTGTGGGGGTTGGTTCATAAGAATTTCCTGCACAGAATCCCTTGCCAAACTGATTTGAGGCACTACCCACAACCCTTCAATAAATCTGACATCTTGAGTCAGTCCTAAAGATTGAGAAGGCTGGTTAGTTAGACATCACAGTATTGCTGATCTCATTAATGAAATAAAACATTTCTCCTGAAACACTATTACATTTGCTTTGTCTGACTTACAAATAAAGACATACAAAATATTTATCAACTTATATACAAAATATCATTCCACCACCAGTAGGAACTAAGTTATGATGGAAAACACATGATAGGATCATCAGCACACAAGAACATTTATATGATAAATACTTGATTACCAACAGTTCACATAAATACTTAAAAAGGATATCAGATGCATAATGTCCAGCAGGTGTCTGAAGGCTATATGAACCACTGATTAATGCACTGCTCTGGGTTTCTCAAATGACATTTTATATCATTTTGAAGGATTTGTTGGCATTTGTCATGGCTGGGAAGTTTTAAATTACCTGACTTAATGATGCATGCATCTTTGGGACTTTGCTGAGCAAGTTTTGGAGCAGTTTTGGCCTTTAGTTGCTTTAATTACTATATTTATTTTTAATTCTTGTAACCCTGACATTCTGTCTCAATGAAAACTATGACTTTTGATTTGTTTCCAAAAACGACTCATGTTGCTTCTTCTAGGTATTTTCTGGATTTCACCTCTGCCTTTGCACCGTGATGACACGCTTACATGTTTTAAGTGCAGATGCATGCATTTCTCGTATTGTGATAAGTTAGGCAATAAACCATTTCATTTATAGTTTTTTTTGTTTTTGTTTTTATTATTCCATATTACTTTTATCACTGTTGCCATTTTGTTTCTTGGCTGCTGTCATTTTGTGTTGATCTCTACATGGCTACAGCCAAATTGTTTATGTTTAGTTCATTCTTTGCCACTCACATGATACAGAAGTCATGTAACATGCTGTGTCATAGCATCCTACCTATTTAAGATGGCAGAATGCAACTTTTGATATCATCTATCTTAAGAAACTAAAATGTGCTTATTCAAAAACTTTGTTAGGATTCCGTTGGTTTTTTAACTAAAATTCTGGTAAATAAAAAGGAACAAAACGGCACTGCCAAAATATTGATAAAAATTATGAGCACTAATTAAAATGGGACTTGAAACAATTCTGACCTTTGTAGTCCAATTTACAAACACATTGAACTGGTCTCAAAACAAGTTCAGATAAAACATGAGGAGACTGCTGGGGAAGCCCAAGTAAATTAGGAATCTTTCAGATTCATTGCTAGGAAGAGATTATGGCACCCACTTTGACCCAAGTTTATATGTTATTGTGGAAGCTGGGAAGTACATTGCACTATTGCACTATCCAGCCTGATTCAAAATCCCTTTCCCTAAACAGAGTATTTATAGCAGAATAGGAATAATGGCTAGATAAACATTGTGGACGCTAGAGGCGTTGTTGCCCCGTTGAACCCACCAGACAGACGTCCAGGACACACATTTACAAGCACCAAGAATAATTTCTTTAATAATATTCTTCAATAAAGTGCACAAAGCACCACACACTCCACATTTCTCCAATCACTAATTAATAAACAATAAACAATAACCAACCCTCCACTCCCAACAGCTCCGTCACACTCCCTCTCAACTCCGGCTCACTTGCTGGTATTCCAAGAGTCCTTTTATAGTCCATGACCCGGAAGTATTTCTTCTCTGGGTCAAACGCCACATCCTCTTTCATCAAGTATCCCGGAAGTACTGTGGACTTCCGTCCTCATGACTCAGAAGTACTTCTGGGTTAGTGTAACAGGAATAGTCACCAGGTTCTTGGTGAGCTCCCCTGGTGGCAACCATGGCATCCAACAGGGCTGAAGAAACAGACTCCATGTCCCATGTTGCCCTGAGGGAATCCAGGGGAGCTGCCATCTAGCGTCCCGGGGGATGTAGTGCCCTGAAAAGGCTGCTTTTCTTCCTTTTCTCTGTTGAGGGACATCCCAGCCAGGTTGAAACGCCTGCCGTCCATCATAACATGTTGTACATCATTCAGAATTATGTTGCTGTCAAATTCATGAATTTACAAGAGAGACACTTTCAATAAGAGACACATAAACTGACACAAGAGTCTCACAAAGTGGGTTAAATTATATTACTATCTTAATAAAACTTCAGTTTAGGTGTCACAAAATTACACCTATTACTCATTTACTACTGTGTAACAAGACTTTAACATGCATTTGTGTGAATCTTCATAACATTTACCAAGCATCAGTAAATGTTTCTTCATCTCTGCAATGTGACCGACTGACAAAACGTCACTCTGGAGTGGTCTGTGGTGGCTTAGCTGAGACACACATCTCTTAATGTTACATATTTAGTATAAGACCTGTGAATCTTTCATATTATCAAGTCCTTTTACCACATGTCAGTATGCCACACAGCATAGAGATGAATAACCGGTCTACTGATGTTGTGTAAACGCTATGAAGACCAAAAGAGCCTTTGTTAAGGTCCTGTTACATAACACAAATGAGGAATAGATGCATTTCTGCAATACTCAAACTAAAGTGTTAACCAAACTTCTCAGGCCAAAGGCTGTTTAATGGACACACAGGTTGTTCCTAGCAGAATGCTTTTGCTTATTTATGTTTTTACATCAAAGAGTTAAAAAAATGTTTTTTAAGAACAGTATATCGGACATTCTGAGATTAAAATCCAAAGTGGCTACTTTGTAAACTAATATAGTCTTGAGGCAGAAGTTGTTGATCTTGACACTACAGTACAAAAGAGAGTGGTCAAGCTATGAGTAACGCTGCAGACAATGGCTGGGAAGCTGCAGCCTCAGCTGTAGTTGTAAAAGAAGCACATATTCTGACCTGGAGCAATACCCTGAGATCCTAATGGCTGAGTGGTCTTTGATGTGCATTGTGTAGAAACACAACTTTGGCATCACACTGAGTTGAAATCCTGCAGGTTAGTTTGGGAAACATAGTTGTAATGTTAAAGGCCTGTCAGGGACCTCCTGAGCTACTGGAGGGGGCTTTAGTAAGGCATCTTCCCTGTCACCCAACTTAACATGAAGTGCATTTGGGTTTTGATTTTGATGTAGCCAAAGAACTCCTATGTCAGGTTTATACTAGAAGCCTCTCCTTCTCAGTCAGGTGAGCCTGAGTTGGCAGTGGAGTAGAGAACAAGCTTCTCTGGAGTAGATGAGGGGCAGGAGGAGGAAGAGGAACAACGTTTGGGGAAGAGTGAGTTTGCATTTGCAAACATAATTGTAGTACTAGGGTGTTCTACTGTGTTAGCCATTATGAATGTAATGACAAGTCAAGTAAAATGACACCTTTCATTACATTACTTCTTGCCTGAAGAAGGGGCCGGGTGTTGCCTTGAATGAAAGCTTGCATATTATAATCTTTTTTAGTTAGCCAATAAAAGGTGTCAGTCTACTTGTCGTGTTACTACAAACGTAATTGGAAAGATATAGGTTTATATGAATCTCTTCTTAGTAGCTGTGTCCTAGATTTAGGATGCAAGAAGCCCCTGGTTGACCACAGTAATTATGCAATATGGATTCACAAACAATTCAGCAGTCAATCAGTCCTTTGTTGACATTATTTTTTGTGATATTCTTGGAATTTGTGTTAGTTTATATTGAAGATTTTTTTACTTGAATTACACACTTTATGTTTAAGGACAGTTATAACAACTTACGCAAAATTATTTTACTTAGAATGGGGTATAGGTCCCACCTCGAACCCCTTCTTTCACCTGCAGTTTGCCCCTCATACTTCCTGTCAGTATCTGTTGTCTAGGAGTGCTAATAGCAATGCAGCCCCCTGCAGATGGGAAAGAAATAAAACAAAGGAATGTGACTGAAGTTCTTCACTTTAGCATTGTGTTCAGTGACTTGTGAAGGCCTTCAGATGAGCTCTCTCGTGTATTTATTGCCAAGTATTAATTGTTTTTGTCTAGTTATATGGATACATATGCCTTTGCTGCACTTTGCTCATTTGTTCCTTTTGACTACTGTCTTTTTCTGACCTGATTTTTTTAAATACTTTTTACAGAGTTTTTTTACACAGTTTACACATGAATCTATAATCATCTTTTGTTTGTCCATGTCTGGACTCCAGCTTGTCTCATGTAAGTTGCCAGTAATGATGGGTTGCTGCTCTGCTCTCAGTCCTCATTCATTTGTGTAGTGGACGCTCCTGTAGCCTTTGCAAGATGGGTGGGTTGCTTCTGACCTAAAGGGCCCCTTCAACAAATGTCCACAAAGCCAGACACAAAAAATATACTATATTTAATTTTTGAAAAAAGAAAAAATATATATTTTGTCCATTTTTAAACTAAATGAAACAGTGAAACTGGTGTGTCACATTGTGTGACATGACAGATAAGAGACGGTGAGTGCAATAACACTTAAAATCTGCATTAGCGAATAGACAATGAAGAGATTAATAATAATCTCAGGGCTCATCTGATGGTAATTCCAATTAAAATTCACATCAAAAATGCACTGATTAATTTTAGAAAGGCATGCTACATAAAATATATTTTTCATGCTTCGTCACTTAAGTCACAAAGTCACCTGAGTGAACAGATCCTGATAACATAGTGTATATTTATAATTTAAACTGACAAATAATTTAGACAGATACTATGGAAGTATTATGGATGATACATTGCTGTCCGCAGTGGAATAATTTCCACTTATAATTCTCAACAAATGTGGAATGATTAATTTTTGAAAAGCAGATAACTTACAGTACATTTCCCATGAATCGCCACTTGAGGTAAACACAAATGTTAGTGAGACACAAAAGGTCAGTAGTGGCATTGCAGACACCAGCATGAAGGTGAAACTCAGTTATTTTTTAGAGATTGATGTGAATTTACTTGAGTACTGAGATCAAAGTACAGCTCCATATCTGCATCTGTATCTACTTGGCAGAAACATCTGTTCTTAGTGACAAGTCTGGAGAGTTGATCCAGGGTTGAGGGCTCGTGCTACCACCTAATGCCTCTCCTTTCCTTTTGCTTCCAGATATGATGATTGATGATGTGAGGAGTAGTAGCATCATTTCCAGTTCCAGCAATCTAAACCCTCCTGTTCCTTCAAGAAGCCATCATAAAAGAGCCACCACAACCAAAGCAGATTATTCAGTGGACTTGGCTTCTGGGAAGATGAATCCCAATAGCATATATTGCTGATTTCTTTTCTGAAAGCCTCATTTTAAATTCTTCAGTTATGCAGGGTTCACCTGTGGTGCATCTTCTCCCTCTCTTGTCATTTATACCCTTTAACTTAATTTTTGAGAGTTTAGGGAACTAGTTTTCTTTTTGTAATATTCTTTTTACAAGATATTTGGGTAGCAAAGCTTCACAATAATCACTACATCATTAATAATATACAGTGGTGTGAAAAACTATTTGCCCCCTTCCTGATTTCTTATTCTTTTGCATGCTTGTCACACAAAATGTTTCTGATCATCAAACACATTTAACCATTAGTCAAATATAGCACAAGTAAAGACAAAATGCAGTTTTTAAATGATGGTTTTTATTATTTAGGGAGAAAAAAATCCAAACCTACATGGCCCTGTGTGAAAAAGTAATTGCCCCTTGTTAAAAATAACCTAACTGTGGTGTATCACACCTGAGTTCAATTTCCGTAGCCACCCCAGGCCTGATTACTGCCACACCTGTTTCAATCAAGAAATCACTTAAATAGGAGCTGCCTGACACAGAGAAGTAGACCAAAGGCACCTCAAAAGCTAGACATCATGCCAAGATCCAAAGAAATTCAGGAACAAATGAGAACAGAAGTAACTGAGATCTATCAGTCTGGTAAAGGTTATAAAGCCATTTCTAAAGCTTTGGGACTCCAGAGAACCACAGTGAGAGCCATTATCCACAAATGGCAAAAACATGGAACAGTGGTGAACCTTCCCAGGAGTGGCCGGCCGACCAAAATTACCCCAAGAGCGAGAACGACTCATCCGAGAGGTCACAAAAGACCTCAGGACAACGTCTAAAGAACTGCAGGCCTCACTTGCCTCAATTAAGGTCCGTGTTCACGACTCCACCATAAGAAAGAGACTGGGCAAAAACGGCATGCATGGCAGATTTCCAAGACGCAAACCACTGTTAAGCAAAAAGAACATTAGGGCTCGTCTCAATTTTGCTAAGAAACATCTCAATGATTGCCAAGACTTTTAGGAAAATACCTTGTGGACTGATGAGACAAAAGTTGAACTTTTGGAAGGCAAATGTCCCGTTACATCTGGCGTAAAAGGAACACAGCATTTCAGAAAAGAACATCATACCAACAGTAAAATATGGTGGTGATAGTGTGATGGTCTGGGGTTGTTTTGCTGCTTCAGGACCTGGAAGGCTTGCTGTGATAGATGGAACCATGAATTCTACTGTCTACCAAAAAATCCTGAAGGAGAATGTCCGGCCATCTGTTCGTCAACTCAAGCTGAAGCGATCTTGGGTGCTGCAACAGGACAATGACCCAAAACACACCAGCAAATCCACCTCTGAATGGCTGAAGAAAAACAAAATGAAGACTTTGGAGTGGCCTAGTCAAAGTCCTGACCTGAATCCAATTGAGATGCTATGGCATGACCTTAAAAAGGCGGTTCATGCTAGAAAACCCTCAAATAAAGCTGAATTACAACAATTCTGCAAAGATGAGTGGGCCAAAATTCCTCCAGAGCGCTGTAAAAGACTCATTGCAAGTTATCGCAAATGTTTGATTGCAGTTATTGCTGCTAAGGGTGGCCCAACCAGTTATTAGGTTCAGGGGGCAATTACTTTTTCACACAGGCCCATGTAAGTTTGGATTTTTTTTCTCCCTAAATAATAAAAACTATCATTTAAAAACTGCATTTTGTGTTTACTTGTGTTATATTTGACTAATGGTTAAATGTGTTTGATGATCAGAAACATTTTGTGTGACAAACATGCAAAAGAATAAGAAATCAGGAAGGGGGCAAATAGTTTTTCACACCACTGTATATTGCACAATATACAGTCCTTTATCTATTTTGAAAACTATATATACAGAGTCAAGCAAACTCTACTCTTGAGTCCAGTTTCAATAAGCTACTGGCTGAAAACTACATACAGAAGCCACTGCCAAGCTCCAGAATCTCTTCCAGTGTCAGAGGTGGCCTGACGTTTGCTCCAGAAGTTCATCTAGTGTTTCTGTCAGTTTACCTACATTTCTAAGCTTTCAGTTAACCACACACACGTTTTATTCTTGTGGGGATGTTCCCTCTCTGACACCACTTATGCTCTATTAGAGGAGGGACAAGCATTCCTGCCATCTGCTTTCTTGTCTGTTCCATAATGTACTGAGAAAGCTTGCTTTTTCCTAGGTAACTTATTATTTAGTCTTTTTTTTTACGTTGGTGTTCAAGCCCAATGCCCAACTGGGGCAGGCAGTAATCCTAAAGGGCAAATTGCTCTCTAGTGACCCCTGTACTGGCATTCATAAGATACTCTCTGCAGTGGGCGGCTCTTTATCAAACCTGGAGACTCTCCATGGGATCTCACCTTGCAATGTGCCATTCTGGTGGTGCTCTTGACCCTGGTAAGCTCTTGCCAACAGGCCACACCTTCAAAGGGTGTAACAGTAAAATTTAAATACTGCTAATAAAATAAGCTAAACTGAAATAGAAGATCTACGATGAAATGTTTGTGATTGCTGTTGGGCTAAAAAAGAGGAGTTGTATCCAAGAAAGCCAGCCATGTATTGTAGCTAGTCAGATCGTTCTTATAAGTTTCACATTCCATATCTTGTAGCCATTACAAAGTGGAGGGTAATACAACTGACCAAAGTTAGTTGATATATTAACAAAATGACAAGAGCCAGTATGTGAGAATAGTCCATGAACATGTGTGTGTTCTATTTTCTAATAATTCAGAATAGGGTAATTAGTGAATGAGGGCCTATTAAAATTCCTAAAGCTTCCAGTAAGCTAGGAGTTGAGGGCAAAACCAAATTTTGTGGCCAAGGCATGCTTGGGCTTGGTGGCACCTTTTTGTGATTGGGACTTAATAAAGTTCACAAAATCTAAGTTCATACATGTGTAAATGAAATTCAAATTTAAACTGCATTATTCCAAGGATAGGGCAAAGAAAAAATGTATTCTTTGAGAAGTCTGAATCCCGTAAATGCCAAAGGGGACTCTGCTCTGTTGGGCCCTTGAGCAAGGCCCTTAACCTGCAATTGCTGAGCGCTTTGAGTAGTGAGAAAAGCGCTATATAAATACAAAGAATTATTATTAATTATTATTGGGTTTCTTTCCATTCAATGTATGTTCTCTAAACCAAAGTTCTTCCTGCCGAAGTTGTTATAGGAAATCTGCAGGTGAGCTGTTCTGTAATTTGTGATTCAATTTTGTGTTTACTTCTTTATATCTAAGATTATTTAGGAGTAAAAGAGAACTTATGGTCTGTTTTAATGAAAACAAACTGTTAGAGGTCAGGATAGCATTGTTTCTGCAGCAAATTGTGTTTATCACAGGACTTGTTCCATTTAAAGGCAATTATTGATACACCAGACATCAGCTAATAATAAGTAGAAAGACACTTATGGCGCAACCCTTGAAAGATCAGCTTTTGTTCAGACAGGCTGAAATCAAGAAAACCTATCCCAGACTTTTAACAAAATCTTACAATAAATAATATTTAAGTTAAAATAATATCATTTTTAAGCAAAAATATTTAAAAGCTTTTAATATTATGATTACTATCAGGAACATGTTGCTAAGTAATTTTTGCTTTTCTATCTATGAATTATGACATTTTCTGTTATTTTATAGTTATTACAGTGACATCATTGCATCACTTTTTTGTAAATTTGTTTTTCGCTCTTTTAAAGCTCTTGCTCGCTATGTTGCTACATAGTTGCTAGACTTGTAATGTGTCATACATGACAGTCAGAATATCACAGTTTCTAAACTTTACTTGCAAAAGGAAAGCACTCATAAAAGACCACTACTTGAGCACTTTTGACTATGACTGATTTTATTCAAAGATCTCGATGAATTATGAAACAAATTTATGAAACAAATTTAGATAACAACAACAATGGCAATTCTTTCGTTTTGCTTCTTCCACTAACTGGCAGCTAAGGCCTCCGAGTGTGACCTGAGAAGTCATATACAGTATATGAGATTAGATTAGCTCAACATTTGGTTGGCACATTAGCTTTTCCTTGCTTTTATTGCTTGGCTTCATGATGTTTTTTTTTTGTCTTACTCCAAGTTTGTTGGTCTTTGACAATTTTCGTTTGTGCTTAGGCTAGTGATTGGCACCTTAGTGAAGCACTGAAATGTTGAAGCACAAGGTTTCAAAGTATTTGACACTCATCTCTCTAGTGACATCTGCTGGCCATTTGTATTAATATTACGTAATGTCCTGAGAACAAGACATCGATGACAGTTTATAACACAGCGACCCAAGAAGCTGCTCTTGAACCCAATTAACTATTGTAACGGTGATGTATGGCCTCTTCTAATAATAATAATACATTTTACTTATATAGCACCTTTCCCATGTGTTAGTATCAAAAATACAACAAAAAAAATAAATAAATAAAACTAATTCCAACCTTGGGCAGCAACTTATTGCTTTAAATATATGAATCCAAATAACTTGCTCAACCTAATTCCTATGCTCTCCTCATGCATGTTCTTGTGTTTACATTTTATCATTCTATAATAACACTATTGCTATTATTAACCCTCAAGTTTTCCTGCGATTCCCTTTACTTTCTTGTTTTTGGGGGGTCCCAGAGCCCCCAATGGTATATTTTTTAAAAGCAATAATAATTCCAAAATTAATCCCCTTTTCTGATTCAATTAAAATCCTGTAGGGAGAAATTAAGTGGAGCCTTAAGCCTCTCCTTTGCTACAAAATAGGCATTTATATTTGAGAAAGGAAAAATTCCATCACTGAACATAGGATATTGATATTACATCGAGTAATTAAACATCTCAATTAATAATGTGTTATATGGATTATATAGACAGAAGAAGAGACACCCTCACAGTAAGAAGCCTATTTCGTCACATGCCCTGATGATGCTGTTCTTTAACTTGACTTGCATGTGGAGTGGAAACTCAAATTGTAAAGGGCGGCCATGGCCATTACCCAGCCAGGACACCAACAGAATGGAAGGACCTGGGGAGAGAACATCGATTAGACAATACCTCCTCTGGAACGCTAGACGGCAGCCCTCCTGGACGACTGTGACACCATGGATTCCAGCAGGGCATGCTGGGAGCTACAGTTTGGTACAGCCCTGCTGGGTTCCTTGGGGGCTGCCAGGGGGAACTGCAGAGCCCTAAAATGGACTTCTATCACACCTGGGAAAGATTCCAGGTAATCTTGATGAGCTACCTGGAAGACTCCCAAGACCTATAAAAGGAGCCAGTCACCACCACTTCATGGGCTGAGTCAGGAGGAAGTGGATGAAGCTCGAGAGGAGGAGTGGAAGCAGAAGGACAGGTGAAGGGAAGGGACTGTGGTGCTGTATGGACTGTGCTGTACTTTGGAGAGGGAAGAAGAAACGCTTCCCCGATTGTAAATAAATCATGGGCTGTGTGGTGAAACTTGTGTCCTGCCTGTCTGTGTCAGGTTATGGTGGCTGTACACGCCCCTGGCTTCACAACATCCTGGGAGTCCACCTGAGTAAAAAGAATGCAAGGGCGCAAAGTCGCCCGAGCAAAAAGAAAATATATGAATATAAAAAATATTTGACTTTGCCAGAAACATCTAATTCCTGTTTAAAGTCTGGAGAGACGATCAATAAAAAAAACCCCTAAAAGAATAATTAATTTATTAAATAAAAATGATCTTTCTCCTTTCTGTATTCTTAACCAATCTGTCAGAAGGGGAACATTTTTTGTACACTGGGTGGTTTTCTTTTTTTTTTAGGCAAAGAAATATGTAAATATTAAATGTAAAAACCAGTAGATGAAGGGTCAATAAGCACTCTTTGATGAGTACAAGGGAGATAAGTAAAAAGGCAATTTCCTGAATAATTGGGTTACAGGTTATTGTTCCTGGATGTCTACAGGGCATACAGTAGATATTTACCTGCTTTGATTCTGTTGTTTAAACAATGATAATATGCTTACACTATTACTGATCAAAGCAAATTGGTATGTACCATTGTTTAATAAATCATCATGTTAATCTAGGCAGGGACTGAAGCAGAAATATAATTCTGGGCAGTGGGTGGTGTAGTGAGGGATGGCCCACTGAGAACTCTGTCAGGACCATTAGCACAGAGCACAGGGGCTCGTAGGCAGATGAGGGTACATGGCTGGCAAGAGTCGAGGCACACACATGGCAACAAGTACCTCCAGGGAGGAAGAGACAATTCCACCAGAGAGATGCCAGTTGTGGGTTCAGCGAGAGGAGGAAGACTCATGAAAGGGCCAAGCAAAGCTGGCAGATGAAAAGTGAG
Organism: Polypterus senegalus; assembly: GCF_016835505.1. NCBI lineage: Eukaryota > Metazoa > Chordata > Cladistia > Polypteriformes > Polypteridae > Polypterus > Polypterus senegalus. Next base: position 108,850,509 of record NC_053154.1, read on the forward strand.
ATGTGCCTAGTTTCATTGGAGCAACACAAGGAGCCCAGAAGTGAAAGAAAGAACGCTCACTCCAAGAGGAAGAAACGCTGACAGGGATTCATCAATTTAGCAAAAGTTCTGTTGGGAAACAAGCGTCTAGCAAAAAGAGTGTTTCCTTGGACAGTTGGTACTTACAGTAAGTCTTTAGAGTGTGGACTGTGTCTTTTTTAAAGATTTTGCTTCTGGTATTTTTAAATTCTTGTCTACTTTTTTTGCTTGATGTATTTTATATTGTCTAGTAGTACTAGGGTGTTGTACCAAGTCAGCCGTTATGGATGTGGTGAGAAGTTAGGCAAAATGACACCTTTTATTGGCTAACTAGAAAGATTACAATATGCAAGCTTTCGAGGCAACTCGGGCCCCTTCTTCAGGCAAAGATGTAATCCTGGGCCTGAGTTGCCTCGAAAGCTTGCATATTGTAATCTTTCTAGTTAGCCAATAAAAGGTGTCATTTTGCTTAACTTCTCACCACATTGTCTAGTATAATACAACTTACTGTTACTTTTCCTGAAATTGTTGTTGTTGTGTGTTTACTTACTGCCCAATTTAAAAAAAACCTGTGTGCTATTATCTATAAATCCCAACAGTTCCCAGTCTCATAATGAAACTGGGTGGGATATTTTAACTATGTCTGGGTTAGATAATAAATGTGAGCAAACTCCCGTCACATATCTTCTAGTTACACAGATACAATCCCAGTCACAAACAAATTGACCATTTCCTCTGTCCTTTTAAAGTCCTTGCAAAGTAAGCACAAATTCAACTTGATTAACCTAAAATAACATCATAATAACCACTGAAACTTTCACTCAAATCTTCCTTATTGTTATGCACATGAAACAAGACACACAATTACTTCAGATATGTTTTAATTAATGACTTGCAGCAAGGAAGCCAGTGCTTGAATCCCGGGTCCTCCTTGTGTGGGGATTGCATGTTCTCTCCCTGTCTCTGTAGGTTTCCTTCCACAGTCCAAAAACATGCAAGTTAGGTTGATTGCTGATGCTAAATTGGCCGTAGTGTATGGTTAGGGTGTGTGTGTGTGTATTCACCTTGTGATAGACTGGCACCCTGTCCAGTGTTTGTTTCTGCCTTGCACCCTATGCTAGCCAGGACAGGCTTTGGTACCCACCGCAACACTGTTAGGGACTAAGAGGGTTAGTAAATGACATTTTTTAAAAAAATAATGTCAATAATAGAATTGATAACAATGAGAAAAACAAAAAGAGAACATTTATGAGAAGATACTGAACATTCTTGTCAGTAAGGTGTGTGTGTTTGTAACAGTAATATCTAACAAAACAACAAATACATCAAATAAAAACTTGCAAGAGCCAGGGATAAAAGCCTAACTAAACAGTAACACTTCAGATACTAAAACATGGAAACACAGGTATGTATCAGTATTCTAAATTCTTTATTTTTGGATTAGAAGCTAACGTGGAGAGTCTGTCTCACCTATCCCATCTTAACAGAAAGTCATATCAATGTCAGCTTATTGAGACGACATTGTACTTTATTTAATTTAAATACATGACTTATCTATTTGAAAATTCAGATAATAAAGCCCCGTAAACAGTCAGGACTATTCTTTCTTTCAGCTGGAGGCATCAGGAGGGACCCTCTATTCCTTAAAAGAATGTTCATGGCACTTTGTCTGCAGAGGAAGACAAGTAAAGTAAAAAACATAAGAAAGACCAAAGAAGTAGTAGTTAAGGAAATAGTTAAATTAATTCTTTTTCTTTTTTCTTAAAAATACCTGTAGGAGTGAGAATTCAGATTTTTTTGTTTTATAATATGTGTGAAATACCAGTGCTGACCCGGACACAGATTGACACCGGAGGCACGTGTAAAAATAAAAGAAATGTTTTATTTTTCTTCACCTGAGGGCGCATGTCTTCCCCGTGTCCCATAGGCAGTACACAGTCCCAAGCACAGCACACACTAAAACGCCAATAAATGAAAGTACTAATTAAAGTACTCCTCCTAGGCAGCTTCGTCCTCCACCCGACTCTGGCCCCTAAGTGGTGGTCACTGGCCAGAAGTGCTCCAGGTGCTTGATTGCCGACACCAGGCTGCACTTCCAGGTGTGGCAAAACTACTGCCCAGAAGGGCCCAGCAGCTCCCGCTGCAGCACCCCCTGGCTGCACCAAACTCCAAATCCCATGAAGCCCTGCAGGAGTCTGAGGCACCACTGCAACCCAGGGAGGTTGCCATCTAGTGTCCAGGGGGAGGTATTGGGTCTCCCATGCTTGCTCCCCGAAAACATATGCCACAGGGGCGTCCCGGCCAGGCATGGACTCCAGCCGGGGTCTGCCACAACGTTTATTAAGCTTTCTTTGACTACTTCTTTAATGAGAGGATATGAACTTTACTTGTATGCTATAAAGAATATAATGACATTTCAATCAAGCTGTCAGGACTAAGTTGAACTTCAACCCTACATCTTTTGTGCCCAGCCTGCTCCTGAAAATTCCTCTCAGGTTTGTTTCCTGAGTCTCATAATCATTGGGAATCATGGGAATTTTGGAATGCCTAAACTTCTGTGGTAATAGATGTGATGTTTATTTGGTTTGGTTTGGTAGAATCCTAACTAGGAAAAGAAAATCCGAAAACATTTCTCCAGTTTTGATGTCACTACACTGGTTGCCTGTGTCATTCAGGATTGACTTTAAAATTCTGCTTATGGTTTATAAAGCCTTAAATAATCTCGCCTCATCTTATATATCGGAATGCCTGACACGTTATATTCCAAATCGTAACCTCAGATCTTCAAATGAGTGTCTCCTTATAATTCCAAAAGCTAAACTTAAAAGAAGTGGTGAGGCGGCCTTCTGCTGCTATGCACCTAAAATCTGGAACAGCCTGCCAATAGGAATTCACCAGGCTAATACAGTAGAGCACTTTAAAACACTGCTGAAAACACATTACTTTAACATGGCCATTTTATAACTTCACTTTAACTTAATCCTGATACTCTGTATGTTCAATTCTTCATAATAACTATTCACAGTGGCTCCAAAATCCATACTGACCCCTACTCTCTCTTCTGTTTCTTTTTCCGGTTTCTTTGTGGTGGCGGCCTGTGCCACCACCACCTACTCAAAGCATCATGATGCACCAACATTGATGGACGGAAAGCCAGAAGTCTACGTGACCATCATCATCAGGTCCTTCCATGAAAACCCTAAATACAAAGAGGACTGTTTGACTTATGTTAGGTAGATTGCCCAGAGGGGACTGGGCGGTCTCGTGGTCTGGAATCCCTACAGATTTTATTTTTTTTCTCCAGCCTTTTGGAGTTTTTTTTTTCTGTCCACCCTGGCCATTGGACCTTACTTATTCTATGTTAATTAATGTTGACTTATGTTTATTTTTTATTGTGTCTTCTATTCTTCATTTTGTAAAGCACTTTGAGATACATTTTTTTGTATGAAAATGTGCTATATAAATAAATGTTGATTGATTGATTGATTGGTAAAACAGGAGAATGGTTGCTATTTTAAGTCAAGCATGTCCAGCTGGCAAACCAGTGAAAAGCTTATCTGCAGAAACCAAAAATATTTGTGCTTGAGATGCTTTTTGTCTGCTTTACTCTCCATTATATCAGATGAAATTTATGGCTTGAAGAAATAGAAATGTTTTTTGTTAAAAAGGAGGCCTTGCTGTGCATTCATCCAAACAATGTTTGCCTTTCCAACTTCTAAACTTCCTACTCCAAAGATGGACATGCCCAAGGTTTCTGTTCCTGAATGAAACATTAAAGAAGGGGTTCCAGAGTTTGTTCTTTAGTTACCTATTGCTAATTAGTTACTTTGTATTGTGTTCCAGAGAGTGGTTCTGCTTTAGAAATGCCAGGTCCTGACCATGTTCCAGATGGTACAATGGTACCTGAGTTGCTGGGTCTAGACCCTGGATTATGTACCCGAACATATTCCTGTTCTTAAGTTCCATTCATTATTCAACCCGCTATATCCTAACTACAGGGTCACGGGGGTCTGCTGGAGCCAATCCCAGCCAACACAAGGCGCAAGGCAGGAAACAAACCCCGGGCAGGGAGCCAGCCCACCGCAGGGCGCACATACACACCCACACACCCACACATCAAGCACACACTAGGGACCATTTAGGATCACCATGCACCTAACCTGCATGTTTTTGGACTGTGGGAGGAAACTGAAGAACCCGGAGGAAACCCATGCAGACATGGGGAGAACATGCAAACTCCACGCAGGGAGGACCAGGGAAGCGAACCAGTGTCTCCTAACTGCGAGGGAGCAATGCTAACCATTGCGCCACTATGCCACCCTGTTCTTAAGTTGCCAGCTTTAAATGATGTATAAGACTACATTTATCTTCTTTTATGTTCTAGACTTTAGGCTGGACTACATTTAAGAGTCTTCAGCAATCTATCTATTACTAGAACACTAGTGAATTTCCCCTTGGGATTAATAAAGTATCTATCTATCTATCTATCTATCTATCTATCTATCTATCTATCTATCTATCTATCTATCTATCTATCTATCTATCTAGTCTAGCCCCCAGCATGCATAAAGTGTGCTGATTCTAGAGTCAAATATTGAAGAGGTGTCAGCTAATGCTAAAGAATTACCCAGAGCAGGAAATGTGGAACCTAAGTAGTGGAGGCATTGTTTTGGAAATCCTACTCTAGAATATATTGTTGTAGTGGTGTGATTACTACTGACTACTAATCAACTGTTGTTGTTGTTATGACGTACAGAGTTCCAAAGCCCAAAAGTCCCAAAAATTCTCAAAATGCCCACTAGAGGGGAAGCTGTCATACCCTGACTAGTAACCAAAAAGGGCAACAAAAAACCTTTATAAATAAAAAGGTTTATCATCCATACAAATGGTGTGTTATGACGTAAGATTTGAAGAGTATAAGGCACAAATACACATAAGGCAGTGCCTTTATAAGAGGTAATCTCAAAAACAAACACAGTGCCAAAATTAATTCCAAGAGGTACAGTCAAAGAACAGAGCACAGGTTAAAAAATCCTAGTAATCATAAAAGCACATAATAAATACTAGAGAAAACTCACCACACCCCTGGCATATTCATAATGAACCACAAGGAACTGTGGGTCACCGTCAGTCTTTCTGGGGCAGAGGGCAGTCTTTTGAGAATGATGGGCAGGTGGCTTAGCCCTTACTGAAAGATCCTTAATCATAAAGAAATTAAATAATCAACAATGTTAAAATCAAAAGGTAAACAAAAATAAGCAAGGAGCGCTTAAAAATCTCATTTGAACCAAGTTATGAAGAAATCTTAGCTGAAATTCCATAGTTGTGAGTTGAGCTCATTGTCAGCAGCAGCAAAGATGAGTTAATGGAAACCAATTTTTTCATGCTTATGTTCACTTCAGTGGATGCGTGTGTCTAATAGCTTTGTTCATACAAAGCTCAGTCAACATGAATACATATCCTGAGCCATGATGCAAGATATAATGTGAATAATGCACACCAAGCAGTAGTAAGCTAGCATGTAGAATGTATGTAGTGTCTGAATGATACAGAGGTACCAGACATATATACAGTACTTACTTACCTACCCAGTAAAACTGTTGCATAAAGCTGTAGATGTTCCTATTTGCAAGGTTGCTAATTTTGCTACTGAGAACAGCACAAGGCCACTTCTAGCCTAAGCTTCTTTGGATGGGAAGTCAAGCAAAATGGCACCTTTTATTGGCTAAAATACTGTATTACAATATGCAAGCTTTCGGGTCAGCTAGGAAAATATGAAGTCTTTGTTTAAACTTCCCTAACACACATTATGCAAAAGTTGATGTGATTTTTGCTTTTTAAAGTCAACACAAGCACAGGGGTCCTATTTCAATGCCATCTTTTATGGTCCACAACTGATGTCATCACATAACAATATTCATCACTTTGCCAGCAATAGCAATAATAATAATAATACATTTTATTTGATTCTGCCTTTCAAGGCATTCAAGGACAATTCCAAGGCATAAAAACAACATTTTAAAATAAAAAAGTAAAGCATAATAAAACAACATTGTAGCTTCAACAAGACAATTCAAAGTTCATGAGCCAGCTTAAAGGGAATTCACTTTTAATTTGGCAATTGAATCCAGTGATCGAATATGAGGAGGAAGTGAATTTCAGAGTTTGGGTGCAGGCTAAGAGAAGGTCTGGGATAGATAGATAGATAGATAGATAGATAGATAGATAGATAGATAGATAGATAGATAGATAGATAGATAGATAGATAGATAGATAGATAGATAGATAGTGTCACAGATGAGCGGGGACACTGCCCGGCCGGAATGCCTGGATAGTCCCCGACTTGGACAATGTTACTCCTCAGCCACGAGAGGGCAGCCGCCCAGGGCTATTTGGGAGCCGCAGGGACGGAGATGGGATGCTCTTTATGAGAGGACATGGCCACCGCCAGGGGGCACCCGGACAGTTGGGGAATCCTGGATGGCAGCAATTCCGCCACACCAGGAAGTGCTGCCAGAAGTAATTCCAAGAAGACCCGGAGTGCTTCCAGGTGCTTTCCTGACACTTCCGCCACACCAGGAAGTGACGTCAGGGGGAGCACCTGGGGCTCATCCGGGTCATAATAAAAGGGGCCGCCTCTTTCCAGTAGACGAGCCAGAGTTGGGAGGAAGGAGACGAAGCTTGTGAGGAGGAGAGAGGAGGTCAAAAGAGAGAGAGAAAAAGAAAGAAAGAAAGAAGAAGAAGACGACGACAAAGACAAAAGGAAAGAGAGTTGGCGCTGGTAGACATTGTGGTGCAGAAAGATTTAAAATAAAGGAGTGTGTTTTGGACATCCTGGTGTCGGTCTGTCTGTGTCTGGGGGTACGCTTTCCACAATAGATAGATAGATAGATAGATAGATAGATAGATAGATAGATAGATAGATAGATAGATAGATAATGTGGCGGACGGCTGAGGTCCCTACCCAGCCGGGACACCTGGACGGACCACGAGAGGGCAGCCATCCTGGAGGATTAAAGAGCCCTTGAATACAGCACTTCCGCCACAACTGCAAGTGCTGCCAGAACTAATTCCAGGAACACCCAGAGTGCTTCTGGGTGCTCATACGGCACTTCCACCACACCAGGAAGTGTCATTAGAGGACTATCTGGAAGCACCTGGAGCACATTCGGGATGTTATAAACGGGGCCGCCTCACTCCTGTAGACAAGCTGGTGTCGGGAGGAAGGAGATGAAGCTTGTGAAGAGGGGAGCGGAGGCGAGAGAAAGAGAAACAGAGAAGCACAAAGGACTGAGCCTTGTGTTTTGTGCACTATCTTGTGGGTGCAGATGTATTTTTATGAAATAAACGTGTGTGTTTCTGGACATTTGGTGTCTGTCTGTCTGTGCCCATGGGCTGTCTTTCCACAATAGATACATTCACAATAGACAGCTAGTTTATTTCTCCCCGGGGGAAATTTGGCTTTTTGCAGAAGCTCTTCAGATAACTAGATACATAAATAAACATACATACACAAACAGTACAGTCTGAATGCATACCAGAAAGGCAAAAAAGTGAAGAAAATTTAAAATGAAACAAAACTTCTGACTTGGCAGTCACAGTCACACTGAGGCATCATGGAGGTGTTTTGCTATTGGTATAACAGAGAGTTTTTTGACACACCTGCTGATGAAGATCGTAAGAGCTGGGGATGTGGGAGATAACTCTTAGGAAGATCTGCAAGACTGGAGGTGTGACATGTTCAGCGAGCTTATAGAACATGTGTAGAAGGAAAATTTTTTATTAGCATAAGAGAATAGCAAATTAACATATACGAGCCATAAGAAGTAGTTAAAAGCTTCTAAAACATTAGATTAAGCATAAATTAGAATATAAAAGCAAATATGATAGGTCTAGCAAATATTTAACTAAAAAGCAGTTATATTGCATTATTTTATAGGCTTACATTAAAATTTCCAAAGTAAAGAAAAGAACAGCTAATTGATACACCGAGACCAGTTTTGGACAGGATAAGAGTTTGAGAACACCTGTGATTCAAGGCTAGGAAGAGATAACATAGAGAAGAGGCCTCTAAAAGCAGCTGGATTGATGAATCAGCAGAAAAGCTTTAACTATAAGCAGGGTCACACTGACTTAATGCATGAAGAGAAAATCTTAGTAAATGCAGGCATTAGCAAAAATATTATAAGAATGTATTAGCAATTAACTTTAGTGTAGAAATTAAGACAAATCAAGCATGCCAAGCAATGATCAAATGAAAGCACATACTATACTTCTTTTTAATTAAAGCTTAAGCTTCAGGTCACTATTGTAAAAAGTTTGGAAGGCTTAAGAGAGGAAACCCCATATATGGATTTGAAGCCTTGGCCAGTTAGAGAAAATGGGAACAGAATAGAAAGATAACACATTCCATAAGGGGGCCAGTAATAGGAATAGTAAGGAGATAATAAGGGTTCCCATGGAAACTCAAAGTTTGATTAGAAGGGAGTAAAAGGGAGTCAGAGGAGGTAAGCAAAGAAGCTCATTAGAGCAAGGTCAGAAAAGATAGGACATTACATAGTAAAGCCCAAAAATGGTGAAGAGGAAGCCTTCCACCCAGTCTTAGACCAATCAGAATAAGCCGAGCTGACACCAAGAGGAATAATGAACAGTGAAGCCAGGTGCAGAATGAGCTGGTTGAATGAGCCAAAATAATAAGAAATTGTTATAAAAGCTTCAATGGCTGTAATGATCATTGCTCAATCTCATTCGGCCAAATTGGGTTGAGTCCATGTGGTTGATTTATTGCAATAAAGTCTTAAAACTCTGTCTGTCTATCTCGAGTCCTAATAGCCTTTATTTTTAGGAAAAAAGCCTTCTGATGATGAATTTTCCGCCACGACACATGTAATAATCCTTGTTGCAGAGTTCTGGATAAGTTGTAATTGACAAAGAAGTTTATTGGGAATGTTAGCCAATACTGCATTGCAATGTCAATGGGTGATGTAACAAAGGCATTGACAAGACCTTCTGCACTATGCTGTGTTAAAGCAGGGCATAGCTTAGAAATATTTCAGAATTGGAAAAAGGGCAAGCATTACAAGTATTTATGGAAGCAGTAAAAGTGAGGGTGTTTTCCAGAATAACTGTGTAGAAATGGGTATAGTGCATCCAGCAATGGGTCTTTTTACTAGAAAACTATACATGGCTGCAGCTACAGTCCAAGTTACAAAATGGTGAGGCTCACAACCAGAATAAATACAAACAATCATCCCTCCATATCCGTGGGTTCTGCATCTGTAGATTCAACAAACCATGAAACGAAAATATTAAGAAAAAAAAAACAAAATTCCAAAGTTCCAAAAAGCAAAACTAGAATTTGTCTAGCATCAAGCACTGTGCTGAGTCCACGTGAATGAAGTGATATGCAGGCGTATCCTGTTATAGCCTCCCGCCATTTCACTGATCCTCAGTCTCTCTCCAGCACTTGTTGTTTGAGCTCACATTTCATTTGTTCACTGCTTGTGTTATGAACAGTGTGTGTGTGTGTGCAGCAGAAAGAGAGAGAATGAGTTTAGATTTTCTCTATTTAGAATTATAAATTCTATAAATATTGTATATTAAGTATTTGGTGCTGTATCCCATGTATTTCTCTTTTTAGCTATTAAAAAAAAAGCAATCTGTAAGTGCTGAAAGAAAGACAAGTTACATTGTTGCCAACATGTACTATGTAGTGAGGCTACGATGATTGTATCTGTAATGAATATGTACAGAATTATTTTTCTTGTCATCATTCCATATCAAAACAGTATGACAACTACTTATATTGCATTTACATTGTTTTAGCTATTATAAGTAATCCAGAGATGATTTAAAGCATACAGGAGATGCTTAGGTTATATGCAAATAATACGCCATTTTATATGAGGGACTTGAACACCAATTGATTTTGGTATCTGTGAGAAGTCCTGGAACCTGTGGATACTGAGGGATGATTTGACCTAAAATCACAACACTATGACATCATTGGTGCAACAGTAAAGTTTATCAGCACATACAAAGTAATATGTAGCAAAACTGGATTCAGGACAGGTGACACTTTGTCCTGACAAAATGTTGACACTGCTGGCCACAATGGCTCCATATCCACGGTGGGTTCTTTCTTTGTGCCAGATGCAGTAGGGACTGACAGCTTACTCCCTGTGGCCCTGAGCAGAATACACAACTTAGGAAATGGATGGATGGAGAGCGGGCCCACATCTCCCATCCTACAGCAGTAATGACGTACTAGGAGGTTTTCATTGAATAAAGTTAAGAAAATGAACTAATACAGTTAGGAGTTGGGTAATGACATATGAAGCTCTGAATACTAAACTTGACATATACTCCTGATTAATTCCATGAGCAACTAAGCAACCAAACAGGGCATTCATTACCAGTGGGCATCATATTTTGGGAACAAGTTGTTCAATGCACTTTTAATGCACAACAATTTGTTCAGTGCTGAACAGCAAGCCTCATCTTCCGACTTATTAAGCAGGACTTTAGGAAATCGAATGACGTCAACTCCCATTCATTTATCACTCTGCAAAGTGCAGTTTCGGAGAAGCTGTTTGTATCAACAGAGGCTGTTTTTGATATTTAGAATAATCAATTAGGAAATTAAGCGTATAAAAGAGTTTGCACTTCCTGGTAACACAGCTATAAAGATTCCATATTCAGAGTTTGGATAGAAAAAACATCCATCAACTTGTTATTGAACTCACTTAATCCAGGTTGGGGCTGAGGGGTGAAGACAAATCCAACTTCATTTTATATAGTTCAATTTTAAGATAGTTTATAGGAATAGTATACTATAATTGTTGCAGATTTCCACAATGACTCAGTGCTAAGGACTTGTCTGCAACATTACTGTTTGAAGTCCAACAACTCCTTAGACACAAGGGGGACTTAGGTCTTACACAAAACTGTTTGATAAATGCATTTGTCTCAGGCACTTCCTAAGGTGGACAGCTTGCATCTCTAAAAATTAAAACATACACACAAAACTACATTTTAATAAAGAATTTCTGTTCACAGCTTCACAGTACACACAGGTTCTTTAATGGCAATTTATAGTTCTTTATGGGGTTGTGCAGTTCCTCCCAAAGCACCATTTTATTCTTGGACAGGTTCTTTGCATATAAAGTTGGTTCTTTGTGCTTTGAAATACTTTCTAATATGTAGAAAAAGCTGAAATGTTTAATGTATGGTAGGGTACCTACAGTAGCTGGACTCTAACAGACTAAGAAAACTAAACTTAGCTGTGTTATTTTTTAAAATCATGAGCCATTGGTAATTCACAGATCTGTTAACATTTTGCCCTGCAGTGGGCTGGCGCCATGCCCAGGGTTTGTTTCCTGCCTTGCGCCCTGTGTTGGCTGGGATTGGCTCCAGCAGACCCCCCGTGACCCTGTAGTTAGGATATAGCGGGTTGGATAATGGATGGATGGATGGATGTTAACACATGTTCATGGCTATTTATTGTATGGAGTGGGTTATAGATCTAAATAAATAAAGGTTCATTCTGGAAATTTTCATATGGATTGGTCTTCTGGGTTGCCAACCGGGATCCCAAGTTGTTTCATTGTGTGGTGGGTGCGGCAACACAATGTACCAGAACATGCTCCCCGACTTGACTTGACTCAACTTGACTTGGTCTTTTGAGAAACAAAAATGGTTCCCCTGTGGTACTGCTCTGAAGAACTGCTCTGGCACCTTTATTGTTAAGGGTGTGTGGCATTGACTAAATCAGGCAAGTACTATCAAAGAACTGGAAGACATTACTCGTCATTCCAAGCATAGCTCATAGAAAACAAAAGAAATTTGCATGACAGTTAAAAAATGAAAATTCAACTTCAAGTGAGCGTGTCTACGCAGTGCAAAGATGGTGGAATGTCAGTCTGAAGAATCTGTGACCAATCTGAGATGTCAGGGCTGTGCAAGAAGCACAAAAGCAACTGCTTGAGAACCTCACTCTTGAACATGCTAAATAGATGCAGAAATTAACGCAACTAACCTGTAAAATGTTGATAAGAGAGAAAACCTGGAATCAGTTAGACAAGTGTGCAATAGATACTTAGAACAGCTAAGTGGAAGCGTGAAATGTCAACACTGTGCCATGAAATGCTGCTTTTAATTGCAGCTGACATTATCTGTCATATACAGCCTATAATAATTATAAGTACATTCTTTTTAGAGTAATAGCCTTTACTAAAATGTGTCTGTACACTCTTTACAAATTGCTGTTGCCACCTAGTGCTCACAAAATAGAACTACATGTTGTTAATACACTCTGTATCTAAGGTTTGTCTTACCAAATGGAGCGAGTGCATTGTCACCATTATCGCCACTTTGTGATTAATAAATTATATCAGAATCTGGAGAGATCACATGCATTTTCTGTACATACCTTATGATTTTCAGGGCATATCCTGGCAGCTCCAAGTGCAAAGCAAAAAAACATTCTTTAGGAATGCTCATACATTGTCAACATTAAATAACAATTAAAAACAAAAGAAAAATAGTTATTAAGCTCATTTTACATAAACACATATCTTAATAAGACCTTCTTAAAATAATCTACTAAATAAGGTAGATTTTAGAAGTGAACACACATACCAAACAATCCCCGAAATTAATTTATATGTATTCTGATCATTTGTGAGTTTTGAATGTGATAGCAGCTTTGTCATAAACTGTAGATTTCATGCAACGTTCATTCTTAAAGAGTGGAATAAGACCTTTAATTGATTTATCTCACTATAAAGCATACTGTCACAGGCAAAGCCCGTGAGATCATAAAAATGTTACAAGATAATGGTTGATCAATCTTTGATGCATTTATATGGAACAAGACAGTCTAAAGAGGAGTCACTGACTAGATCAGTCACGGCTTTAATTTAACACCTTTCTTAAGAAGCACTGTAGCAAAATCTTCTTAATGTTTCACTTTAAAATTAATCAAACCACACATAATAATGGCACAGGCTTTGACAATAAAGGCAGTCATACAGAACATTGAAAATAGGAGTATATGTGAAGAATGACATAGCAGAAAAGCAGTTCTTTATCTGGATTTTGATTATAAGAACTATTAGAGCTACAGCAGTGCAGAGTGAAAGTAGTATAAGGAGCACAGTGGCTATTCAAACTGCCTCACAGCTCCAGCGGCCTTAGTTCAAGTTCTTGCACATTCTCTGTCTTTGTGGAATTCACACGTTCTCACTGAAATGCGAAAGGAATTCCTGGTCTCACCACTGCACCACCAAATAAGCATGTGTTAGATCACTTGATGACTCCAACTTGAACAAGCACATGTGTGAGCAGTAAGTGTGAGTGAATGGCACATCACAATGACTCCTGTCTTGTGCCAAATGTGGATGGAACAGTTTGTGGGCCTGAATGACCCTGTGATGGACCAAACAGCTTCAAAATATGAAAGAATGAATAAAATGAATAAAGGAAAGTTGCATATACGCTAGTAGCAAGAAGCAAAATTTGGTGTATGGTAGGCAAATCATACTCAATTAGCATTCATTCATATCAGACTAATTAACAGCATGGGGTAAAGTTAGCTGAAGGTGAAGTTTCAGCTTTATATTATATTTAGATGGGTGCCAAACTATAGTGTGCTATTGGCCAGGTGCATATTCAGTAGCTGGATAGGTTTGCTAGGTGCCCACCTGTTCCTACATGTGGGAAGGCATTGTAGAACATGACTGCACTGTGTAATGGTAGCATGGACTAAATGGTACCTGGCACGCACAATAGTGACCATACAACACATGGGGAAAGACGGCTGGCAGATTTGAGCTTCAGGATTGAGTCTGTCCAGTTATTACGGTAAGTTCTTTTTTTTTACTTGAAAAGCAAAACTATCATGAAATCAGCTGCTTGCTAAAAACAACAAGGTGAGAGATCTGTTGCTTAAAATAAGCAATACTTAAGAGAAAAAAAATCCATTTTCTATGATGGCATGGCTATGCACCACAAATCCCTAATGTTGACCAAACTGACTCACTGATCAGTGGAGAGTTGGATCTTTCTCAAGTTCCACTCAGCTGCAAAGGAATAGTAAGCTGTATAGTTGCTGTTGGTACATGTACTCTACAGTAGTGCATGAATTGATGTGATGGGCATTATGGGTATTTTGTTATTTTTTGCCAAAGTAATCAAGTCAATTGGATTGGACTCAAATTGTCAACATTTTTAGAATTTTGGAATCCCTCAAAGCTTTTTAAATAAAAATATTTGTTAATATAAAATAAAAAAATATTTTCAAGAACCACGGGTCTCATAAAAAAGTGTATGGAAATAACCTCAACTTAAACATACAACTATTTTCTAAACATCCCTATGAATGACTTAAAATGCATCCACAGGCATTAATAAATGTTTCTAAGTTACTCACATCCTGTGCATAAATTACAAATCATATTAAACTAGTGTGCATGTGAAGTCTAGTATGTTAGAACATAATGCCACATACAGTATATATATATATATATTCGCTGCCCAGAGCGCAACACAATACAGCACCAAAATGGTCCGTGTACTTTTTGGTATTTGAAATTTCATTATAGAAGCAAAACCGAAAATACAAAAATGAAAGGAATTTTCAGATTTTAATTTATGATTAAAGAATAAAATGAGGAAAAATAAGGTATTTTTTAATTCTGTGGTAACAAATAGCAGTCATAAATTTAAAATTACACATACTTTTCCGGATTTATTTTGTGATTCAAATAATAAAAGTGTTACAGTTGAAAACAACAAAACAGACGCATTTTCGTTGTCTGAAACCGGAGACATTTCTTCTTCTGCACGATTTTTGACGACACGTGCGAACAGTCCTCCTCACAACACATCGACCGATGGCCTTGAAGTTACACTGCATGGCATCAGCAGAGGATGGACAATTACGTTGTTTTTCGGAACAGTAAAAGAGTGACACTCCGGGATGAGGACATGACTGCAGAAAAACTGAGTCGCATCTTTCTGGTAAAAATACAAGCTTTGCCAACTATGAACGTTACTGCTGTTACTTACTGTGAAACAGCTAATATTTGGTGATTTAATTTACTAATACTAAGCCTGGCAATTTTTAGTATGCTAATATTTTGAATGGTTGCTCATTAACAAATGTAACACATCTTAAGAAAACATTCTGTAAATCATGTTGCTCTCCTAACGTGTTACACTTATGCACATTGTTAATACTAGAAACGTTTACTAACTATAAACTCTCTCTAAAAATTGCCAAGACTTTTCTGTTAGTAAATGAAATCACCAAATGTGTTCACAGTAAGTAACAACAATATCGTTCATAAAAGAACTGCTACATCAATGAATAAAGTTTGCAAAGCTTATATTTTTACCGGAAAGATGCAACTCCATTTTTCTGCAGTCATGTCCTCATCCCGGAGTGTCACTCTTTTACTGTTCCGCAAAACAACGTAATGGTCCATCCTCTGCTGATGCCATACAGTGTAACTTCAAGGCCATCGGTCGATGTGTTGTGAGGAGGATTGTTCGCACATATCATCAAAAATCGCGCAGAAGAAGAAATGTCTCCGGTTTCAAACCACAAAAATGCGTCTGTTTTGTTGTTTTTGAGGGTCTGTGTACTTTTTAGTATTTGAAATTGAATGAAGATTAAAGACATTTTCAGTTTTTCATTTTTGATTAAAGAATAAAACGAGGGAAAATAAGGTATTTTTTTAATTCTGTGGTAACAAATAGCAGTCATACATTTAAAATGACACATACAGTGGTGTGAAAAACTATCTGCCCCCTTCCTGATTTCTTATTCTTTTGCATGTTTGTCACACAAAATGTTTCTGATCATCAAACACATTTAACCATTAGTCAAATATAACACAAGTAAACACAAAATGCAGTTTTTAAATGATGGTTTTTATTATTTAGGGAGAAAAAAAAATCCAAACCTACATGGCCCTGTGTGAAAAAGTAATTGCCCCTGAACCTAATAACTGGTTGGGCCACCCTTAGCAGCAATAACTGCAATCAAGCGTTTGTGATAACTTGCAATGAGTCTTTTACAGCGCTCTGGAGGAATTTTGGCCCACTCATCTTTGCAGAATTGTTGTAATTCAGCTTTATTTGAGGGTTTTCTAGCATGAACCGCCTTTTTAAGGTCATGCCATAGCATCTCAATTGGATTCAGGTCAGGACTTTGACTAGGCCACTCCAAAGTCTTCATTTTGTTTTTCTTCAGCCATTCAGAGGTGGATTTGCTGGTGTGTTTTGGGTCATTGTCCTGTTGCAGCACCCAAGATCGCTTCAGCTTGAGTTGACGAACAGATGGCGGACATTCTCCTTCAGGATTTTTGGTAGACAGTAGAATTCATGGTTCCATCTATCACAGCAAGCCTTCCAGGTCCTGAAGCAGCAAAACAACCCCAGACCATCACACTACCACCACCATATTTTACTGTTGGTATGATGTTCTTTTCTGAAATGCTGTGTTCCTTTTACACCAGATGTAACGGGACATTTGCCTTCCACAAAGTTCAACTTTTGTCTCATCAGTCCACAAGGTATTTTCCCAAAAGTCTTGGCAATCATTGAGATGTTTCTTAGCAAAATTGAGACAAGCCCTAATGTTCTTTTTGCTTAACAGTGGTTTGCGTCTTGGAAATCTGCCATGCAGGCCGTTTTGCCCAGTCTCTTTCTTATGGTGGAGTCATGAACACTGACCTTAATTGAGGCAAGTGAGGCCTGCAGTTCTTTAGACGTTGTCCTGGGGTCTTTGTGACCTCTCGGATGAGTCGTCTCTGCGCTCTTGGGGTAATTTTGGTCGGCCGGCCACTCCTGGGAAGGTTCACCACTGTTCCATGTTTTTGCCATTTGTGGATAATGGCTCTCACTGTGGTTTGCTGGAGTCCCAAAGCTTTAGAAATGGCTTTATAACCTTTACCAGACTGATAGATCTCAATTACTTCTGTTCTCATTTGTTCCTGAATTTCTTTGGATCTTGGCATGATGTCTAGCTTTTGAGGTGCTTTTGGTCTACTTCTCTGTGTCAGGCAGCTCCTATTTAAGTGATTTCTTGATTGAAACAGGTGTGGCAGTAATCAGGCCTGGGGGTGGCTACGGAAATTGAACTCAGGTGTGATACACCACAGTTAGGTTATTTTTAACAAGGGGCAATTACTTTTTCACACAGGGCCATGTAGGTTTGGATTTTTTCTCCCTAAATAATAAAAACCATCATTTAAAAACTGCATTTTGTGTTTACTTGTGTTATATTTGACTAATGGTTAAATGTGTTTGATGATCAGAAACATTTTGTGTGACAAACATGCAAAAGAATAAGAAATCAGTAAGGGGGCAAATAGTTTTTCACACCACTTTACTTTTCTGGAGTTATTTGTGATTCAAATAATAAAAGTGTTATAGCTCAAAAACAACAAAACAGACGCATTTTTGTTGTCTGAAACCGGAGGCATTTCTTCTTCTGCGCGATTTTTGATGACATGTGCGAACAATCCTCCTCACAACACATCGACCGATGGCCTTGAAGTTACACTGTATGGCATCAGCAGAGGATGGACCATTACGTTGTTTTTCGGAACAGTAAAAGAGTGACACTCCGGGATGAGGACATGACTGCAGAAAAACTGAGTCACATCTTTCCGGTAAAAATACAAGCTTTGCAAACTTTATTCATTGATGTAGCAGTTCTTTTATGAACGAAATTGCTGTTACTTACTGTGAACACATTTGGTGATTTCATTTACTAACAGAAAAGTCTGGCAATTTTTAGAGAGAGTTTATAGTTAGTAAACGTTTCGAGTATTAACAATGTGCATAAGTGTAACACGTTAGGAGAGCAACATGATTAACAGAATGTTTTCTTAACATGTGTTACATTTGTCAATGAGCAACCATTCAAAATGTTAGCACAGTAAAAATTGCCAGGCTTAGTATTAGTAAATTAAATCACCAAATATTAGCTGTTTCACAGTAAGTAACAGCAGTAACGTTCATAAAAGAACTGCTACATCAACGAAGCAAAGTTGGCAAAGCTTGTATTTTTACTGGAAAGATGCGACTCAGTTTTTCTGCAGTCATGTCCTTGTCCCGGAATGTCACGCTTTTACTGTTCCGAAAAACAACGCAATTGTCCATCCCCTGCTGATGCCATGCAGTGTAACTTCAAGGCCGTCGATCGATGTGTTGTAAGGAGGACTGTTATGCGATGTCGTCAAAAATCGTGCAGAAGAAGAAATGCCTCCGGTTTCAGACAACGAAAATGCGTCTGTTTTGTTGTTTTCAACTGTAACACTTTTATTATTTGAATCACAAATAAATCCGGAAAAGTATGTGTAATTTTAAATTTATGACTGCTATTTGTTACCACAGAATTAAAAAATACCTTATTTTCCCTCATTTTATTCTTTAATCAAAAATCAAAATCTGAAAATTCCTTTCATTTTCGTTTTTTCGTTTTTGCTTCTAAAATGAAATTTCAAATACCAAAAAGTACACGGACCCAAAGGTATTTTTTAATTCTTTGGTAACATATAGCAGTCATAAACTTAAAATTACACATACTTTTCTGGATTTGTTTGTGATTCAAATAATGAAAGTGTAATAGCTGAAAAACAACAAAACAGGCGCATTTTAGTTGTCTGAAACGGAGGTACTTCTTCTTTCTTGCGATTTTGACGACACGTGCGAACAGTCCTCCTCACAACACATCGATCGACGGCCTTCAAGTTACACTGCATGGCATCAGCAGAGGATGGACCATTACGTTGTTTTCCAGAACAATAAAAGAGTGACACTCCGGGACGAGGACTTGACTGCAGAACAACTGAGTCGCATCTTTCCGGTAAAAATACAAGCTTTGCAGACTTTGCTTCATTGATGTAACAGCTCTTTTATGAACGTTATTGTTGTTACTTACTGTGAAACAGCTAACATTTGGTGATTTCATTCACTAACACTAAGTCTGGCAATTTTTATAGGGCTAGCAATTTGAATACGTTTAAATGTGTGACTGGTTGCTCATTGACAAGTGTAACACATGTTAAGAAAACTTTCTGTAAATCACGTTGCTCTCCTACTTGTGCACGCTGTTAATACTCGAAACGTTTACTACTATTCAAATTGCTAGCAAAACTGCCAGACTTAGTATTAGTAAATGAAATCACCAAATGTTAGCTGTTTCACAGTAAGTAACAACAATAACGTTCATAAAAGAACTGCTACATCAATGAAGCAAAGTCTGCAAAGCTTGTATTTTTACCTGAAAGATGCGACTCAGTGTCCTCATCCTGGAGTGTCACTCTTTTACTGTTCTGAAAAACAACGTAACGGTCCATCCTCTGCTGATGCCATGCAGTGTAACTTCAAGGCCGTAGATCGATGTCTTGTGAGGAGGACATTGGGAGGTTTGCACGTGTCATCAAAAATCGCGCAGAAGGAGAAGTACCTCCGGTTTCAGACAACGAAAATGCGTCTGTTTTGTTGTTTTTCAGCTATTACACTTTCATTATTTGAATCACAAACAAATCCAGAAAAGTATGTGTAATTTTAAGTTTATGACTGCTATATGTTACCACAGAATTAAAAAATACCTTATTTTCCCTCATTTTATTCTTTAATCAAAAATCTAAATCTGAAAATTCCTTTCATTTTCGTTTTTTCGTTTTTGCTTCTAAAATGAAATTTCAAATACCAAAAAGTACACGGACCCAAAACAAACTAGGACATTCCTTTTTTCCTTTCCTTTTGCCAGTTCTTCCACCTCCACTCCTTCTCACAAGCTTGGTCCTTCTTCCTCCCGACTCTGGCCTCTGAGTAGTGGTGGCTGGCCTCCTTTTATAGGACACCCGGAAGGACTCCAGGGGCCTCATGCATAACGCCGTGTGTAGAATTCACACTATAACATGATGTAAACACAAAAGCTGAAATGTGCTTATGCACAAAAAATTCCAGATGCAGGAATCTGTGCGTTTGCCAACTTCCACGTTCTTCCACTGCATAAATCTCGGTCAGCATGAAAAGTAACGCACATGCACGGGCCTGCTGTCCCGTCCCAACTCCTCTCAGAATTACGCCTCTGAATATGCAAATCTATATAAATAGCCACTAAGATCAGCCTTCTGTGAAAAGACAATGGGAAAAGCACAAGGAAAATATAAGAATTTTAGTGAATACCAAGTGGAGGCAAGGAGAAACATACTATTTGTTGGTTTAAACAGCGGTATAAACAACAAAAGGAAGTCGATAGAGTGACATAGTGTGTCGGAGAAACTCGAAAGCTCAAGTTCACAAAGTCGCACAGTGCCCAAAATAAAAAAGAAGTTGTCAGATATCAAAGTCGCCGTGAAAAGGCAAGTCGTAGCCCACCATCTGAGTGTAATATGAAAGCTTATTAGGGTACAGAGGAAAAAAAGGCACACAGTGGAGAAAAAGCACGAAATGTTAACTTTAATCTTGAAATTTCCACTTTAATCACTTGTTTATTTTGTCATTAAAGTAGAACATCATAAAATTCATCTTAAAATTGTTTATTAGTTTCTTGATTTCCATCGTAACTAAAGTAGCAAGTTAAATGCTTTGTTTTGTATTTGATCTTCTATGTGCTCTATGTGTGTGAATCACTGCATGAAAAACCGGCTTTCTCTTCCTCCGACAGGACACAGAATCCATTACATTCGTGATATTATAGCTTTCTGAATAATTAAAATACTGAGATGTATACGTGATATCATATTCATGACGATAGGAGTGAAATCATGTTATTAAACATGGGAACACGGTGGCGCAGTGATTGTTCATATCTCAGATGCTTGCTGCACAATGCGCGACCTTCGATGAAATACTCTATCACAGAAATACTGTCTCTTTCAAATGTACTAACCTCCAATTCCTGTCCTTACTTTTCTTTCTCCAAATACCCAATCACCACACAATCAGCTCTGTAATACAGGGTGGTCCAGATCTAATTATGCAGATCCAGATCGTCTGGATGACTTTGATTTATGTAGGGACGATTCCAGTTTGGCGCAAAGATGATTCTTCATGTCGTAAGTTCGCACACTTCCCAATGGTTTGGGATTTTTTGGGTGATTTAATATGTAATAAACTTAATAAGTTATAGTGTAATGAAAATTGCATAATTAGATCTGGACTACCCTATAGACGTTAAGCCATCTGTAAGCTTAGAACACCGATTCTTCAAAACTTTTAAGGAACATTGAAATATCTTTGTAGTACGTGTTTAATTATTTTATCTGTCTATCCTTCCAGTGTCACACCAGTCCCAGTAAGAATACAGCGCAAGGCAGGAACAATCTTTGAACGGAGCGCAAGCTAATAGCTACCGCTGCGGCACCATGTCCTCACATGTTAAATTATTGACAATATAGATTATTTAAATGAAGCTAAAGTTTTATCTGTATAATATAATAAACATATTTTGCTACATTTCATCTTAAAAATTATATCGTCATCATATGTAAATACGTGCTTTATGAAGTGCCTCAGGTTGTGCAATATTGTAACTGTATTGCAAGTTTACAGTGAGGTAATTCTACTTACAAGTACAAACAGTTCCACAAGGAGCACTTGATTGAGTGCGTTTATAGTTCTTGGGATGAAACTCTTTCTGAACTGCGAGGTCCATACAGGAAAGGCTTTGAAAAGTTTTCCGTGTGAAAGCAGTTCAACAGACAGCATGGCGGAGGCAGCGTGTGCTAGATGCTGTATACCGATAATTCTCTTTCTCAGATTCTGTAGATCTTTGATTTCCCACTCAGATACAGTGATATAAATACTCTAAGTGGTGCAGTAAGAGTAATACGGAAAAAGATAATCCGCTGTGGCAACCCCTAACGGGAGCAGCTGAAAGAAGAAGGTGCAGTGAGAGTAACAACGCTAAAGAAGCTATTGTATTTAGAATAGTTTGACCATTCTGTGGACCATTATATTGTTACTGGTTAATTACAATCAGATGCATTAAACTAATAAACAATATGCGGTTAATTTCAGTGTATTTATAAAGCCGTGTCAGGGATGTTGATCTAAAAAAGAAAGGATAACCACACAGAACAATGTAGCACTGCTATGATGCTGGGTGCCGCTAGTCCGCAAAACCGAGTGCAGAACTTGCGTACGACAGGGTATGAGGTACCGTGGAAATGTGCGTGGCTTTACGGCAAGTTTAGGTTTTATACATCACGATTTGAACATGGAAACGGGCTTATGCAACATTTCTGTGTGTACGCATCGTTTATACATGAGGCCTTAGGAGTGCAGCGATCTTCTCCTGGCAGCACTTCCGGGTGTGGTGGACGTGCTGCCAAACAGGGCTCAGTAAACATCCAGATACCCCCTGGTGGAGGCCACGGGCCCCATCAGGGTTGAGCTGCCCTGTATTGTTCCAGGGGAGATAATGTCCTGGATAAGCTCTCTCCCCCAGTTCTTTCTATTGTTGAGACATCCTGACCTGGTACGGTCTCCGGCTGTCTGTCACAACATATATATGAGATTTTTTCAAGTCCCATGAGACAAGGCTATTGCCAAGAGATTTCTTCAAGTCCCGCCCTTCTCTCAACCAATTCCTGTTAACGGCTCATGCCCACAGTCCTCTCACCTCTCATTTCTGTGAATGCTTTTGTCAGACACAATTCCTGTGCTCTCAGCTCTTATACATTTTACGTTTTCTTCACTTTAAGTTCTCAATTAAAGAAGACTTATTATGTCCAAATCTTAATGAAAAATTTCATCACAAAGGGTTATCAACAGAATAAATGAGTACACAGGCAATCATAGCACAGTGAAACGATAGAGTCAAACAAAGTAACACGAAAATAATCGATAATGCCATTGCGTAATTTATGTATGAGTGATGTGCTCATTGGTTGAACAATTCGGACTTGTAAAATTTTAACAGGCAACAAAAAGGTAATGTAGTATATCTTCCACAGATAACATTAGACACTAAAGGAAATCTTGAAATGCCACTCGTATTAAAACGTTTCCCGCTAGAATAGCTTTTGCAATGACAATTAACAAATCACAGGGATGAACATTCGAAAAAGTTGGTTTATTTATTAGAGAGAAAGAAACAATATTCACTCATGGGCATTTATACGTTGTGTTGTCGTGATGTAAGTCCAAATACGGAATCAAATTTCAATACAATATTGACAAAAAGTTAATTCCAAATATTGTTTTTACAAAAAAGTATTTGCGTGTTAATTTCAAAGCCGAACAGAATGAAAATGTATAACGCAACAAATACCTCTAATGCAACATTAAACATAATTTTCTTTCAATTTATTACATTTTATTATTTTTTACTATGGTTAATTACTTGCTGTAATGTAAAACAGATAGTTCTATTATGCATATGTAACAATTCCCATGAAAATAACAATCTGTTTAAATTGTACATCCGGTTCCCCATACGCAAGCACGTAGCACCTGCCCAGGAGTTGACAAGCAAAGCGAGCAAGGGGTAGAACCCCCTAGTGTATATATATGTCACACACGTGTGCTTAGGAGACAATCAACAAGCCCTGAGGTGAATGAATTATCATTGGATGGGGGGTTGTTTTGTGGTAATAATGCCTCTCTCTCTGATCTTGTAAAACAAAAGAAGATAAATAAACCAATATCATCATCAACAAACCACTCCCTGGAAAACAGCACCACTACAAATCCCACTTCCGGTCTTACAATGATGATGTCACTTCCGTCCAACACGAATGATGTTGTTTCCATCCAGCCTGAATGACGTCACTTCCGATCACACGATGATCACGTCACTTCCTGCCACATCACCTCCAGAGGCCATTTTACCTACTATATAAAATCCCAGCCATACTGTACCTGTCTGTTGAATGTTTTGATCTTTATTCAACTCAATTTGGACCAACAAATCACTGTAAAACAATATAAGGGGCTAATCCCCAAATCTTTATGTTCGTTTGTGATCTTAATTCATCACAATATATATATAATATATCTCTATATATATATATATAAACAAGTGATTAACTCACTGATTGACAAGTGAAACAACAGATGATCTGAACATGTATTGAATGTTCGAGTTACCTCTTCTTGCAACTGTTCATTCACTGATCGTGCTAGTATAGTAATTGCACTGAGAACCCTGCCTTCTGCTCAATGCCCCTCTTAATTGAACATTGAGTACTTTAATCACACGGAAAACTGAAGAACTTTGGTGGCACATTTTGACTTGGAATAGAATGAAACACTCCACATCTGTTTGCTGCTTCTCTCTAAAATATATCTGTTGCAAGGAAGTGTACATACACAGAGTGAACCTGTACCTGATTGGGCCTAGTTGAGCAGTCAAGGGTGGGACACAGCTGCTGGAAGAAGTCTATTAAGATGGCTTGAGCAAAAATGTGCTCTTTGCGTTATGTATCATTAGTGAAGTCTTGTAAACGAGCAAACACAACCATGGCTACTTATATTTCAGATGTTTCTGTCTATATATGGAATGAACACACAACTATAATTAGTGATTAATGATACTAGGCTGGTAAGGCAAATGTCAAATTTTAACAAAGAGATGACGGAAATAATGAAACAAAAGTGGGGTATGGGGAAGGGGTCTGTAACAGTCCATTGCAAAATTAAAAAATAATGTTTTTATCGAAATGGAATTAAGCAGTCTTTTGATTGCATGTTCTCAGTAGTCTTTCTGTATTATTGCAATATGTTAATGCTATTCTCGTTTTGATTGCTTTATTTTGGTTGCCCACCTTGCCTTTAGGATTTAATTTTTCACAGTTGATGTTAGCTGTACCTAATTTATTGCATTTTAATATTTTGCATATTCTGAATTTCATTTAAATGTTGTTCAGTCAAGTGAACTTTTTTTTCATGTGCACATGGTGCAATGAAAATTATATTTGCACGTCACCTCAGAACAGATGACAATAATGCAATACAAACGATAAACATATATATACTGTGGAACAGGGTAACTTACAGTGTCCCAAAAATAGGTGGGATGCCAGCAAGGCCACATCTTTTACTAGCATGTTGACACAAATATGTGCACATGGTAAAAAAAATGAATAGGCGCACAAGGGTGCTAGAACATAAAACAGACACCTAAGCACCCGGGTCTAACAGGGATCTCCATCTTACTGAGAGTTGCAAGAGATGGAGTCGTGGTCAGTTGGTCACCTGGGCCATCTTCTCAGAGGGAAGAGAGAAGACAGCTAGCGGCAGTTAGTGAGCATCTTGGAAGCTCCAAAAAGGTAAGTAATACCACCCTGAGCACAGAGGGGACACTCTTACTAACACCATCTCCTTTCCATCCATGACTTAGATGTTTGCCAGCTGGAAGATGACTGACCCAACTTCCACTTCTGTTGCAAAGCCATGCCCCTTCCTAATGAACAGTATAAAACCAAAAAAGCCACTGGAAGCTGGTGCTCATTTGAGAAGTGTCTGTTAAAGTGTAAGTATGGATCACTTGCCTGTTCTTTTTATCTTGGTTGATGCCAAGTGTTTTGCAGCTTGGAATACATTTTTCTTTGCCTTTTTTGCCACCTAAATTAAAGAGGGCTACAGGCAGTTACCCCAAAACATTTCTCATTTCTTGTTCCATCTTTCCATGTATTTACTGTGAACGATCGGTCTACACTTAAATTTTCTACAGCTGACTCAATTACAGATAAAACACAGTTTCAAACAGGTAGCACTTTGATAGTGTGGGATCAACTGCAGGTAGCTGGAGGGTGTCGCATAAAGTCATGTGTCTCACACTGTGTTTCACGCTAGCAGAAAACTATAAAGCTCAGCAACAGATTGTGTATTAGGTTCACTGCCTGCATGAGATTTCTATCCTACAAATTATTCACAGATTGATTTTGATTTCAGAAAGGGACAACTGAAGACAAATGTGAAGTTTATCACATTCGCAGTCTGCTTTTAAAACACTCCAGTGTTGTTCTTTCAAGTTTCTGAGTATTCTTTATGCAATTTTGGACTTGAAACACAAATGGTATCATAAATGGGGTTACACAAAACGGATCAACAGGAAAATGTTAAGGAGAGGACCCCTATTCCTATTTATGTTAGTAATATGCTGCAAAAAAATTGTCTACCGATGTCCCCAAATGTTTTTTTGGTTTACCTTTGAATGCTACTACCACAATGATGTGCTAAGACAGGCAAAACTGGGCCACCATCATCACCACTCTGTTGGTTGGTGATGCTCAGCAAGCTATTCAGAATGTTCCCATCAACAGGTTCAATGATTAAGATTTTTAGATTTTGACTCTGGGAGGGATGCTGAATGGAATAAGTAAATAGCTCCACGAAAAGATGTTGAGAGGCAATGTGCAGTCTCCATCTGGATTTAATAAGAAGACTGAAGGACTCACAGGCCATTTGTAAGGAGAAAAGCTATCCTAGACTGACATCTGCTCCTGAACTGACAACTCACTGTTGTTTAGCATCTCATGGAGGAAACTGTGATCAATGCAAGTTCATTCCCAAGCATCATCCCCATAATTCTGCTAAAAGTCAATCTGTGTACCGCTTTTCTACTGGTTTCCAAGGTCATGCACCAAATCAGCAATCCAGTAAGAAAACTTTGCCGTGGTAGCTCTATGGCTTGGAACAAATGCATTTGCTTCCATTGTGCCCAACCAGGCCAAATCTCTTGAGACTGCCAAGTTTTCACCACACAATCCACAGAGAACAGCATGATAGAGGTGTGCTGTTTTGTGATTCCCTCCAAAATAAAAAAGGAAACTTTTGTGATTCAGTGGGATTTGCAGGAAGTACTTGCTTTACTGGATTTGTACAGTGATCTATGTGTGATCCTGTGAGACCTTCTACAAAAGCTGACATGTAAAAGGTTGGAATGAGTAAACATTTGTTGTGTCCATGGAGAAATACAGGGTTTGGACAGCAGTTTCAGAAACCTGCCCATGGCCAATGTTCATTGGGTGCTTATGGTTTGCAGGGGGTATTTTCCTTTCACTCCCCTAAAGAGAGAGCAGGTTGAAGAAGGCGAG